>NC_051179.1:147780799-148088415 GCF_013339695.2 Rhipicephalus sanguineus | reverse complement strand
GCGAGGCTTGTCACTATGCGTTGAACGTCAGTGGCAGCGCTAAGAAGATCCACAGATATGGCCAGGGAATTGTAACGGAAGAGACTGCAGTTGCAAGAAGATCCCGATTACAGGAGCCCAAACATGCGGCAACATGCTCTTCATGTGTGTTCCCCGTAGCAAGCCCAGCCCACCGAGAATGTTGAAAACCCGCGCCTCTACCAGTGGTGCCGACACAGGTTTCAGTGTGATTGCTTTCGTTGGAATTCGGACATTCCTATGAAGTGTGTGATCGTCTTCGGTTCAACACAAATTACACCATCTCCCGCTAAAGGCGACCATGAGGCGACGCGAAGCCGGAGCACTTGCACGATCGCGTTCCGTTGGCGTTCGTTGCGCATGCTACCGACCTCGCGTCGTGGAACGCGAAGAGGGACGCACGCGCGTCGTATATTCCATCTAGCCTGGCCGTTAATTCTCGCAGGGCGAGCGGGGAACGCGGTCGACAGGCGGGCGAGAGGGGGCAGCGTGGGAGAGGAGAGAGAAGCGGAGGGGAACGCGCATGCGCTCGAGCTCATCGCCGCAATTGCGCAGGAGAGAATTTCGGCATGTCTAGCCCCCGTTTCAGAGGAAGAGTGGAAAGGGGAATGGGGAGAGGGAAAGTGGAGAGGGGATGGGAGAGGGTGAGTGGAGAGGAGGTGTGTGGAGAGGGTATGCGCATGCGCAGTAAGGGTGGTCACGCCGCACACCACCCACACCACCACCACCACCGGATTGAGCTCCGCCTTAAGATACTTCGCATCTAAAACCTGTCTACTCTCAGGACTGTGTGATAAGTGGATTAGAACGACCTTGGCTTGCGTATGCTGCAGGAGCTCTTCCTGACGCTATGACCGCGCTGGAAGATGTGTGGCTGAGTAAAACTTGTTACAAGACCGTTCTTCGAGGGAGAGGGCACAGTGCTGCTGAGCAACGGTTTCTCATCAAAAATCTGATGTCTAAGATAAGGGAGGCAGTTCACTACATACCCACTCACTTTTCGCCAGTCAAGCCAAGTTCAACCTCGTTACAGCCAAGTTCTGCCTAAGTGCAGTAATAAGTAAGCAAGAGACCGATCAGCTTCACAGTGTATCGAGCTATGCATCGCTTAGTGCAAGCTTTGAGCCATTTTTTTGCAATTTTGTATCTGTTGATTACAGCAAGTGCAACATGTTTTTCAAACTCAAGCTCTGTAGCCGCTAGTCCACCATAACGCAGGCTGAACCTCTTCCTTTGCATCACTCCCCTCACACATTCACCCACAACGTTGACAGCACCTGCCAGTCCGATCACTGAAGTGCTCTCTCACTATGCCACAATTGCCATGTGCACCCTTTTTTGAAGCAAGAGGATGCAGGATCACTGACAAATGATTCTAGTCACAAGCCTACTTGGTGTCAACAACAGCCTCGCAAAGCCAAACCATTGCAGTGATGATCAGCCTAGCGGCCACCTACCAATAATGAGCCGCCACGCGCTGCTGACCTGTTTCCACTGGGGCGTCTCCCCGACAACTCACCCACCACCTTTGACAGCACACTGTACATGCCGAGCCACAACTGTGGTGCTCAACACTCGATTCAGTGGGAATAGTTGGAGGGGTACTTGACATCACTCATGTGTTACATTCCAAATTGTGTTTTGGAAGGACTGTTTCTGCCATCAGACAGCCTACAAGGACAATTTCAACGGCACTATAACTTCATTGCGATGCCAAACGAGTCAAGCCACCCATGTTGTCGTGTTTGTGTCTCTCTTTTGTGTGTGGTTTTTAGTAGTGGCAGAATGTCATTCAGTGAGTCAAGTCAAGGTGTTAGATTCTGTGAATGTTCATGATCAAGCAACTTTTTTTTGTGGAGAAGTCCAGTTGTTTTCAACTAATTTTGTGACCTTTGGTGCTGGCCTTCTCGCTACCTGCAAGCTTTCCATGATGTTCATGTGCACACTGGTTGAAATTTAAGCCTTTTAACTGTCACCAGGATATTAGCTAATGCTATGTGTTCCTTGATCTTCTTTGCTTGTTTTCTATCTCCATGTTACATCTCTTTTTTTATTGCAATGCACACTGCATCGTCTTTGATTACGAGTTTTTTTGTTATTCTCCAAGTTTGTGCAGTGTGTGTTAGTACTGTGTTAGACTGCAGTAGTGGTATACTTTTCACTTTAAGGATAGCGGCACGTTTTTTGTCATGATTATGTAATGCTTGCTGCGAGTGCTCGAGCACATTTTAGTTCTTTGCTGAATTTTCTTTTCACGTGTATGCACCCATCTTAGTAATTGTTCTATATAGCACTTTAAGCTTGTAGTCATTCTAAAGGCTGGCTGCTAATTTTAAACCCATTATCTTTAACTAGGATATTGAGCTTGTATGAGCTTAGTCTTTATAGATGATTTATTTTTAGTCCTACTTCAATTACTCCGGTACTTTCTTGGTATAGATCATCAGTATTAGTTACAGTTAGTTCCCATCATTGCTGAAAAGCATGATGCCCGTAAACAGCAGATTACCCAGGTATTCTCCATATGATGATGATGATGATATGTAATGTTTATTGGCGCAAGGGCCACTTGATGGCCAAAGAGCGCCAGGTCATAGTAACGAGTATGAACAATGATTATGGTAAGCGGCTGTAAAAGGGCCTTAAAATTCCTCGCGCAAAAGGCGGGTAAAACATATATGTATTAAAATCATGAGCGTGACGTGAAATGTATGGGTAGTGGGAATGAATAGCGAGAGAATTAATAGCGTAATGAAACTACGGGTATATGGGCATGAGCACGAATGCCTCGTCAACGCCCTTGAGACCAAGGGCTGCGAGGCCGGTGCTTCTTTAAGTGTGACTACCGCAGCAGCAGCCTCTGTTAGGAGGCACGCTACGGAATGCCTGGGTAGATAACGTGAAAGTTACGAACTTCTTTTAAAAACGTGAATAGTGATTGGTGTTTAAAAACCGGTTCCCTACCGATGAACATTGATGGGTGTAATGGAATTTGTTGTTGGTAAGGCAGTGGAAAGTGTTTTTTCCTAAGTGTGTCTAATTCTTTACACTGTATTAAAATGTGAAGCACGGTTAGTGCTTCACCACATCGTGCACACAAAGGTGGATCTCCACCAGACAGAAGGTGTGGTGTGTGTACTATTGTGTGTGACCCATTCTAAGTCTGCAGAGTGTAACTTCGTGTGGCGTGACTTCGATACTGGCGGCCAATTTCCCAGAGCGGTTTGTGACAACGTGTAGTTTATTTTCTGTCTGAATGTCCCATGTGCCCTGCCAAAAGGCCCTGAGCTTTCTTTTGAGGAAGGGTTTAGGTCTAGTGTGGGAATAGCTATGAATGTATTGGGACTGTTTTCCGTGGGCGGGATGCTGCTAGCTGGTCTGCCAACACGTTGCCTTGAATCTCGCGGTGCCCTGGCACCCAGCACACTACGACATGTTGCTCGAGTGTGTATATCGTGCATAAAAGAGTGTATAGCGGGACAAGTACAGGGTTTTTGTGTTTTTGCAAAGTTTTTTAATGCTTTTGACCACGCTTAGGGAGTCTGTGTATATAACTGCCTTTTGTAGTTTTAATTGTTTAATGTGTTTAACGGCCAAAGTATCGCATAAGCTTCGCTGTGAAGATACTTGAATTAGGGTGCAGAATACCGGAATCGGAAAAGGATGGACCAACGGCTGCGTAAGACACATAAGTATTGGACTTTGAGGCGTCTGTAAAGAATTCTGGACAAGTGTATTTGTGTTGTAGTTCGAGAAAGTATGTACGGATATGTGCAATAGGCGCCTGTTTTGTTACTTCCACGAAAGATACATCGCAATCTATGAGCTGCCACCGCCACGGCGGTAGTTGTGCAGCGGGAGCCATTAGAGAGTGTTCGAAAAGTGGCACACCCATTTCCTCGGCTGAGCTCCTCATGCGAAGTGAGTAGGGCTGTCTTACCGGAGGACGGTGGTCAAAAAGGGCAGAACTAGATAAATCATTAATTGTGGGGTGTGATGGGTGTTCCTTGTCTGCGTTCACTTTGAGGTAATATAAAAAAGACATGTAAGATCGCTGCAGGTGGAGCGACCACTCGTTTGCTTCGACGTAGAGGCTTTCCACGGGCTGGTGCGAAAAGCACCCGTAGAAAGACGAATGCCCGAGTGGTGGACAGGGTCAAACATCTTCAACGCGCTCGGTGTCGCAGACTGATAAATTACAGCTCCATAATCTAGACGTGTGCGTATGAGGCTTTTATAAAGATTCAACAGGCACTTCTTGTCACTACCCCACGTAGTGCGTGACAATACTTTCAGAATATTGATAGTTTTTATGCATTTGTTCTTAATATACTTTGTGTGGTATGAAGGTAAGTTTCGTGTCTAGGATTACGCCTAGGAATTTGTGCTCCGTTTTCACAAGTAGCCGCTGACCGTGCAGCTCAATGTCCGGATCCGGATGGATGCCTCTCTTTCTTGAGAATAATACACAAGTGCTTTTTTGCGGGTTAAGGTTGAACCCGTTCTCCTCTGCCCATTTGGTTACCTTGTTCAAACCAAGTTGCACCTGCCGCTCGCACATTGAAAGGTTGCAAGATTTGTAACCGATCTGCACGTCGTCGACATATGTGGAATAAAATATGTTACGCGGGATTGACAGGCGCAAGGAATTCATTTTGACAATAAAAAGTGGTACAACTCAGTACCCCACCTTGCGGCACTCCCGTTTCTTGGACAAATGTTCGGGAGAGTACATTGCCCACTCGAACACGGAATGTTCGATTGGACAAGTAACTTTCTATTATATCTAACATTCTTCCACGTACACCTAAGTGGGACAGGTCTCTTAATATTCCAAAGCGCCATGTGGTGTCGTAAGCCTTCTCCATATCGAGGAACACCGAAAGAAAAAATTGCTTGTGGACAAAAGCGTCGCGAATTTGTGCCTCGATACGGATAAGGTGGTCAGAGGTAGATCTACCCTCTCGAAAACCGCACTGGTATGGGTCAAGTGATTTGTTTGCTTCGAGGAAATGTATAAGTCGGCGGTTTATCATCTTTTCAAAGAGTTTACAGAGGCAGCTTGTCAGTGCAATGGGCCTGTAGCTCGCAACGGAGGATGGTCCTTGCCCTGTTTTAGAATCGGAATGATAATGGCTTCTTTCCAGGCCGATGGGATCTCGCCGGAAAACCAAACAGCATTATAAAGTGAAAGGATGGCTTTTTGAGTTTCAGATGGCGAGTGTTTCAGCATTTCATATACACACGGTCGGAGCCTGGGGCGGAATTATTGCAGCAATTAAGCGATGCTTGTAGCTCAGCTATGCTGAAAGGTTCATTGTATGCTTCGTGTTTTGTGGATTTGCGCTCTAGTTTCTGTTTTTCGATTCGTGTTTTGTATCGTTGGAAAGTTTCAGAGTAGTGCGACGAGCTCGACACCTCTTCGAAGTGTGCGCCTAGGAAGTTCGCCTGGTCTTCCAAGCTGTTGCCTTGTGTGTTTACTAGAGGAAGTGAATGTGCTTGTCGACCTGCTACCCTGCTAACCATGTTCCACACTTTGGCCTCCTGTGTATATGAATTAATGCCCGATAGAAACTTCTGCCAACTTTCCCTTCTTGCCTGTCGGCGCGTTCTCCTGCCTTGAGACTTTATGTTTTTAAAACTTTCGAGATTCTCGGCTGTCGGGGAGTCTCTAAGCAACCTCCATGCTTTGTTTTGTTTTTTGCGTGCATTTTGACACTCAGTGTTCCACCACGGGACACGTCGTTTCCCGGGCAATCCAGTTGTTTGTGGGATGCACTTAGTTGCAGCATCCGTGAGAAAAGCTGTGAAGTACTCTACGGCTCCATCTATGTTTAAACCACACATATCAGTCCAACTTAAGCTAGAAACTTTGCGAAACTTTTCCCAATCGGCTTTTTCAATGTTCCATTTCGGAAACTGTGGGGGGCATTCATACGTTATCGGTGCGCTCAGAACTATTGGAAAGTGGTCGCTTCCATAGGGATTATTACCGACTTTCCATTTGAATAAAGGTAGAAGTGATGGAGATGTAATGGTGAGATCTATGGACGAGTAGGTATTGTTAGCGAGGTTATAATATGTTGGCTCTTTCAGATTTAACAGACACGCACCGGAAGAGAAGAGGAACTGTTCAATCAGACGACCTCGTGCATCGCAGCGAGAGTCGCCCCATAGACTGCTATGTGCATTAAAGTCCCCAAGGACCAGGTAAGGTTCTGGGAGTTCATTTATTAAAGACTGAAATTCATGTTATTGCAGTTGGTAGTGTGCTGGTATGTAGAGCGAGCAAATGGTGACGAGTTTGTTCAAAAGAACCGCTCGAACAGCCACTGCCTCGAGGGACGTTTGGAGTGGTAAGTGTGTACATGCTATTCCTTGATTAACTACAACGGCTACACCACCGGATGACGCCGTGGCATCGTTCCGGTCCTTTCGGAAAATAATGTAACTACGTAGGAAGTTGGTGTGTTCGATTTTAGGTGTGTTTCTTGTACACACAGCACTTTTGGTGAGTGTTTGTGTAATAGTTCTTGGACATCGTCGAGATTTCTAAGGAGTCCTCTGACGTTCCATTGTATGATTTGTGTTTCCATATTGGAAGTGAAGTAGTGCTGTTTGTACGAAAAGGAAGTAGCTGTTTTTCAAACGGAAAGTTGGAACTTAAGTAACAGAGCCGTCGGCGGGCGTTGTTATCGGCTTTTTTGTTTTCTTGGCGCGCTCCAAGGAGCTACGCCTCTCTTTCGGTACCAGGGGTACCGGAGTTGTGTCAATTGCCTCGTGTGAGGCACTGGACGCCCGCGTACGCGAGCCGCTGGTTTGTTTTTCCGACCTCGCCTGGCGAGGCGTGGTCGTAAGACCCGACGACCCTGGAGTCGCCTGGATCAGTGGCTTGGTAGGTGGAGCAGTCTTGACTGCTGCCACCATGGGGGCAGCCGCCACGGTCGGTGGCTCACTTTGCGTGGGCCGAGACAGTGGCGGTGGCCGATGCGACGCTGCCCCCTGACGCGCCGCATCAGCATAGGTTTGGCCGTGAAAGGCCGAGCACCTTCTGCGTGCTTCCTTGAATGAGATGTTTTCTCGAACCTTCAATGAAATGATGTCTTTCCTTTTTCCAGTTTGGGCAGGCACGTGAATACGCAGCGTGGTCGCCGTCGCAGTTCACACAGTGTGGTGTTTCGTTACAGGTGTCCGAGGCATGGCCTTGGACACCACATTTCGCACAGGTAGGTCGACCACGGCAGCTCTGAGAGCCGTGGCCAAATCTTTGACATTGAAAGCATCTGCGGGGGTTCGGGATGTATGGTCTAATAGCTGTTTTTGTGTACCCGGTTTCAATGCTCTGTGGCAGTTCACTTGTAGAAAAGGTCAGTATTAAGTGTTTAGTGGGAATTTCTAGGTTATTTCTCCTGATTATAATTCGTTTCACATTGGTCACGTGCTGATCTTTCCAGCCTTCTAGGAGTTCCGTCTCAGTAAGATCAAGGAGGTCTGTATCTGACACGACGCCACGTGCGGAATTCATTGATCGATGGGGTGTGACAGTGATGGGGATTTCGCCGAAAGTTACGAGGTTCTTTAATTTATCAAACTGTATTTTGTCATGAAGTTGGAGAAGCAGGTCGCCACTGGCCATTTTTGTAACTTTATAACCAGCACCTAAGGTAGCTGTCAGTGTTCTGGATACTACAAATGGGGACACGGTTCTAGCTGTTTTGTCACTCTTTTCACAGTGCACTACGTGATAGGTAGGGAATATTTCTTTTGGTCGGCTTAGAAAGTTCAGGTCTTCGGTGCGTACACGCTTTGAAGCGGCACGATCGCTTATTAATGGGAATGCTCTATGCATAATAATGGAAAATGATTCAGCAGCAATGGCGGCCACCCACCACGGAGCCCAACATGGGGACGCTACAAGATTCACGGAATTGAAAACATGCAGACGCCAGCCGTACACCGCTACTATAACCAAATGCGCATAGACCAAGGTTGGCTACTTGCACAAGGTTAACCCAAGCCACCTATGAAAATTGCGAATTAACTGAAGGGAATAGGAGACAGGACAGCTACGAAAGAAGATAGGAAAGTGAAAGATCAGAGAGGGGGATAGGAAAAGGTGACCGCCGATTTCCCCTGGGTGGGTCAGCCCAGGGGTGCCGTCTACGTGAAGCCGGGGCCAAAGGGGTGTGTTGCCTCTGCCGGGGGGCCTTAAAGGTCCAATCACCCGGCGTCGGCTCAACCCCCAGGATCCCCTTTTCCCCGGACACGGCGAAGCCACGCACGGCTAGGCGTGGGAGGAGGTCGAAACCCCCCCCGTTAGCTCGGGTCCGTGGTGTCGCTACACACCAAACGCGTGCTTGCGCAGACGCCCCTGCGGGGCAGGTATTCTCCATAAATTCCTCATTAGTTCATCTTTGTTCCCAATCTAGCTGTTCAAACAGTCTTTGTGGGCATGTAGTAAAGAACACATTCCTTTTTTTACCAAAAATGTTTCGCTCTTCATGTGCAGAAGCAGCTGTAGAATCATTGTAGATGATAGTTATTGTCTTGGGTACTCGGTGGCAATGCAAGGCCTCGAAGCACTAGTATTTCTGCTGAATTGAATGTTTTTTCATAGTCTATGGAAGCCACATAAAGGAGTTTGCTACACTTGGAAAATATCAATTACTAGATAGACAGCATGGCTGTGATCCGATGTGGAATGTTTTTTCCTGAAGTCCACTTCCTCTATATTGGGTGGGCAAAGTCGGGTGTTTCTCTTATCCTATTTGAGATTGATTTCAGGAGTGATTTGTATATTGTTGAAGCTATAGGCTGATTGGACTATATCATTTAACTTTTATAGATGTCTCCTTTTTTGTATATTAAGAGTACATTAATAGTTTATCAGCTTAGTGGAACATTTGGTCTTCAGACATTTTATCCATCTTTGAACAAACGTACTGCTATGCCATCTGGCTGCTTTTTTATGGGACATGCCTAATATGGCCTTTCTGACTTTGTCAGGAGCATTGAAACTCGATTTAATGAAGCGATGACCAGACCATTATTATTTCGTAAGGAAGGCATTTCTCAGTCCTTCGAAACCTATAACTGTCATGGGTGGTTGTCAATTTTCCATTTCTTAACCCTTCCGCCACCTTGCGGGATTCCGCAGAACTCATTTGCATTGCACTATAACTTATGTAGCGACACCCAAAAACTACTGCGGCATTTTATTAGCCACTAACAGATGCCTGCGCATGTGGACAGTCCACGAGGGCAGCCCAGACATGGAGCCTTCCTTGTCCGGGTGATACTAGTAAGGTGTATGGTTACATGAAGCTATGGCGACATGCTGAAATGCAAAGAGGGCGTGAGCAAATGCCGTGGTTGTGCGAGCAGGCAGATCAAGGTAGTTGCAAGGAGACAACACCAACTGTCACATAAGGCCTTTAACAATGGAAGCAACCACCGTGTTCTTGAGGGAGCATTTACAAGAACAAGGAACCATCACCGCTCTTTCGACCCTTCGATGAGAAAAAAAGACAAGATTAGGCACATCCTGAAGAGGATAGACGGCGCCTTTCGGATGTTGCTGGCCAAGGACCTGCGGACCGTGTATGAACTTGCCACCTTGTGCCAGAGCTTCGACGAACTGTGGAAACAATGGGTCTTAGCGTGGCAACCAGCGGCGGCCGACGAGACTCTTGGCGGCGACAGATGATAGTCTCGCACTGTTGATGAACGGTGGTGAGCATAACATGCTGCTGTTGGAAATCAAAGGATATATGCATGACAAACTAAAAAAATTTTTTGTCAGCCAGATGCACTCAGACCTACCTGACTAAATTTTTCTCTACTGTACTCACACAGACACATGGCTTGATCTCAGATGAGTGAACCTGAGTGAGTTGACTCGTGTAGCAATGTGCAATTAGCTTTTTCAATCATTGTGTCAATACTCTTTAACGCCAATATTTTATATAACTCGTGCTCTACGAGACGCGTTTTCATCTTGTAGCATCAAATACGAGTCATCAATGGTTCCAACCCAGCAAGAGAATTTTCCTGAAAGAACTTCTTGTTAGAAAGTATGTGATGGGCAATCAAAAAGCCCTGTTTACACTCTGTGGCTCTTGTGTCTGATGAATGAATATCGTGGAGGTGTACAAACGCCAGTGTGTTGCAATATGTGAGTAGACGTGAGTATAAACATGAGCTGACGTAAGGCTTATAGCAATGCTGAACATGAGTAGATAGGACCATAGGCCGGCAGAAAAAGCAGCCTCACTCACACTCTGACTCACTACCCAATTCGAATCTGAGGAAGTTTGCTCACAGATTTGCTCACAGACAGCTAAAATTTAGCTCACTGTTAACAGATACAATAGTGTACACCTTGCACACGGTGGCACTCAAATAGCATGCAAAAGGGAAGCTTTCTTCAGACAACCTGTGCACCAACTGGAGCACTGTTATAGCAGGTATAAGAAAAGCTCATTGTAATGACGAAAAACATAATTTTGGTTTCAACACCAAAGCTTTGAAAATGTTGACACAAATCACGGTAATAAATACCACTAAATAGCCCACAGTACATCTCACAGTTGTAAAGTTGTAGTTTCCACAAGTCCGAATTTTACATTTTGAACTTTTACACTGCACAATAGCACTGAAGCTTTCATGTAAAAGCCTGTTTTTATGATGTATCCACCAATAATCTTTCAGCGCAAAATAATATTACTCGAATCATTGTATGCTGAGAGCTTCTCTTCATGGCATGAACTTAAGTGATACAAAATAAGATGTGATGATTGTGTGTTACTCCAGTTTCATTGATGTTTCTTTCGTAAAAGTGAACACTTTTAAATAAGCAGGTGCTTCTTTTTGTTAGCGGGTGAACATCCCATGTTGTGTACCTCTTGCTCGAGGTGACTCTTTCATGGCAATACAATATTGCTTGTTGGCCCCTTCCCCAGCACCGAGCAGTCAAGCCATGCTGCTTAACCCTTTAAAGGCCTACTCCGGCGATTTTTCGAGGTCGATGGATCTCAGTGAAATTCGCTGGGTACGTTCCTTTGCACGTTTCCGTCATTTATGCCAAAATACAGGCTTGAGACATGAGCAGATTGTTTGCAAATGAATTTTAAAGATTGTCTGCAAACGCCCTCCTGGCTTCCCACAATTATTGGCAACCTTGCGTCTGTGACGTCAGTATTGGCAAGGCGGCGGAAGTGACGCAGCCGAGGGCACCGCTAACTTCGGTGCTTAGGCCGCTACAGCGAGCGTCTGCTGTGCACAAAGCGACAGACAGCGTTGGTTTGGCCGGCGCTTCGCTGGTCGTCCCGGCTGTCACAGTTTTCATACTCCGCGCCGGCGTGACCGGCATGCCTTGCACGACTTCCGGTTCGTTCGTAACAACGTCTACGTCACATGTAGACAATACACTCGGTTGGGTTTCGGTTTAGGTATTGCGCTTTTTTGCTTATTTAGAATTATTCTCCAATTTGCCGAGTATTTCTGCTATCGGGCCCGTAACAGCAGCGTCTCAGGAACATAAAAGCACCATTACTTTGACATGGCCAAAAAATCGCCGGAGTTGTCCTTAAAGGTACACGGGACACATATGTCCTCGTAACAAAGTCAGTTTTAGCTAAAAAAAACTGCTTCGTTGATAGACACACAACTAGCACATTCAACACGCTTAAGGTGGCTTTAGCTGAAAATTATATTTAAGTCGGCATCAGTACCATGCAAATCCCACCAAAGCACTATTTGTGACCCCAAAAAGCAGCGTTTTTTACCCGGCAAAGTAATTGCAATTTTTTAATATTGCAGTGTGGTTATCGGTAAGAAACTCAAAGCAGTAGTTTCGATAGGGTTCGAAACAACCAGGACAGCAGAATCAGTGGTTAAATCAGCCTGTGTCCTACCTTTCCTGGCGAAAAACTTGTTTAGGACACATGTGTCCCCATGTACCATGATAGAACTTTGGTTCTATATTGAATAAGTGGACGTGAATGCAAGTGGTGCCATTTGCCTTGGAAAATGTCATGAGAAAAAATTTTGTGATGCTTTCGTGTTTCCATTTGTTTGTGAGCTACTTTAAAATTTGACTAACGTGCAGCTTCTTGCCTAGTAGGAGGAAGGCTGGAAAGTGGCATAAACTTCCTGTGTCATAATAAGAATACCAGTAATTCTTTGCCGATAACAGCTACGAAGAAACTACATTTCATCCTGATGTTGCAAGGGCACTGGCTGCAGCCAGATAGAATAAGGAGGAATAAAGAGCAGCCTGGGGCACGCACACGCTCAGCGTGTGCGTGCCCTGAACAGCTGATATTCTGGGTGTGGCTTCCGACTAGTTGAAGGTTTCTGTTCTGGTTGGCCTCCATGTTCCCTCAGAAGGCTCTGGTTGACCGGCGTCCCTGAGCCAACAACATTGACGATTTGGAACTTGCGGACAATGACATGCTTAAAGGAGTACTGACACGAATTTTATACGTTATATATACTCGCGCTGGTTTAGCCCTGAACTCAAGAGGCTCAAAAACAAAAAAGAAACGGCAATTTCGCTCCGCAAAAAACACTAACAATCCTATGGCGTGGCAAAAATACCAGGCCTCCATGAAACACTTCTGCTCTGCCGTCAATAAAGCGAAGCGGCTGTTTAATAATACCACCTTGCCCAACTTACTCCGCACAAACCCAAAACAATTCTGGAGAGTGATTAACCACAGAACGAAAACAGATGCATATCAATATTGGATCATACCGGACAACCTGTCCCGAATAACTCAGTAGCAGAAGCACTAAACCTTACCTTTTCTTCCGTTTTTACCAGAGAACCCATTGAAACCCTCCCTGATGTCTCCCCCCCCACAACTACCCCACCATGCCAGACGTCATTTTTTCACCTCAGGGCATCCAGAAAATCATCGAATCGTTAAAACTTACATCATCCTGTTGCATCGATCGTAACCAAAACAATGCTAAGGTGCTGAAAAACACCATAGAAATTACCAGTGTTATTCTTTCTCATATTTTTCAGCAATCACTCTCATCTGGCATCGTTCCTCACGACTGGAAAGTGGGTAAGATCGTTCCGGTTCCAAAGCCAGGTTCATCTAGTTACACGCCCATATCCCTAACCAGCATCTGTTAAAAATAATGGAACATATAATTCACTCGCAAATTGCTAAGTTCCTTACCTCAGTTAAATTTTTTCATCCTAACCAACATGGATTCCAAAAGGGACTTTCATGCAATACTCAGCTTGCACTATTCATCCATGACCTAAGCACTAGCGTAGACCTTAACATACCAGTTGACGCCCTTTTTATTGACTTTGAGAAAGCCTTTGACAAAGTTCCCCACAACCGCCTACTACTAAAGCTCTCTCAATTAAACCTTAACTAACTTGTCTACAATTGGATTCAGGACTTCCTCACTAACCGTCAGCAATTTGTAGAAGCTAACGACATGCCCTCATCCCTTTCTAACGTAATTCCTGTGTGCCTCAAGGTACAGGTCTAGGCCCCCTCCTCTTTTTGATTTACATCAATGACTTACCCGATATTATTTCGTCTAACATCCGCCTCTTTGCTGACGACTGTGTAATCTACCGGCCTATTACTAACATTTCAGATACAATTACTCTCCAGCATGACCTACTAAAACTCGAGGAGTGGTGTCGCAAATGGCTCATGGTCCTAAATACTAATAAAACTGCACTTGTTTCATTTCACAGACGCCATAACTTACCTGCCGCTAACTATATTATTAATGGCTCCGTAGTTTCTTCCCCAAGTTCCATGAAATATCTTGGTGTTAACATCTCACAGAATCTAAACTGGTCTTCTCACGCAAGTAAAATAGTTAACAATGCTAACAGAGCTCTCGGTTACTTTCGCCGTAACTTACATCTTGCACCTCCATCAATCAAATTACTAGCCTGCGGAACACTCATTCGCCCAAAACTAGAGTACGCATCCGCCATTTGGGACCCACCTCAAATTAACCTATGTAAGTTCATCGAAGTAATTCAAAACCGCGCAGTTAGATTCATCTACTCAGGTTACTCATATCATACCAGTGTTACTAACCTTAAAAGAAAACCAGGTCTACCTAACCTTGAACTACGCCGTAAGATTTCTAGACTGTCATTGTATCACAAAATATACCATACGTTTCATTATAACTCTCCCATTCAATCAGCCCATTGCACTTCAGCCCGCACAAGTCACCACAGGGCTGTCTACCCACCCCCTGCTTGCACCACAGCCCACCATCACTCCTTTTTCGCCCAAGCAGCCAGGGACTGGATCGATCTTTCCCCAACTGTCATCCATCATTCCAACACTGATAACTTTCGAAATGCCATAGAATCATTCTTTTATTAACCCTACATTGTTTGCCCACACCCTCATGTAAAGCCCTCTGTTGCGGGGCCTTTGAGGTATATTAAATAAATAAATAAATAAATTAATTAATTAATTAATTAATACATATTTTCGGTTTGTTGCTCTAAATGAAAACGCGTGTCGAGAAACCTGTTAAGAGTGTCGTGGTGCCTAGGACTGCATTGATTAGATATTTAATACCACTACTTTAAAACAGTAGTTTCAATTTTGATATCGAGAGGGCACCTTCGCAATGATGTGTCAAGTCCGCTCGTGACGTCACGGGCAAACTACAACTTGCAAAACATCTACCTGCTATCCTTTGCTGTCAGTCGCACATGGTTCATGATGAGTGAACTGTCGTCCAGCGCCTCCGACAGCGATTTCTGTGATTTAGGCTGCATGCAAGACGCAGATTTCGTAAACCCAGTAAGCTGTCTTGAAACGTCATAGCATAGGGCATGGCGGTTGAGCTGCCTTGCAGATGCTGGAAGATGAAAAACTTTAACTGAAACTAAAATATTTCATGTGTGCTTCCCGGCTCCGGTGGGGGGAGAGCGTTAACACTACATCCCAAGGAAACGAAAAACGTCCATTTTGCTGAACGTCGAAATCATGTCAGTACTCCTTTAACATTAGGGCAGAAATTTACACTAAGCACTCTAACAAACTGGGGCCCACAAATTCCCCCAAATGCATAAGGCGAGCTGCCTCTCTCCCATCACCTGTTACCCAGCTTTTCCGACTCGAGTGCCACGTTAGCTGCACAAGAAGTAAATAAGTACACGTCCAAAAGATTAACAGATCATTCGGAGATGGGGCTAGTGCGATGCATATCGGCTGGTGAAGATGGGAATGCTCACACCACTTCAGATTTTTTCGGCAGTCATAAACTTGAATATAGTGGTCTCGAGCAAGTCCCCCTTACACGAGAGAAAATTGAATTGTTTTTCACAACCAACAAAGAAATGAAGGTGTTTCTAGGAGTGAACATATATGGGTTGCTGCGTTGTGCAAGCACTCAAAGTATTGGTCAACCTAACGTTTTTCTGCCTTTTATTGCAAGTCTGATGCCTCGTCATTGCTTCGGGCAGCTTCGAAGTGCTTTACATTTTGCAGAAGACGAGTTTCAGTCGAGTAGAGAGTAGCCTAACTTTAACTCAGCCTACAAAGTGCGGCCTCTTAGCATGTATTGCAGTGGTCAAAGAGAACTGTTGGAAACATAAATTGCACAATGTGCAAATTGGAAACCATGCGATAAGTTTTCACACAGTCTGTGGAATGTCTTTGAACTTTGCAGTGGCGAGACATTGTTTTCTAGAGTTCCATAAGGGAAAGAACTACAACTACTACTTTAGCATGTTCTTTCCCTTCAGGTACATATAGGACATAAGTATCCCATCCTATAACTTTCTTAGAAATACAGCTTTCTCAACTACTTTTCTAGCTTTTTGTAATGCCAATACAAACAAAATACATCATTTTATCATGTTTCCGGAGTTTAACGTCAGCCGTCGTGAAATCCAGCACTCTATCTAGTATAGCATTAACTGATGGTTGATGTGTAAGAAAACTCAAAGGACGCATAGACAGAGGTTGCAGGGACAAAAATCAATAAAAGAAAAGCACCATTGCACCGCGTGTTGCGAAATCACCTAGTTGATTGTGTTTGTGTGCAGGAAATAACAGGATGTTAAAGGGAATGCACAACAGTTTGCATGACCAATATCATATCTTATCTCACTATAGTGCACCATGATACAGATAGTGCCAAACTTCATGTAGTTTGAAGAACACGCACAGTTTCAAAAACGGCACACTTCTATTGCCAAGAAAGACCGTATGACTGATGGTGTATTAAGGCATTAAGTCTGGAATGAGTTCGGTCGATGCAGGTCAGAAAGGCCAAGCCACAACAGTTTGACTGTGATCCTACGCTATCTGATAATTGGTTTCATTCCAGTCAAAAGAATGCACTGAAATACATAAGCTTTAAGAAAAAAGGAGATAAAGAAAATGAAAGACAAAATGGGATTTGACTTTCTGATATCTGCAACCCCACTACAGATACGCGAGACTAGGCGCTTTCAACACTTCACCACACACCACTGCGAAAGGCTCGATTCAAAGAGGCAATATGTATTTGCATACTTGCAAGACCCAATTTAATTTGTGGTTCTAGGTGTGTGGTCTATGTTTGTACATGCTCAGCGTATTATTGCTCCAGCTAAGACACTAGTCTCTAGAAGCATCGGTGGAAGTGCGAACAGGTAAACAATCCAGGGAATCTAGCTAGACAGTGTAATCCATGCTCATGCATGCACGCCTGAATTTGTAAAACAAAAACCATAACACAAGTGGAGGATGACAAAGAGAAATTGGTTCGTGAAGTAGCTATCATGACTTCTCTGGGTGATGAAAATTGCATTAACATGCCATCCATACATTTATCTTCTGCAGAAGTGAATTTCATGGTGAAAACACAATAGGTGGGTGTCGTATCACTCTGGCATGTGCCTTGTACTCTCTCTATATATACAGCTGTATATATCATGCGCGCCGGCGTGCAGTTCATGTTGCGAAAACGGCGACCGCGTGTTGCATGACTCTTAAACCTAGTACATAAGCTTATGAAGTCGTTCCGCGATTGCCTTTACTTATGCTGTATATCTCAGCGAAAGGCCTTCGCGCACTACTGTCACACGTGCAAGCACAACTTTCTGCACGCAAGCAGATCGCGTGCCTGTCGTCGTTCACTGAGTAAGAATGGTTCACGCTCGGACATTACGTGCGCGCAGTGCCTGCGCGTGAGCATGCTACCGTTACGATAATTTTGCACTCGTATTAATGTACCAAACTTGCGCCCACACATATTTTCTGCTCTTAAGTAGAGCGCGTGTCGTACGTTACTGTGCACGAACCGGTGACAACACATGCACGTTATTGTCGCATTCACGCTTTCATGTTAAGGTAAATGCAGCAATTAAATGCAGTACTAGGTATGAACATGACTCGAGATACCGTTGCTTACCTGTAAATCCAAGCTTCTTTCCAATCACATCCCACGTGCACATGCGCTTCTGTATGTCTTTGTGGTCCGGTTCAGTGAGGTCGTATAAATATTTTTCCTTTCGCACTAGTAAAATTAGTTCTTCTGCCTCGTCGGCTGTCCACAGTCGTTTCGCGCCTCTGGAACTTTTCTGCGACATGGTGAGACTTGCACTCTGCGAGCTCTTCTCACAATGCGCCATCTCCAGCAGAAGCAGAAAGACGATGTGAGAAGTTTCTTGTGCGACACCTTCTCATACAGGTACCCGGCAATGGAATTTCGAGATCCGACAGTAGTGGAATACATAACCTAGTGAGTAGAAGCAGCAATACCAGCATGTTCTGCGGATAAGCCACAGAAAGCGCAAAGAGATAACGAAGGAAGAGGTCCCTCGTTATTTCTTTCTGCAAAGGTTCATCGGTAAACCGTGAATCTTCCGTGAATTCTGCCCAGTACATCATCACCGACGTGAGATCGGGCGCGTTTATACTAAAGGTTCGATGAGTTATGACGACTTGCGGCTCACTTTAATTTTACATGTACGCTGTGAATTTTCATTGTTAAGAAAACCATTGCTTTAGAAAACATCTGGCGTCTTTCGTTAAGCAGCTGGCGTCTTTTCGTTTTGCTTTAGAAACATCTGGCGTTCTTTCGTTTTGCTTTTACAAAACATCTGCCGTCTTTCGTTGGTTTATTTCATCAATCAACGGCGTTTTGAACAAAATTTTTATTGTTTAATCACGCACAGGAGAAATCTCACCAGGCACTACCTTGGCGTTAAAGAATGGCTGCTAATGGGAATGAGAGACAGAAGAAGTCGGCTTTTAGCTAACGCTGCGAATTTTTTATTCAACAACGCACAGGAAAAATCTCCCACCGGCACCACCTTGGAGGTCAAAGCGTAAGACTGGTTACGCACTACGACTACGACTACGAGGGACGAACGGGTGCCGCCTTAAGGAGCTTCGCCCCTAAAACAGCCTGTGGCCTGTGCACTGAACATGAACTGACTACCACCTGCGATGACCCCCACCTGCGGTGAAATATAATCAGACAAGATTTGCCCGGTCACGGACCAAATTCAAGTTGGCGGCGAAATAGCTGCGCGTGCTTTCACTGAAATGTTTTAGGAACACGCATGCATGCACTGTCATTGTTCGCCGTCAGTATGAGCCATATCAGTATGAGCCATTCACAGGTGATATATTGAATATTCTATCACACCTACCTGAAGGCCACATCATAAAATTTTGTTGGGTCCCGAGTCATGTTGGGATCCAAGGTAACGAAAGGGCGGACCAACTAGCAGCAACGGCAAAAGAGCTGCGTGTTTCAAAGATAAACGTACCTGTTAGGGATGCGATTAAAGCAGTTCGCCTGGCCATCAGCTCTCATTGGCAGCTTAGATGGAATTCGCAACAAAATAACAAACTTCACCTAATTAAACCTATCCTTGGTGAATGGAAGACGTGCTATCATCAAGAACGTTTTATTGAAGTAGTAATGTGCCGACTTCGAATAGGCCATACACATGTCACACATAACTATCTATTGGCAGATGAAAAACCACCAACATGCGATAAATGTTATGAGCAACTAACAGTAGCCCACATGTTAATTGCTTGCCCACATCTGGAAACTCTAAGAAAAAACATTTTCATATCTTTTACAAGTTAAACATTCCATTTCACCCAATGTTACTCTTAGATGATGAGCCTTTAATCCCCTTAGATAATGTGATCAGTTTTTTAGACGAAGCAGGATTATTAAATACACTTTAATTATGACAGGCTGTGCTACTGTTACCGTAATAGAAAAACCTAACTAATGCGACCTGCAGCACGGCCTTTCCAGGAGGCCTTTGCTGCGGTAGGTATCCTTACATGAGGCACTGGCCTCCCGGCCCTTGCTTATAAGGACACGGGCAGAGCAGTAGTGCAACAAGAACGCCGTCACTTTATTCCTTGATAACCTCGGGCACCATTGATACACACTGGCCAGCCCATGCATCACGCCCATAATTTTAGAGTATACATAAATTTTACGCGCTCAGGCAGCGAGTTATCTTAGGCCTCTCTACAGCCAAGCTACACCACTCATTAATCCCATCTATCATCGCCCAGCACACATTCATAGTCAGGGCCATAGTGTTGGTTATTTTAGGTTCTTTTCCCTTTCCCCATCATGTGTCTGGCGCAGCATAGCCTTAGTCGCTCTTGCGCCATAAAACCCAACTCAACTCAACAACAACATGTTAGCAGCAAGAAATCAATGTAACATGAACAGTAGTTTTTTTTTTGTCCGCTACTCTGGGTTGGGGTCCCGTTCTCCTTCCCCTCCAAAATTTAACTTGGCTCTGCCCTGTTCATTTTTCTTTTCTCATTGGCATTGCCTGCTATATTATTATGGTGCAGGCCGAGGTTTTATTTTATTTTATTTTTTTTTCTTTCTTTTTCATACCTCACAATACCTCCAGCCTTTCATACCTTTCATACCTCCAACCGGGACGGTCTGTAATTGCAGGACGGCCGAGTGAGCGCGCTCTTGTTGTGCGAGACAGGGTAGAAAGATGGCGCCAGGCCACGACCGCTGTGCAAGCCGAGCCGGCCCTTGGCCGGAGCTGTAACGTGACACCGAAGTGAACCCCCTGTGGTGAGCAGGGCGTGCGACTGTGCACGGACCCTAGGGGGAAGGCAGAAGAGGGACGGCTGTGCAACTGGAGAGACGCCGTATTCTTGTCTCTCTTTACTTTATCAAAATAAATGTTGTTCTGTTAAAGTAACCGTTGTTCTTGCCAGTCTTTCCCCAACGTCTCCCGAATCATCGTTTTACATCTAACACAAATCATCATTACGCAAGGTGCTGGAAAAGTGCAAACTCGAAAGTGAACTGAGATTGTTCTGTTGGCGGAAGATGCTGTTTTTAATTCAAGACCACTGACCTGCACGTATACAGGCACTAAACGTTCATCACTGGCTTCTCCACAGCGAACCAACGACTATGAAGCTCGAAGTGCTCAGGCTACTCGACGTGACAGCAAGAAGCTGAGATACTGTCAGAAGCTGGTAGATCACCAGTGGATCCGGTGGAAGAAGGAGCGCCTATTACGGGCACTTCATCTTTGCCCAGCATATCCTAGTAGCAGTCTGGTCAAGGCGATTTGGTGATCAAGGAGCTTCGCACTTTGACAGGTGGTCCTTAGGGCGAATCATAGACGTTTACCCTGGTCAAAATGGCATAATTCGAGCACGCCGAGAGAAAGCTCAAGAAAGCAAGTTTTTAAGAATACTTGCACACAAATTCTATAAGCTCGAGTTATGCAGCTCTACTGGGGGGCGGGATTATGAAGAAAAAGATGAAATAATGAATCCGTGCAGGTGAGCACTGCAAAAGAAGAAGTTGGAACAATGAACGGCTATCGGTCTGGTTCCTTCGTGGATTGTTAGTTTTTTTTACAAGACATCAACTCAATGGGAAGGTTCTCCTTGCCTGGGTCAAAGAATTCATAGCAGCAGTGGAGTCGAGTGAATTTATAGTAGTGCATATAGTGACCAACAAGTACTTTGCAAACAAAACAGCATTTCAGCTGCAAAGTTGTTGATTGTCCACAACTGTGAGTCAGCCAAACTGCAGTGCACGGGAGGAATGCCAGTGGCAGAGGTACTTTAAGAAAAAGCTGCTAGAGTAGATCTAATAATAATTTTAGGGGTTTAACGCCCCAAAACCACGATATGGTTATGAGAGACGCCATAGTGGAGGGCTCCGGAAATTTCTACCACCTGGGATTCTTTAACGTGCACCTAAATCTAAGTACGCGGGCTTCAAACATTTTCGCCTCCATCGAAAATGGGGCTGCCGTGGCCGGGATTCGATCCCGTGACCTGCGGGTCAGCACTCGAGCACCATAACCACTAGAACATCGTGGCGGGTCTATTGGAGTAGATCAGACAGCATTGCTGAAGACTGAATGTGACTCAGAGGAAAGTCCAGTGTTTCTGAAGACTGGATACCGTATTTTCTCGCATATAAGCCGCCCCTGCATAAACCTGCTCCCCTAACTTTAACTCTACAAAAAGAGGAAAAAAATATGCATAAGACGCCTGCATATAACCCTCACCCCTACTTTTAAGCACATTTTCCAGTTTTTCGGAGCAGGTTATATGCGTCAAAATACGGTATACGTCTTGCAAAGCGAGTCTGGTTGTGAATAAGAGAGGGTTTCAAGTTATGACAAGAGCGATGACAAGGGCAATGACATGCTGGGTTGTGCATGTGTCAGCAATGAAGCATAGGCAGCAAGCTCCACAGTTTCTAACGACATATCAGTTCAAGTAAATATGGGACACTTCAGTAATTGGGTCCCATCAGTATGGTAAGCATAGAGGGAAAGCTTCCCTAAGAGAAGGTAACAAATTAAATAATTTAATCAGAGTAAGAAAAATATGGTTGCAGAAAATTTCTTCGAGATAATTCTGTATGACCTGCAGAAAAAAATGTCTGTTGAACAGTTAACAGATCTTGAAAAATTGTGCAGAAGGATGTAATCTCTGGCAACAAACAAACTGCACACTTTTATTGCGATAGCAATTATATGGACAGTCTCGGCTGGATGTTGCCGCCGCCGCCGTCATGCACCGTATATATATATATATATATATATATATATATATATATATATGTATATAACGCCCCAAAGAAGAAAAATAATTCAGAAATAAAATCGGCAGATCCCACGCGTTGTGGGAATCGGTTTTATGCGAAGCAGTAAGCGAGTACTTCTATGTTCTATGTTTATGGCTTTGAGCGAAGCTGTACGAGGTGGATCGACGTGTTTTTGTAAGTGTAAGTGTCTACATCGTGGGCTTACCAGGCAGGCCGACTACACAGGCGTTTAAAAGGTAATTTATGGTGCGACGTAACGTCAACCCTCAGGAAAAATTTTTCAGCGCAAAATAACACAGGGACGAGAAGGGAGGACACAACACGAGCGCACGTGTTGTGTCGTCCCTTCTCGTCCCTGTGTTATTTTGCGCTGAAAAATTTTTCCTAATGTCTTACCAACAAGGCCGAATTTCTCCCCTTGTCAGCCCTCACCTTAGAGTATCTGTCAGTATTATCGAAACTAAGTGCACTTTATGGTGCAGTCATGTGAATATCATGCGTAACTTTCGTTAATGTATTCCTCCGGGGTCGAGGAATGCTTCAGTATAGCTTGCTTAGTCATAGGAATACAAACGTAATGTTTATTAGACTGCTATAAAAGCGGAGCCAACACTGGAACCACCGACGTTAATCTGATATGACGCCTGTATCGTAGGAGTACAATTGTAGTATTTATTGCTTTCTTGTAAAATTAGATAGCCGGCACTACAGCCAAAATTGACGTTGCACCGACATTGCGCTTGCCTAGGCTGCTTTTACAAACCAGATTATAGACCTGGCGTGGCTCTGTGGTAGAATACCTAAATGCCACACAGAATGCTTGGGTTCGATTCCTGCTGGGATCCTGATTTTCATTCTTTCCATTCGTCGGGTCAACGTTGCTGATGTCGGTTTTTCTTAAGGCTTTCGCATTTATATTATCTGTAGTCGCCGTTACTGGGTTGCTATAAACTGTCAATAACCTGTGGCGCATACCCGTACACCACGGCATGGTAAACGGGTATGTGCCACACGTGTCTGGAGGAAAGGGTTTGACGGCGTAGGCGGCAGGATTTTCACGTTATTCATGTCATGACCCGACAGTCATATTCGTCAAATCATCTTGCCCTCCCATGCCAATGTTGGTCGACACCAAGTTAAGGAGGCGATCATGAGAGCGCCCAGACGTAGGCGGCTAGATAGATAGATAGATACGTAGATAGAAACGCTCAAAATGCGAAAGGTTCGCTAAGAAATGCTTCGCATTTAAAATGCTTCCGAAACGCGGAATCGAACCAGGGACCTCTTGCTCCGCAGCGAGTGGCGCTAACCACTACGCCACGAAACGCAGATCCTCCACGTTGCTAACGGCGGGCGTTATATACACACCCTTTACCGCTGGACGGACTCAGAGAGGGCAAGCGCTTGTAAGCGTTTCTTCATTACCAGAGAGATGGCGCTAGGAGCGAGACGGGCGCATTTAAAAGTCGTCGGCGAGCTCGCTCGCTACTTCTTATATGTGCGCAGGGAGAACCTTGCCCTTCCGCTGTCTGCTCGCGCGGTTTTCTCGTTGTGAGGGGAAGAGGAATGTTTCAAGCTTTCACCGTGATGTCCACGCTCATGTTACGGAGCGTACAAAAATAACTAGTGCTCAAGGGACGCCGCTAAACGAACAAACAGAAGATGAGGGCGAACTTTCAAGTGTCACAGCTCGACACTTGAAGCAGGCTAGTTTCCTTCGCTGCTTCGGCCGCCTTTGCAACAGGAGCGCTGTTCAATCTGAGAGTATCCGTTGGCGAGCCTCACTTCGTATAGCATTAGTTTCTTGCTATCGCATTCATTGCTTCGCCCCTGCGGCGAAACTGTGACTCTTTTTAATGTACCTGTCGATATGTGACACCATAATTGTTGTTGGCCTCCTGCAGCCTCTGTTCAAGGTCCTGAACACGATCTTCAAGATCTTTTATGCGCTGTGACGCATTGCAGTGGCATTCATTGCCATTCTGAAACTACAAAAAAAGAAAGCTTAGTTGTAATCAGTTTGTCGAAAATGTCTTGCAAGAAAAAAACATTTTAAGGTCAACAAAATGCGAGGCTTAGAGGAGCCTCCAAGGCTTCATGAACACACAGAAAACACTGCTGATCTGTAGTCAATGCTTCTGTGAACATGTGAGCCAACTATTATTGCACAGCATAACTGCATACAGTAGGGAATTTGCATTTTTCTGCCAAAGACATTCGAAAATTATCTCGCCCCTCGGAAAACTATGTAACAGCTGTTACTGACACAGACAACGGCCTGTTTCTGTCCGTGAAAACATTCTCAGTGATACTTCTACTGTTTTTTTTTAGTTCAATAAAAAAAGATATTTGCACCTCAATCTGCTAAAACACTAAAAAATGTACCTCATGTTAGCACATCCAGTTTTCGGTCATCTGTTCGTGGTTTTGTTTACTCCTACGTTTACATGATGTGGTACCTGGTGTAATATATGCATGCTCTTTTAAGAAATCACGTGCCTCAGTCAGTCACTTGCCTCATAGTAAGTCTGCCACGGAGTACTGACAGATGCACATCATCGTCTCCAAAGCTACCAGTACTCTTCACAGCATGTGCTAGCTTTGGCGCAGGTACGCGTCTCTAACATTTCTTCGAGAGTACGTTCTTTCTCGACTTGTCAATTTTGTGACGATAACTGGGGTAGCGTTATGACAACCTCACCTCTTTTTTTTTTTCTTTTATTTCCCGCGGCAGACTGGGTGTCGTGAATAATCGGCCCACATTCGTTAAAGCCAGGTCGTTACCTGGACACGTGCGCTCGTCGTAATGCTTCTGAAATACTCGCCAGAAAACAAATTGACAATAATGTTACCAAAAACGAGCGCCCTTTCGGCGTATCGCTAGGGGCGGCGGCTCGCGCCGAAGCGAACTTACGCCATGCCACGCTTCCAAATGTGCAACAGGCTTATTTTTATTTTATCATAGGTGTTGTTTCTGCACCGAATTTTGAGCTCACACGTCGTACTTCTGTTCCTTATCCTGTGCAAGGATCAGAGGCCACAAGCTACGACGGCGACACGAATAAACACAGGCATCGGTGTTTGTGCTCCTGTCGTCCCGTGAACATTGTATTGCAACGTGCCAAGCGGAACCAAAATGGTCTGTTAGGGATTAGAGTTACGTTGAACTTCAATAATCACGGCACGGAAACCCGGGAGCCATCTTAAACACTAATGCGCGCACCTAGCGCGCAGCCGCGCAATGGTCTACGTGTTCGCTCGTCTCCATTTACGTTTCTACGATTATACTTCGACAGTTGTCCTAAATGTTAACGCTCTTTTATAGTGATTATTCCAAGAACCCCACCCGGCCAGCTATAACAAAACATACAAAGCAATTACCAGTTTACACATGCTGCTTAAGAACTGCATTGGCATTTCTCATCGTCGGCGCTGCTCCGCGGGAACGTCTCGTGGGCCGCCGCTGCTTTCTGTTTCAGCCATTTTGAAGCTGAAAGCTTAGCGATTATTTATCAGCGCCTTTACACTCGAAAAGCGTTGCCCTGTGTTGCCAGTGTATCGCGAAGAACAGCAATACCTTGTGAACCGAGCGCATACGCTGCATACACTGCCGCGGAACCCCACACACCGGAAGGGCGGCGAACCATCGCAGGCGCTAGACGGCGCTGCGGCGGTGGAGAGATTTAAAAATGGCAGCCTTCTCGTGAAATTGATGTATAGCATCCGTGCAGGCCAATTGCAATTCACATGCTTTCTGAGATCTGTCATAATTGGGAGGGCGGCTCTTCACTTGTACAATGCAAGTGGGAGGCCCTCTTGTTACGGAATGGATACCACATGGCCAACAGGGCTTGAATGGGGAGCTATCCGCGAAAAATAAAGAGGAGCCTGTCCACAATCAGTAACACATGCACATATATCACTTCCACCCCCATCTCACACGTACAAGCCGCCTGTGTCGGCTGTGGAGGCCCCCATGGAGTTAAGTTGAGAATCTCCTCGAACAAAGATACTGTAGCCACAGAGGCCGCTGCCACACGGGCCACTTGCAAACTTTTTGCTCCAAGCTGTGCCATCTACGCATGCAATGTGGCTTACCTACTGCACTACTAAGGAAGCAGCACAGGAAAGAAACAAAGAACACAAATCTGATCCAGTAAAGTAGCACATTTTCCTGTGTTTCTGAACAACCATCAGTATAAACAGATTGGTATTATGTTGCAATCAGCACAGAAACAAGCTGCGCAGAGATATGACAATGTGACATCTGTTACAACTCAACAGGCTCGGGGAAGGGGGCAGTTACTGCACAGAGCTTGCTGTGGCGGCAGAAGCTGGTACAAACACGTACATTTTTTGAAGTTGATTAAACTTCAGCCTGCAGGAGTCGTGTTAGCTGTCATTCTCGCTTTGCAGAGATAACTGCTATTCCACAGTTACAAATGAAACTGACCACGTGTTGTAACATATGACAGTTCAGTGTTTTCTCTGTGCTCAACACACTTATAATATGTGCATTAATACAGTTCTAGAGCAACAAAAACACATTTATATTATGTGCGTTAATACAGTTCTAGGGCAACGAAAAGCGGATAAGCACTAGTGACGCACGATTTATATCCTGGCGTCGTTATAGCATCAAATCAAGGTGGTACACAAAAGACGGGCACCACGCCGCTTGTAGTCCAATCAGTCTGCTTCCTATCACTGCACGCCTTTTGCAAAGAACCATAAATAAAAGTCACACGTCTATCAGTCGTGCAACTTAGACACTTCTTCACTGTTGTCCTCCACTATTATTACCGAATGGTTTTCTTTTCCTCCAAGTTTTTTACTCCCACGGTCGAGTGCTGATGCTGCCACGTGACGCAGGCAGTCCTGTACGTGCGGCTAACATTGCAAGGCAGTGCAAAACGCAATGTGCGAGCTGATTGGTTATAATATGTTCGTAAAGTGCGTGCAACGCGAGAAGTTATCTCTCCGTGCGTCTCCGCAGGCGCATCTCCGGAACCGCCGGGACTCCGTCGCTTGGCCGTGGCAACTTTGGCCAGCCGGGCCCGCTTCTGCTCCATTGCTTTTTGGAAGCCTGCAGAAATTTGGCCCAATGACCATCTCAATCAACAACAAGTGCTTAAAGCTACACTTCTCCACACATAGGCGTGCGCAGGGTTCCCCTTTAGGGGGGGGGGCGAAGGTTCATCGCAGCGCCCCCCCCCCCTTGTAAGTCAATGTACGAGGCAGATTTTGCGCCCCCCCTCTTAGGTGACTGGGGGGGGTCAATGTATGGGGCAGATTTTGCGCCCCCCTCTTAGGTTATTAGGGGGGGCGGCCGCCCCCCCCTGCCCCCCCCCCCTGTGCGCACGCCTATGTCTCCACACACTTCCCAAAATCCAAAAGCTTTGCCCCCGCTGGCTTCTGGCCGGGCTCCCAGTCCACGACAATCAGGCTTCCGCGCAACTTCTTAATGCTGCCCTCCTCTGTGAGGAGCTGTAAAGTTATGCTCGTGGTTTGAATCGCCCGCACTGGGTACACGTCCCAGGACTCTTCGGTAAGCCATTTCACCAGAACGTGCGACATGGCGAAATAGAAGTCGAGAAACACGCCGCAAGTAGAGCCTCTCTACCGCAAGCACTCCAAAGCCTCTTTGCAAATGGCGCGCTAGGAAAACGGTGAACAAAGAGGAAAAAAATGTTTTGAGCATATGACGATGATGATAATTTACCAGCAGTGACGTCGCTTGTGCAGCTAGTGCTGTGCATAAGTATGGCCTTAAAGATTGGTTTCAAAGTATAAAGGGTTCATTTTTGGTTTTCAAATGTGGTGCGCGCAGTTGAGTATGGCCTCCGAGATTTGTTTTGTTGTTTAGTCGCGAAAATGGCAGTTGGACACCACTTATATAAACCAAGAAGCATTGATTTGTACACAGCAGATATTTAGATTTCTGTTTGCACTGTTTTCAACGCGTTTCTGCGCTGCGAGTGAACTGGTTGGCGTCGAGAAGCTCATTTTTTTGGGGATCATTGTGGTTTCCCTGCCAGCACCAAGACGGACTGCGCTCATTAGCTTGTTATGACATTGAGGCCCGTCAGTCGGCACTTTTCGTGTCGTTGTTGTCGTGGTCCGTCATTACAGAATGGGGGACGATCCCGGAGATAATGCTGTACCAGATCGGCCCGCAGCACAAGTACGCAGTGGGCTTCTGTAGCTCACCATCAGGCCGACCGGTTCACCCATATTGACAGCTTTCCCAACAAAAGGGGACACAATCATTTCGTCATCCACGGGTGGAATGCACAGTTCACACTAGTTGTGCTCAAACCATAGTGTTCTTCACAGCTGGTGGCAGGGTCAATTACTTTGATAATCATGCATAATTACATCAATGTTTAGCATGAACAAGGCGAAATACGAGAAAGAAGTGCAAGATGCAAACAAGTGATAGACGACTGCATGTTTATACTAAAAAAATAAAATAAAGAAATAGACGCCCGCACTGGGTTTACACGCGCACATGGACCAATATGTTTTTCCAGTTAACATTCGCTTTCATGATCAAGAAGGGAGCCGACAGATTGATACACGTTATAGGTTTCAAAACAGGAGAAAGTGCCTCAGATCAGGCTGGCCGACGTTTCGATAGGGGACCTATCTTTGTCAAAGGCGCCTTGTCATCCCTGGCGTGTTAGTTTTAAGGGGTTAGTGATGACGTCATGTCCAGCGGTGGCGCGTCTGTTGCTGTTGGTAATTTCTGCCTGGAAAGAGAGAAAGTCGAAAGCAGAGGAGTGTAGCCCTTGCCACACTTGAAATGTGGCAAGGGTTAGTGCTACTGTGAACTGGTTCATGAAGTGCAAACGTAATGAACATACACTTACAAGGGTAACAGAACGTGACAGAATTGCAATAAACGTGGCTTCGCACTGAAACAATGGTCATAAATATGTGAACGATCCAGCCTAATTTCTTTCATCACCTAACACAGAGATGTACAAAGCCTTCATGAATGTTGCTAAAATAACATCGGCTCTAGATACAAAAATGTACATTATTAAAATTGTATTCAGTACTCAATTTATTAACTGTAGTGCTCACTTTTGATCCACGACTAAAAATAAGTGAACAAGAAGGTATATTTGTAAGGAAATCAAAGCGCCTTGATTTTCAAAGCGAAAACACATGCCGTGTGGTTGGTCGACTAATTTCTTAGGTATTGCAGAACTGAAAGTTGGGAGAGTTGGTTACTATTTGTGCAATAGTAGTGCACACAAGACATAAGTAGATGATTATGAAAAACACAGTTGGTGCTGACCTTTTTTTTTTTAAATAAAAGGTTAACAGTGCTGGTATGTCTACTTTTATTTTTTGTGCGCTTAAATTTTGCCATGAATTATGTCTTTGTAACATAATATTAGAGGTGAAATGAAATGCATGGATGTCGGCAGACCACAAAAAAATTTGTCATTCAAGAATCATTACCGCCGCATGGCAGTGTCAAGACGGGCTTGAGCATTTTTCAGCCATCCCATGATGCTTGTTCGAATTTCCGCGTTCGAGGCTGATGCTGTAAGAGCATTTTTTCATACAGACTCTGTAAAAAGCACGTCATTATTCAATGAGCCTTCATATTACCAGAAAAGCTTTTAAATACCATAGTTGGCAAACACTCTAGAAACTTAGCTAGTCACATTGATTGATGTCTTTGTTCCAATGCAGGCGGCGCGCTCCCGTCGCCTTCACCTGAAGGTTGCCATGGTTACCGCTGATGTTGCCACGGTAACGGCCGCGAGCGGCGGTTGGCGGCAGTGGGCAGCTGCGCATCAGTTGGTTCTCAAGAGTAACCCGCAGCGTTCGTGCAATGCCGTGGACGGCGTTGCACAGCGTATCCAGAATAATTCAACTAATGGAAGGCAACACGCTTATTTCACTAAATACCCGGCACATAGCTAATAACGACAGTGTTCCCTTCATTTCAGTTGATTGCCTTTTAGCACAAACCAGGTTAAAGGAAAGAAGCTAGCAGACAAAACGTAAAAACAACACGTGAGCGGCGGTGCGTCAAGCAGACGATAGCTCGGCGCTCTCGCCAGAGCTCCATCACGGCCGAATCGCCAGAGAATTCAGGTGAAGGCGACTGCAGCGCAATCGCAAATTTTCCACGCTTTCTGCTTCACCTGCGCCGCTTGCCACCGGCTCCAGTGGACCCACTCCCCTATTCTAGTACACTCTAATTAAACCAAGCCAACACTGTAGACTGTATGCAGCTACAATACAAAGTGACCACACTTACGGAGAATTATCCCGAAGAGCACCAGTTGTGCCAAAGCTTTCTTGCCTTTCTGGCCGTGGAGGCTGTACTTCACCGGAAGAGAATCTTGGAACAAGAACTTCAAAATGTTTGCAGTAACCGCGCGCACTGTGTTTCCACCAAGGTTGGCTAGGACTTTGCACTGTAAAGGAACAACAAATTATTATAAAACCCATTTCAGCAATATTATTTACCAGTTGCTTGCGGGCGCTGCTAGAAGTTTGCAGCTTTCTCTCCAGCTGCTCGACATCGTCTAGTGTTTCCATTGGGTAGGTTTGGGCCAGCGCCTCCTCATCGCCGTCCTCGTTTCTGGCACTCAAAAGGTTGAGCAGGGCTTCGTTTTGAGCTTTCACTAGAGCAAGCTCTTTTAAAATAGTGCGAGTGGACACTGTAATGGAAAATAAAAATGCTTTATGGTTTGAGGACACATTAACTCAAGTACACGGCTTGGTCACTTCACAGAACTGTATTCCTTCGGCCGTAGCCTTTTTTCGATAGGATTAAACTGCTACAAATTTCTTACGTATAAGGTTAAAATTTATGGATAAGATTTATGCTTTCTTACTTGGTGACATCTCCAGAAGTATTCTTAACTATATAACAGGAAAAAACACGAGTGCAAAACCCAAGCAATAACATTATTGACATGTAAACAGCATAGCAAATGAAGCAGTGCAAAAGGTATTTACATGAAATTTCCTTGCTGATTGAAGACAACAGTCCTTGATGAGGTTGTTCTGCAAGGAGGACATCAGTTTTCAAGTGGTCAGGCTTTTCGTGAAAACTACACGGTCGACAACTTTACCACTGCCACGCCACGGTGGTCTAGTGGTTACGCACTCGACTGCTGACCCGAAGGTCGCGAGATCGAATCCCGGCCGCGGCGGCTGCATTTTCGATGGAGGCGAAAATGTTTGAGGCCCGTGTACTTAGCTTTAGGTGCACGTTAAAGAACCCCAGGTGGTCTAAATTTCCGGAGCCCTCCACTACGGCGTCTCTCATAATCATATCGTGGTTTTGAGACGTTAAACCCCAGATATTATTATTATATTATTACAACTTTACCACATCCCACAAAGCTTTATAGCTACATGTAGGCATTTTAAATGTTTCATTAGCTAATTGATGACAACTGCTTCAGCCAGAGTTGTAAGGCATAGACGTCAGACTCTGCCCAGGCGGCGCTGCGAAAAACGCCGCCACCAGCGCCCTCATCGTAGCCCTGGCACTAACTGGGTAGTGCAAGGAGAGCCGCCCGCAAGCGAATGTGCATAGGCCGCAATATAACCCTCCTCTTTCGTTGGTGTCGAGGCGCGGTTTCCTGAAAATCAAGGACCTGGAAAGCTTCTTCCGCCAATCAACGCTTCAAAAACAAAGGAAGCTGATCAAAGCGAACTGCGAGTACAATGCAAAATAAGTTTTAGTTATTCCCGCGCGCTGCAACTCGCAAGTACAAGCGAGCATCACACGACACCGAGTTCGAGGCAAGCCCTCCGACACCCGTTCTCTAGAGCCTAAATGCGTTAAAATCGGGTGTATGCCACAGCGATAAAGTACCTACATACACGATCAATTTACTTAGCTATGCATCTTACGATAAGTGCTACAAAACTCGGTTCATCAGGGGCGAATGGCTCCGGCGATTTTCGCTTTTTCAGTTGCATTCTCCCTTAATCTCTCGCTTCCTGTGCATTGGAGTGTTTTATTACGCATCCTCAAATGGTCTCTTGATGGTCGTCTTCCGTTTGTATGTACTGCAAATGGGGATACGTGCGTGTCTACATTCGCGGGGTACAACCAAAGGCAAAACCGTGGCCTCCGAGATAGCTACGGCAACCGCGGAGGACACGGGCGAAACAAACCTGAAGGGGGTCACGACCAACATTCTGCGATTTACTTGTGTGACGCACGTGGTGTTAGCTAGTTAGAACCAGAACTCTGAGCCTTCAAAACGTACATACGTCCGCAATGCTGTGTTGTGACGACCAACTCGTCGCGGTGTGCGTATCACGCGTCTCCAGTCTGCCTCTAGCTGCTCACTTCGTGTTACACGACAAGCACCTCTGCTGAGCTTCATAGTCAAGGTTACCACGGTTTTGCATCAGGGCTACGCAAAACAACAGCAGAGCCACACATTCATGCCACCGGCTGTGGAGAACGCGGGCACTTCGCTTACCCAACACGCTCGCAACGGCCCGTATCCAGCGCTCTCGCCTTTCTTCTTTGTACGACAACTATGGAAATCGGTAAAACTGAACGTTGTTATTCAGTCTTTTACGTCCGAGGCAATTCACAACGCAACAGTGCGTCTTTTGCGGAGTTTCTTCGTAGCGTGCGGAGAGCTCTCGTCTGCTGCTGTTTCCGTCGTCGTTAAGGCGAGTGATCCAGCAAGCAGTTCACGACGGCTCGGTGGCGCGTCCGACTAGCGGAGAGCAATTCACAGCTCTCGTTCTGAGTGCTAAATGCGCAAACACACGCGATATTAAGCTCAATCGTTGTTTCGCACTCGCTAGTTGCACCTGGTCCCATAGCAAACTGTGCGAGAGAGTCGGTCTATGCACTACTCAATACTTCTCCGACAGGTGGCGCCACACATCTTGGAAACTCCAGAGTCTGACGTCTATAGAGAAAAATACCTGAACCTTAGGTTTAAGGAACTGAATGAATTATTTATGAAATGTCCTACACTAACTGTTTTCACATTTTTATTTCTTGCCCTAAGAGAACTTGTAGCCGCCGACTCAAATGGACAAAAAAAACGGGCATGCAAGTGCTTCTAGGCAGCATTATAAAACCTCATCAGATTTACTTTTGAGCCACTTTATGAAATAAATACACAAACCATTCACATTTAATTTGGACATGATTCATCATGGTTGATAATTTCTAAGCAAAGTCTGAGATATCATTTAGGGGTTTGTTCTATCGTGGTCAGGCAGCCCCGACGCCGACGAAGACGAAGAAGCGTACCGAAGCAGCACGCCGACGCTGCCGGCGGGAACGCCGGAAGCCACCCCACGATTTGGCGCAGTGCGCCGAAAAGAAACACGTCCGCCTGGGCCGAGTGCTCGTCACCAACTGTCTTTATTTACACGTATATACGAACATAAAACAGTCATGCCTCTTACGCACCCTAGCGGTGCCTCTAACATCACTGCCGTGCGAGGCGTGATGTTAGAGGCACCGCTGGGGTGCGTAAGAATCGAAGCTGAACAGGCAACACCACAGGGTTAAGTTTATTAAAGCCACTGTTTACATAAGGCAATGTATCAATGCAATCATGACAGGCAATAATAATAATGCATAAACAGTCCTGTTCACTTAAAGGGGCCCTGCAACACTCTTTCAGCATGGTGAAAAAACACAGCCGATCAGTAGTTGAGGCTCCTGGGAACACTCGAGCCAAAAATCATAACGCAGCACGCGACCTGGACTTTACCATTAATTCTCAAAGTCAGCTAGAAATTGCTCCCTCTTGTCTCGACAAATGATGCCATATACCCTAAATGACCATGTTATAAGCGTGAAGTCCATGGACATTGGCTGATTTGAGTATTGTGTGCTGCATAGCCACCATGATAGCCACATGCCTGTGTGCTCGCTTGCGATCACACTGAAAGCTGCTTGTCGAAAAAAAACTTGACAGCTTCTAAAAAATTCTGTAAATGAAAGGTACGATTTCATGTTGGAGCACTTCTACTGAGAAATATATATGAATATATTTAAAACATTGCAAAGTTGGTACAGGCTACCATGGCTTGTGTGCAGCATGAAAAAAAGGAATACATTACTGAGCAAATGTAATGTATAATAACCCTTACACTTAAAGGAGCACTGACAGAAAATTTCGAAGACAAGATAACCTGTGGAATAAATTTGTGAGGACACACAGGCACCATCTCCGAAATATCAACAGATAATAGATATTACAGTTGAACCCGTTTATAAGAGACACGGATATAAGAGACACGTGGGGTATAAGAGACACCAGTGTGCTACATGAAAGTAAGGGTTGATAGGAAAATGCAAAACTTAGTAGCCTGCTTATAAGAGACACCTCACATAACAGGCAAGAATTTCTACCCCATGCATGCCTCCTATAAAGGGGTTCAACTGTATTTAAACCAATTTTAAAATGCGTACAAGTCATGATGATGAAATGAACTTTATTTGGTCCTGGAGAACCCCGATCAGACAACCCCCGAAGAGGGGTCCGCCGCAGTTGCTGGCCGCGCCCACGCCGGTACTGGAAGACCGTGGCCCTCCGCCCGTTGGCAGGCCTCCTGGACTGCCGACAGCTGGACTGAGAGCTCGTTGCTTTTAAGAGCCCTCTCCCAGTCCTCTTCTGTGCTGAACTTTGCGCTAAGTAACGCCGGGCACTGCACGCTTAACCCGTCTTTGGTTTCGGTATAAACAACCAACCGCCACCAGCACCACGAGTTTGTATTGGCTGCCACGATCCTTGCGAGCACTCTCCTAGCAGACCTTTTAAACGGAAAGAGGGGGTAGGATTGCATGGGAGTACAAAAACTTACGTCCTTGCCTCGGCAGGTGCTACGTAGCCAGCTATGTTTACACAGAAAGCACTCACCCTCTGAAACGAAAACTGCGATTGGGCACTATAAAACTGTCTCCAAATGATTAATCATTCCGAGCTCAAGCAAACGAGCTTTGCAGCCGCCATAAGTGGGTCGTTAACTATTATTTCGATAGAAAAAAACAGGATGCAAAACTTTGATGTCACTGCTCCTTTCAACTAGTTTGTTAAAATGCATATTCAAATTGTAGCACAAGTCACACACAAAGCACGCAGTAAGGAATACATATGTTGTACTGTCTCTTTGTGAGCACTGCTGTTCAAATTACAGCGAGGAGTAAAACTTACCTGTCTGAAATGACTGCAAAGAACATATAACTTGCAGGCTACCTGAACAAAAAACACACCGACAACTCTGAATAAAAGCTCTAAAGATACTCTTTTTTTACAAGTGGGCCTAGAATCCACGCATGAGTAGATTAGTATTTCACAATAAATGCACAAACAGAACAAGACACAAGGACTGGTGAAAGAGACACAAACAAACACTGCTGTGTGATCTTTGTCCTTGTTTCTTGCGCTGTTTGTACATTTGTGTTTGTACATTATGATGCACGAACATGCCAAGTTCCCACCCTTCATAGAATTTGTTAAATTGGGTTTTATGGCACAAGAGCAACTGAGGCTAAGCTGTGCCAGACATATGCTACAAAGTAAACTAAGTGCAGTAGGAAAGGCAACAGAAACTGATTATGCAACTGCACTGTTGGCCGCCCTGAAGATAAGAAGTGATGATATTTACCTGGGGGCTGTGTTTCACCTCCCGAGTTAACATCCTCCGTTTCTGTAAACCACAAGCACAATTTTACGAAGTGTTTGACAGCAGCCCTTCTTTGCCATTTGCTCAGAAGCATTCATGTACTTAACCAGGGGTGAGACGGCGGAAATTGAATTGGGAGCAGTTTTTGGAGCAGCAAAATTTCGATTTTGGAGCAGAAGAACCTTAATTTGGAACAGTTAGCGGCATTTTTTATGTCATTTTAGCAGCTTGAAAAACAAATTTCTAGCTACTTGGGGGGACAAGTACATATCTAAATCGAGCTACAATAGACAAAACACTGAAGCGGCCTTTCGAGACAGTGTGGCCAGGTATGAACTATACTACCTCTTTGAATACTATGCAACTTATCCAGCCTGAGTAAGAAACGCGTGAAACAATTGGAAAGAAAAGGTGCTGCAAACTAGATACTTAAAAAAAAGACATCACACTTATGAAAAACAGAAAACAATTTGACTGCACAAGAATTGTAGTAGTTACATAGCAGTAGGCCCTTATAAGGTCAGTGATATAATTTAGCAGATTACTGCTATGGCTTTTATTGTGATTGCACTTATGGACACTCTGAAAGGGCTTTTGCCGTCGTCATCGCCGTCATGCTGCATATAACGTCCAAATCTATAACATGTATGTTTTACCCGCGGGTCAAAGCACGCTAGTGGGGGCGATGAACGCGGCTGAGGCAGAGATGAAAAGACCGACCGATCTTCGTTGCACGGAGGGCGCATGCAGAAGCATAACACCACCTGCCAGGCCTGCCGTCGACTGCTACTCAGTCAGAAAGGAAACACGCCGCCTGTATTCAAGGAGCACGAAAACAACGCGAGGGGGGAAGGCGGTGTAGGGGTGTGGCTCGAGCAGCAAACTGTGCGCTTTCTCGGCATCGGCAGAGCGCTTCTTTCCTTAGAGCGCCGTATTCTCTTGCACCATGACGATATGTAGAGTTACACGAGATCGGATCCAAGGAGCTAGTTGCCAGCCTCACTTCGTATAACTTTCCAGGTAGCGCTTTTTTGAAAAATTATGTTGTCAACTCGGCCCTTTTTCCCAACGAAGCTGATGAGGGCATCAAAACTCAGGCTTTTGGGGCCGTTTTGGAGCGGTTCGGCGCAATTTTTGCGATTTTTGTGCTTTTGGAGCAGCTTGGCGCATGAAAGCGGAATTGTATCAAAAATGCGCAATATGCACAGCTGTGTCACCCCTGACTTAACAGAACACTGCACATTCACTACGAACCTTTTTGTCCAAAAATACACTCTTCCACTGAGGCCAAGAGAAGGGGAAAAAAGCAAAATGAAATTAGCATACACCATAACATGACTCATCTGCCTCCTAGAAGAGAACCAAAGAAACCTTACATTCATGAGTTGTCTGCTCAGGAGAGTCTGTACGCTGACTTTCCGCAAATTTTGAAAAGCACTTCAAAGATAAATTCAGCGGTGCTCCAGTGCTTGTGCCAAGCAAAACAGACAAGGTCTAATAAGCTGGGCATAAACAGCAACATAACCCCATTGCTCACCTTCAGAACGTCCGCCGACTGGGACTTTGTCTGGAAGCCTGCTGTTTCATACAGAATTAAATGTTAAGCAATGCACATTTGGGCAATAATGCATTAGTTCAACTCCCTGGTATGCTCTATTGCTTCAGCTGGAACAGGTACTAGATTAAATCTTACATTACTTTGTCCCTCTACAAACAAACGCTGCCTCCCATTTATTTGTAAACCAAGCTGTCTACGTTTGACAAAGCATATAAAAGCGGGCATTACTTACTTGTCCATCATCAACGCTGCCTGCCTGAAGTTTCTGCAATATATTTAGATTTATACACATGCCTTCACTTGGTGCATTAGAAACAGCTATGACCTATTTGAGAAGGGGGACTCTTTGGAAGGCTGAAAAGGTGTTCCTCCTCAGAGTGATCAGGTGAGCTCAATATCCGTGCGTACTTACGCCGCTTGCCACGTCCTTTTTCTGTAAAAGTATATTCTATAACAATATGCTAAGGTAACACGGATACCCTTACCTTGGTCCGTCGTGTTTATATCGTCTGTTTTTTCCGCTTCAGGCAACTTTCGCCGAGCTTCTTCGTACGTTACTGAAAAAGAAATTACGTGGTATATCTGCTTCTTTGCATTATTAATAATGAAAAAGACTCTTTCCTGTTTGCTCCTCCCTTCTGGCCTCGTTCAACAGCTGCATAGCCTTTGAAAAGCTTCACGAATAACAGCCAAATGACAGAAAACAAATAACATGTGTAAATAATTGTTTCATACCTGTAGTTTTGAGGACTTTCACCTTGAAGATGGATGTGGCGGAACCATGTTGGTGAGTTCGTCGTTTTACCGCCCTTGTTAAATCATCTGAACTTAGTGAAGTTGGCCACAGGCACAGTGTTCTTTTTTTTAACAGCCAGTTTGTTGGGACGACGGCAACAGAACCGTCCTTACGAAACCTGATGACAGCATACATGACCTAGCATAGTGAGCATGCAGAAGAAATAACAGAAATAGCAGTGAACATTGGACACGTGCACAGGTCAGTACAGTAGGCCCAGGTTTATTTCAGGAAGCAACACACATGAAGAAATGCATAAATAAACAAAACAAAATAAGTGGGGATCATTAAATTGGCTGTGAATGACAAGAAACTTTACACAAATTTTTTCAATGAGAAAAAGCAAGACTAGTCAGACCTTTGTTATATTTTTAACAGTTACAGTTGCAACATCATCACCCAACAAACAATGCAAAATGATGAGCACTATACAATATTTCTTTGAATCACCTTTCAACATATCAGGTGTGTTCTGAAAATTGGTAACATAGTTTTTATAAACCCCCCCACATGCATGTAAAGCAAGTTTACTTCTTCAGGTTAATCACTTTCATCAGCGGAAGTTATTTGCACAAGAGACCAATATGGATATTAATTTCACCATATACTGAAGTTTTCAAACAGCCTTTTAAACTAAGTATTTCACGGCACACACTGCAATATACATTTCAGCCAGCGACTGTGAAAGTCACACTCAGTCGAAATAAATTCTGAGCACACCAGTTTTTGAATGCATGATGCCGAAGCTTGTGAATATCTATTTGTGCTCTGAAAATTGAGTTTTATTGGATTAAAGAAACGAAAAAGAAAAGAAAGGACAAAAATGCATTATCACTGCTAGTTTCATGCACCTGAAAACTGGTTCTAATTTAAAAATTTCTTCTAAGTGATGTGCCTCATAAAACCACTTTTCACATATTACCAAACACATGCATACACAAAAGCAGTTAAGTACCAATGCACATAAATTTTTTTAAGCATCAATTATTCTGATTTTGGAACAATGTATGTGTGCCTTTCCAAGTAGTGAAATCTAATGAGTAGATTTTGCTGCATATCAACAGAAAAATTTTAAGAACTCACTTTTAATATAAACAAGAACAAGCATGCATAAAATGCTGGCACACCACTTCAGTGCCACTTAGCATGTTTCACCTGGTTAACAAGCTGTCTAGCATACTGGCTGCACTTGAAAGATCTAACTGGGCTGGCAGAGGTGCACAGCAACGTGCACTTATATGGCAGCAGCTTGTGTGCAGACGAGTGGGATTTAGCAACTTACGCAGGCAGTTACAGCGAACATGCTGCTTCCATTATCACTGCTGCATCTGCCAGTTCTAAATTATTACATCAAGTGTGACCTAGAATCCAAACGGTCCACTCAAAGGGTGGTTCAGGAAAGCAATTTAGGTGGTACTTCAAAGTTGCAAGGCTTTTTTTCTGCATAATGTGTAATACAAAGCAAAACAACAGTACCTGCATTAATAAGCATAAACCACTATGCCTGGTCACGGTTCTATATGTGTGGAGGGGAGAGAACTGAGTGGATTAGGGGTAAAAGCACATAGTGCGAACATGAACCTTCCAGGGGCAGAAGCATGCACTTGGACTTCACATCACTGAGCTTCCTTGACAAGAGAGGACTGTCAGTTTCCTTCACGGTGACTATTCCAAGATAAGACGATGGACAAGGTGTGGTGTAGAGGTCACCAGAGCGTTCAAGGGCTTTTCCAATTAGCACTTTATTTCCTTGGCTGTCCATGAGCAAAGTTTGATATCATGACAATAGTGGAGTCTGTCATGATACAGACATTATTGCCCTCAGAGGTCCTCAAGGTAAATTGTGGAAACCTTACGATGTGGTACTTAGGCCCAGAGCAATATTCTGCTAGTGGCCCATTGCTGTGATTTTGTGAACATTCTACTTCTTGCTGAAAAGGACTCTTCACAACAAACAATGTGCCAGAGGACATTCGTTCAGCTATGCGGTTGACCAGCTGTTGTAGTGGTTTATTTGAATGCCTTATAATCTTCTTGAGATGATGTATGAAATTTTCTGCCGGGAATGCACTAAAGCTATCAAGAGGACGATATATGAGGGCGTCATCAGCCAAATGAATTAATGAATGAATGTTGTATGTGAGACTGTGCTTTCCATACAGAGTGAAACGAAGAGACAAAGCACATAAGAAGTTCCTTTGCATAACCACAGTATTCAGGACAAAGAGAAGGGCTGCAAAGGATGGTGATTGCACATGTAGAATCAGAAGTGATTGTACATATCTCTTGACAATGCACCTCTCATAACGCATGGGCCCAAATATAAAAGAAAGCATCGAAGTTGAGTTGCTTTCCACCTATCAATCTCCCTGAGAGATCGTGGTTTTCGTGCAAACTCTTGACTGCGGGTCTGTGCTACTGCCATCAACCATGTTGACATCCTGTCTACAGATGTTGACGGCAAACGATGCGGCAATGGGCCTCTCATCCAAAGTAGTATCAATTTTTTTGTGACCCCGATACATACCAGATGCATGTAGTCCAAGGGAAACTGAGAGACGAGGCCGATTGGAAGCTCTGAGAGTGGCGTTACAGTCACATGGTGCTCTTCTTGCACCCTTTGAGCAAAGTCAGCATCTGTCCGCAATGGTGCCTGGGTCTGAGGGAAAACAACTCTACCTTCCTTATATTCAGCTTTCTGAGTGCACTTGCCACAGCCATAGTACCCAGAATGCAACTTAGGGCCCAGAATAAATGCTCGTGCAGGTTCATCACAAATGATGCCTTTTACACTAATGGAGACATGCCGGTTGTGTACATGCACTCCATTATCAAGAAGGTGATTCAAATCTCTGACTAGTGGGCCAAGAAAGTCTGTCAAAGAGGATGGTTTCTGATTTCCGTGGTAGCACCCAACCAAGAAAACACCACTTCCTGGGATGTCAGCTGTGCTAGCAAGGATTGGCCAAAACTGATTTAGTGAGCTTTTACTCAGTGGAAGCCCATCTATGTAGAAAAACAGTGCAATGCTTTCGGGCAGTAAAGGTACATCGGAAAAGTTCAGTGACATGGAGATGATGCCGTTTGCGATGCCAAAATGACAATAACACCCATTAGCACAGTCCTCAATCGAAGTCACACGTGGGGTTCGAAGCAGCGATCGTGTGTCTCCTGGTAAGCATGAATGTGTTTTCAAGATTTTGAGTAGTGATGACACTGCCATATGCGTAATGTTTTCCTCGCATGCCCAATTCCTCAAGAGGGCTGCCACCTCGGCCGAGCTACCGCTCTGCACAGATGAACGCAACGTTTCATCCTCCACAGTCGTCTCACTTGACATCGATGCAGAGCTAGAGCTATCAGGTTCATCTTGAAAATACACGGTAGTCGTTTCTTTGTCTAAAGCAATAGGTCCAAGCACGGCACTCTCACATGAGTCTTGCAACATGTCACTAGTAGAGCCAAGCACAGTACTCTCATGCGAGTCCAAAAAATGACTTGTAGAGGAAACAACTCCGCTAATATCATCTGATGCGACACCAACACGCGGAAAAAGAAGTCGATTCCGGTGTATGCATTCTGTCCGTATCAGCTGAACCTTGCTGGACGTTCCCGGGCGCGGGAAGGTGACACATCAGCGGCACGACAAGAGCATTGAGTCGACGTTGCTTTTGTCGTCGAGATAAAGCTTCCAATGGCCTTTTCTTTCTTTCCATTGCCACAGCTAGAGTGCCTGAAAGTGTTCGCCCAGAAAATGTGTAAAATGAGCCTACCCCACGACCCATAAATATTCCACATAAATACGCCTGTGTAACTGGTATGACTTTCGCGCCAAAACGAAAGTCGCGTGCGCGATTATAAAAAGGTACTGTTTCTTACCGTAACTGTAGGCTGACTGCAGATCGTCAGCAATGGAAATGCTGGGCATTCGCTGAAGTGCGGCGCACTGAGTGTCCAAAACTTTCACACAAAGACAAGAGTACCGCCGCTGTGCCTTCCTGAAGAGCGGTCACGCTAGAAAGTTGCTTCGCGCTAAAATGCTTGAACACGGCCCTAAACCAGAAATCGGCACACCAGCGCCGCCGGCAGAAAACCGCAAGCAGGCGTCATATACTTACTTTAAAATGTTTCCCCGCAGGGGCGTCTGCGCAAGCAGGCGTTTGGTGTGTAGCGACACCACGGACCCGAGCTAACGAGGGGGTTTCGACCCCCTCCCACACCTAGCCGTGCGTGGCTTTGCCGTGTCCGGGGAAAAGGGGATCCTGGGGGTTGAGCCGACGCCGGGTGATTGGACTTTTAAGGCCCCCTGGCAGAGGCAACACACCCCTTTGGCCCCGGCTTCACGCAGACGGCACCCCTGGGCTGACCCATCCAGGGGAAATCGGCAGTCGCCTTTTCCTGTCCCTCTCTCTACCTACATCTTCGTCCTTTTCTCTCTTTCAATCTTTCGTGTCTTCTCCTATTTTCTAGATACTTCTAATTTTCTTGGCGGCAAGGGTTGACCGTGTGTGGTCATCCAACCTTGGTACACCATATTAGGTTATAGTGGTGGCGTACGACTGGCGTGCTGCAGTCCTTTTTTACACAGCTCTGCCGAGTCCCCCTGTAGGGCTCCGTGGTGGGCGGTCGGCGCTGTTGCCGAACTTACATATTATTCTTATGGCTACACAAGCTTCCGCCCTTCTCAATCGGCCTCTCAAGAGGAACCGCACCGAAGCAACCTTCCATTTTTCTCTCCAGCCCAGAATAACATTCCCGAAGTACCACGTATTACACTTAGTACACAAGCAAGGAAGCTATCACCATTTTTTGGTGGCCAAGTGCCTCAAAGAAAAAATCGGACCAAAGCATAAAGTAACTAAAATGTCAAGTGGCGATTTGCTCATTGAACTAACTGAAAAAGAACAAGATAACCGAGCTTACGAACATTGGCAACACAACAGTATCTATCACCGTCCATAGATCTCTAAATACAAGCAAAGGCGTCATATCCGAGCAAGATTTCATTGGCCTTAGCGATAAGGAACTCCTCGGCGGGTTCCAAGATCAACAAGTCATCAAGGTTCAGAGAATTGTAATACGAAGAAATGATCAAGAAACTCCAACAAAACCTATCATTCTGACCTTCGCAACAAGTGACATGCCTACCTCAATTGAGGCAGGATACCTGAAGATCAATGTAAGGCCTTGCATTCCAAACCCGAGGCGGTGTTTCAAATGCCAACGGCTTGGGCATGCATCGCAAGTATGCCGAGGGAAGGACGCCTGCGCAAAATGCAGCTCAAATGATCACGAAGCTGAAAGTTGCGAAGCCTCACCTCATTGTGTCAACTGTGGTGGAGACCATCCCGCCTACTCACGGTCCTGTGCATCCTGGAAAAGAGAGAAGGAAATCATCACACTAACCGTAAAAGAAAAGATCTCATTTGTCGAAGCGACAAAACGCTTGTCACACCTCTTCCACAAAAGCTATGCCGAGGTGACGCGTAAGGGGGCAGCGTCACAACGGCCTCAGGAGTCCACCGTGTCCGCTCAAAGCGACGCGGTGGTATCTCATGGCACTAGTCATAAGTCATGGCACTAGTCATAAGACCAGAAAAGGGTACTTTTGGTTGATTTTCTGCCTGCTGGGACAACAAATGCTGACAGATACCGTGAAACACTGAAAAATGCAGAACTGAAGAAAAATAGTGAGCAAATGCGTACGTATTCTACGCGATGATGCCCTAGCTTCCACACGTCTTTTGTCAAACTGACTATCTTCTGCAAATCTTTGGTAGAAACGGTATCACCCACCCACCATACAATCAGGACTCGCCATATAGCGTCCGCCATCTTTCCCTTAAGTTGAAGGGACACGTGTCTGCATGGCAGTTCTGTTCCGAGGACAAGGTAAAATATGAGGTTCATTGCACCTTGAAGCACATGGTGGAGAGCTGGTATGACATGGACATTGTAAAACCTCCACAGCATCTACAAAAATGCATCGACCAATATAGCAATTATGCCCCCGCAGGGGCGTCTGTGGAAGCAGGCGTTTGGTGTGTAGCGACACCACGGACCCGAGCTAACGGGGGGATTTCGACCCCCTCCCACGCCTAGCCGTGCGTGGCTTTGCCGTGTCCGGGGAAAAGGGGATCCTGGGGGTTGAGCCGACGCCGGGTGATTGGACCTCTAAGGCCCCCCGGCAGAGGCAACACACCCCTTTGGCCCCGGCTTCACGTAGACGGCACCCCTGGGCTGACCCACCCAGGGGAAATCGGCAGTCGCCTTTTCCTGTCTCTCTCTCCCCTCATCTTCGTCTTTCTCTCTCACTTTAATCTTTCCTGTCCTCTCCTCTCTTCTATTTACTTCCACTTTTCCTGGCGGCAAGGGTTAACCTTGTGTGTGTGCCCTCACTTGGGCACATTATATTTGGTTATAGTGGCTGTGTACAGCTGGCGTTGGCATGCCTTATATAAACATAAGTGCTGTCGCGTCCCCATGTTGGGCTCCATGGTGGGCGGCTGGCATGGCTGCCGAAAATACACTTATCTTATGGCCTCCACTTCCTTTCCCAGACTCAATGATCGTCCTCGCACAAAGAGGGGACGCACCGAAGATACAGCTAACCTATTCTTAAAGCCAAATGAAATTTTCCCGCGATTCCACGTCATCCATTGTGAAACACTCGATAAGAATGCCAGAACAATCTCTCCCTTCGTTGTGTCAAAATGCCTTACTGAAACTTTGGGCCATGGTTACCAGGCAACTAGAATGGCTAGCGGAGACCTCCTCCTTGAAGTTCAAAGCAAAACTCAGTACGAAAAACTGTCTAAACTTGTTTCATTGGGAAACACACCTGTCTCAATCACCCAGCATCGTTTTCTCAACAGCTCGCGAGGTGTGGTATCAGATCAAGACCTTCTCGACCTGACAGAAGCGGAGCTCCTCGAGGGCTGGAGTGAACAACATGTGATAAATGTCCAGCGGATCAAAATCAGGCGCGATGACAAAGAAATCTTTACAAAGCACCTAATCCTCACATTTGGCACAAGCACCCTACCAGAACATGTCGCAACAGGATACTTGAAACTTAAGGTCAGACCCTACATCCCGAACCCGCCCCGTTGCTTTAAGTGCCAGCGTTTCGGTCACGGCTCTCAGAGTTGCCGTGGCCGTCAAACCTGTGCCAAGTGCAGTTCACACGAACACCCTGCTGACAACTGTATCGAAACCCCACACTGCGCAAACTGCGACGGTGGGCACCCCGCCTACTCTCGCACATGTCCTTCGTGGAAAAAGGAAAAGGAAATAATCACACTCAAGGTCACAGAAAACATATCTTTTAGGGAGGCGCGCAAACGCCTTTCTTTTGCACAGGGTCATTCGTACGCGGATGTGGCACGCACGGGGGCAGTGCCACAAAAGTTCGCGGCGGCCGCGCGTACCACGCACAGTGGACGGGCGGTAGCGCCATCCGCCCCCTCAGCGGAAGCAGCCCGTGCTGCTCCGCAACCAAAGGGCACGCAGGCCTCTGGATCTGCAGGCCCAGGGCCTTCTGCTCAGGCAGAAAGCCTCAAATCTCTGACACCCGTGCGCGTAAGCCGCGAGCGGGCATCCAGCGCCTCTGCCGAGGCGATGGAAACAACGGCAAGCCCAACGGCGTCTCAAGCGCCGAAGGAACGGCGTAGCTCCTTGGAGCGCGCCAAAAAAGAAAAAGCCCGCATCACAGGGCCTGGAAAGGGCTCTGTGACTTAAGGCAATAGTTCTTCCAGTACACACAGCACTAACTTACACCCAAAATGGACACACAAATTCTACAATGGAACGTTAGAGGTCTTCTAAGAAACCTTGACGATATCCAAGAGTTGCTACACGAACACTCGCCAAAAGTGCTGTGTGTACAAGAAACACACCTAAAAGCTAAGAACACCAATTTTCTACGCCACTATCTTATATTTCGAAAGGACCGGGATGATGCTGTAGCGTCATCTGGTGGCGTAGCCGTTATAGTTAATGAAGGAGTAGCATGCACACGTTTACCACTACAAACGTCCCTTGAGGCAGTGGCTGTTCGAGCGGTTCTTTTGAACAGACTCGTCACCATATGCTCTATCTACATACCTCCACACTACCACCTTCAGAAACATGAATTCCAATCACTAATAGATGAACTTCCAGAACCGTATCTGGTACTTGGGGACTTTAATGCACATAGCTGTCTATGGGGTGACTCTCGCTGCGATGCGCGAGGTCGTCTTATTGAACATTTCCTTTTCTCTTCCGACGCATGTCTTCTGAATCAAAAAGAGCCAACATATTATAGCCTCGCCAACAATACCTACTCGGCCATAGACCTCAGCATCACATCTCCATCACTTCTACCCCTCCTCAAATGGAAAGTCATTAATAATCCTTACGGAAGTGATCACTTTCCTGTAGTTCTCAGCACACCAATAGTAAATGAATGTCCTCCACAGGTTCCCAAATGGCAAATTGACAAAGCAGATTGGGAACATTTTCGTAAAGTGGCTCTCCTAAGTTGGAACGACATGTGTGCTTTAAGCATGGATGAAGCAGTAGAATATTTTACTGCTTTTTTGATTGATGCTGCAAGTAAGTGTATACCACAAACAAGTGGACTGCCCGGCAAAAGACGTGTGCCGTGGTGGAACACTGAGTGCCGAAACGCGCGCAAAAACAAAACAAGGCATGGAGGCTGCTTCGGGACTCCCCGACAGCTGAGAATCTGGACAGTTTTAAGAACATAAAGTCCCAAGGCAGGAGAACGCGCCGACAGGCAAGAAGGGAAAGTTGGCAGAAGTTTTTATCGGGTATCAATTCATATACACAGGAGGCTAAAGTCTGGAACATGGTTAGTAGGGTAGCAGGCAGACAAGCACATTCACTTCCTCTAGTTAACACACAAGGCGACAGCTTGGAAGACCAGGCAAACTTCCTCGGCGCATACTTCGAACAGGTGTCGAGCCCGTCGCACTATACTGAAGCCTTCCAACGATACAAAACAAGAATCGAAAGACAGAAACTAGAGCGCAAATCCACAAATAACGAAGCATACAATGAACCTTTCTGCATAGCTGAGCTACAAGCATCGCTTAATTGCTGCAATAATTCCGCCCCAGGCTCCGACCGTGTTGTATATGAAATGTTGAAACACCTGCCGTCTGAAACCCAAAAAACCCTCCTTTCCTTGTATAATGCTGTTTGGCTTTCCGGCGAGATCCCCTCTGCCTGGAAAGAAGCTATTATTATTCCTATTTTAAAACAGGGCAAGGACCCATCCTCAGTTTCCTATTACAGGCCTATAGCCCTAACAAGCTGTCTGTGCAAGGTTTTCGAAAAGATGATAAACAGGCGACTCCTACACTTCCTTGAAACGAACTGTCTACTTGACCCATACCAATGCGGGTTTCGAGAAGGTAGATCCACAACTGACCACCTGCTACGTATCGAGGCACAAATCCGTGATGCCTTCGTCCACAAATAATTCTTTCTATCTCTGTTCCTCGATATGGAAAAGGCCTATGATACCACATGGCGCTTTGGCATACTTCGAGACATCTCACATTTAGGTATACGAGGTAGGATGTTCACCGTAATCGATAGTTACTTGTCCAATCGGACATTCCGTGTTCGAGTGGGCAATGTTTTGTCCCGAGTATTTGTCCAAGAGACAGGAGTTCCGCAAGGTGGTGTATTGAGCTGTACACTTTTTATTATCAAAATGAACTCGCTGCGACTGTACATCCCGCGTAACATGTTCTATTCTACGTACGTCGATGATGTGCAGATCGGCTCTAAGTCTTGTAATCTTGCTATGTGTGAGCGGCAGGTTCAGCTTGGTTTGAACAAGGTTTCTAAATGGGCAGAGGAAAACGGGTTCCGACTAAATCCACAGAAAAGCACGTGCATCTTATTCTCCAGAAAGAGAGGCACTCACCCCGATCCAGACATCAACCTGTATGGTCAACGTCTGTCGGTAAATACAGAACATAAATTCCTAGGGCTAATCTTAGACACGAAGCTTACCTTTATACCACATATCAAGTACATCAAAAACAAATGCATAAAAACCATGAATGTTCTGAAAGTGTTGTCACGCACTACCTGGGGAAGTGACAGAAAGTGCCTGATGAATCTCTATAGAAGCCTCATACGCACGCGCCTAGATTACGGGGCGATAACCTATCACTCTGCGACACCAAGCGCCTTGAAGATGCTTGACCCTGTCCATCATCTAGGCATTCGCCTTTCTACGGGTGCTTTTCGTACTAGCCCCGTAGAAAGCCTTTACGTTGAATCAAACGTGTGGTCGTTACACCTCCAGAGGTCCTACCTATCTTTTGTATATTTCCTCAAGGTGAACGCGAACAACGAACACCCGTTACACTCTACTATAAATGATTTGTCCAGTTCTGTCCTGTTTGAAAACCGTCCTGCCATGAGAAAGCCCTACGCACTTCGTGTGAGGGGCCTATCTGAAGAAATGGGTGTGCCGCTTCTTGAACACCGTCTGGTGGCTCCCGCTGCATATCCCCCGCCGTGGCAGTGGACACTCGTAAACTGCGATATATCATTCATGGAAGTTACTAAGCACGCGCCTGCTGCACATATCCGTACACACTTCCTTGAACTCCAGCACAAGTACACTTTCCCAGAATTTTTTACCGATGCCTCGAAGTCTCACACTTCTGTGTCCTACGCAGCGGTTGGCCCATCCTTTTCAGATGTAGGCGTTCTGCACTCCAATACAAGTATTTTTACAGCTGAAGCATACGCGATATTTGCGGCCATCAAACATATTAAACAAAGTAAACTACAAAGTGCAGTGATATACACTGATTCGCTAAGCGTAGTGAAAGCTCTGAAAAATCTTAAAAAGCACAAGAACCCTGTCCTAGTCTCGGTTTACACTACTCTATGCACGGTCTACGCACTCAAACAGCAGGTCGTAGTGTGCTGGGTGTCAGGGCACCGCGAAATTAGAGGAAACGTCTTGGCGGACCAGCTAGCTGCTTCTGCCCACGAAAATGCTACCGCCGATACATCCATAGCTGTCCCTGCACTCGACCTAAAACCCTTCATTAAAAGAAAGCTCCGAGATCACTGGCAGCGGTCGTGGGACACGCAAACACAAAATAAACTTCATCTTATCAAGCCACATATCGCGTATTGGCCGTCAGTAACACAGTCACGCCGCACAGAAGTAACACTTACCAGGATAAGAATAGGACACACACACAGTACACACTCACACCTTCTATCTGGTGGTGATCCACCCATGTGTGAGAGATGTGGTGAAACACTAACCTTAATTCACATTTTAATACAGTGTAAGGAACTAGAAACGCTTAGAAAACGACACTTCCTACTACCCTACCGGCAACAATTACCACTACACCCATCAATATTCGTCGGTAGGGAAGCCGTTTTTAAACATCAGTCACTGTTCGCGTTTTTTAAAGACGTCGATAGTTTTCACGTCATATACCCAGGGAATCCGTAGCACGACCTCTGAAAAGAGGTTGTTGCTACGGTAGCTATACTGGAGAAAGCACCTGCCTTCCTGCCTTTGATCTCAAAGGCCTTGAGGAGGCATTCGTGCTCCCACCATATCACTATTGTTTTACCATCATGACCACTTGCCATTCATTCTCCATGCCCATGCTTCACGTCGCTCTCATGATTTTATTACATATCTGTTTTACCCGCCTTTAGCGCGAGGAATTTTAGGCCCCTATACAGCCAGGTAACATGACCATTGTTCAGTTTCGTTATCATGTCTTGGCGCTCTTTGGCCATCAAATGGCCCTTGCGCCAATAAGCACCATATATCATCATCAATATAGCAATTATGCAGAAAAACAAAGCATTCTTCAACCTAACGATGAAACTACTGCACTAAAGAAAGGATTGTTTTATATTAAAAAATATAGATCTTACTTTTGAGATGTATCTCGTATATATGTAGGTATACTACTGGTTCTACATAACTTGTAAGCTAGCTCAGTCATACTGTGTATGTTACTGTGAATGATAAGTTATTTGTTCTATCAAACAGGGCTGTGTACTGCTATACTTGATAAAGCGTAAAAGGTACACGATCAGGAAATTGATTGGCAATGCTACATATTTGTACGTGCATTCAAATTTCTTCTGACTGTAATTATACCTTGTTTCATGTTCACAGGAATGGAGTGTTGGTCTAGTCAGTGCTGTGCGTGCCTATTCTTGTTTTGTTCACATCTCTTGTGCTGTGGAACTTGGAAAGTTGTACTTTATTTCTATTCATGTTTTATTTTAATTATGTGAATTATTTTTTTTATCAGAAATAAATGTTTTTGAAATGTGTACTGGTAGTTTCCATAAGTACTGTTTTTAAGATGTTATTTTCACTTCAGATGTCAATAGCGTTTTATAGATTTGAAATCACTCTTTATGAATAGTATCATTGGCTTTTGTCATCACCTGAACGCTTCCTAGAAGTATGGTTGGTGTAAAAGGAGGCCAATTTTCGCGTTACCACTTACGGTGTGAACCAACTTACTGTGCGACATCTTGAACAGTGTATTGTAAGCTTGTTAGAAATAGCGGGCCTGAGTTGTTTTGTTATGAGAAGTCCTGATGTAAATTGTCATTTGAGTGTAATTTGCATGTGCATGTGATGCTAAAGGACATTGGCACAGTGTATGCATGGCCACTGTATATTAAATTGAAATAACTCTTAATGCATTGAATTTCTGCCAAAATTAACTTTTCTGCGACAATTCCTAGAGCTGTGCACGGGCCGTAATTCCGAGCCCGGCCCGGGCCCGCTGACTTTGTCGAAGGCCCGCCCGAGCCCGACGGCAAAGGGCTGCGAGCCCGCCCGGCCCGGCCCGACGTGCGAAAACAAAATCCCGGGCCCGTCCCGGCTTTTTGAAGGTTCGCTGCGAAAACAAAACATCGTTTTCCGGTAATTTGGCATTTTATTGTGCATATCGAATATGATCAAACGACACACGACGAACAGTCTCTAATAGAGACTGTTCGCAGCACTTTTGCTATACAAGTAGACGGCCTCATGCCAGCAGCAATGGAGTTCGCTCGCCAAAGCCGTCACGTGTATGGGGTATGCCAATGCAAGCGTCAGCTTGCACGAAGGCGATCTACGTCGGGTCGCTCGTCGCTGTCGCATGCATTTTCACTCATATGGGATTTGGCCTTAAATCTAACGCGGAACAGTCGCGTGGTGCCGTCACTAGCTCAGGTGGTGCTACTTCTCTGTTTGTCGGAGTGCAACAGAGGCAGTGCTTTACCTACTCCCCTTTTGTTTAACGTAGCAAATGGAAAGGAAAAGCGGTAAAGGGCTGTCGCAGAAAAGAAGCTGTATGCGTGCTGGAAAACAATTCCCGCTCATTCTCTATATTTCGGGCTTGAGTCGGGCTTTCCGCCGGGCCCGAGCCCGACCCGATAAATCTCCAAGTAGCCCGAGCCCGGCCCGGGCCCGAGGTGAAAGTACGTCGGCCCGCCCGAGCCCGGCCCGCGGGCCGGGTCGGGCTCGGGCTTTCGGGCTGCCCGGAGCACGTGCACACCTCTAACAAGTCCGCCGCGGTGGATCAGTGACTACGGTGCTCGGCTGGTGACCCGAAGCTTGCTGGTTCGATATTGGCCATGGCGGGCACATTTCGGTGGAGGCAAAATGGTAGAGGCCTGTGCACTGTGCGATGTCAGCGACAATAACAGAACACGAGTTGGTCGAAATTTTCAGAGCCCTCCACTACAGCATGCCTCAATCATATCGTGGTTTTGTCGCATGAAATCCCAAATATTAAAAAATATTTCTGTAGTGAATGCTCATTGAGAATTTCAGGTTTAAATAATTATCAAGGTAACACATGTCCAGGTTTCTATTATTGTAAATCATCACTAGTTTTATTTTCTTACTAAAAACTCCGTTTAAATGTGTGGAGCAATTCATTTTCTAAGTTTAATAAAACACCAAGCTGCAGCTCTAGAACACCATGATGTAAATGTGGGACTAAAAAAATTCTTCACATTTTTGTTTTTTACTTCATGCGATGTATAACCACAACTAGAAGTCTAAGTAGTTCTCTCATCAGAAGTTCTAATGCGCATCGTCATTTGAGTCTCTGATGTGCACGTAATGCTAAAGGACATTAGGCATATTGAATGCATGGCCAGCGTATTTAAATTTGCAATAGCTAATATTGCATTGAATTTCAGCCAAAGTTAACTTTTCTGTAGCGAATGTTCATTAAGAATGTCAGGTCTAAATAATTTTCAAGGTAACACATGTCCACGTTCCTTATTGTACATCATCAGCAGTTTTATTTTCTTACTAAAAACACCGTTCAAAAGTGTAGAGCAATTAATTTTCTAGGTTTAATGAAACACCAAGCTGCAACTCTAGACCACTATGATGTAAATGTGGGAGTAAATAATCCTTCACATTTGTTTTTGTTTTTTTCTTCATGTGATGTACTTTGACATTAGGAACCGCAACTAAAAGTCTAAGTAGTTTTATCATTAGAAGTCCTAATACGCATCGTCATTTGATTCTCTAATGTGCATGTAATGCTAAAGGACATTAGGCTTTGCAGGTCTAATGCAAATCTAATGACTCATTAAGTGTGCATTAGGTCCGCATTCGACACTCAAAGTTCATTTTCATAAGGGTTCAAAACCCATAGATCACACGACTTGTCGCTACCATAATTTTAGGCTATATACACTTTTTACGCTTCTATATAGCGCGTGATTTTAGGCCTCCTTACAGCCATAATGACATCCTATCATCGTAATCATTGGTCTAACACTACAAAATAAGACATGGTGCTCTTTGGCCACGCCTAGACTAATCATGACATATTTTCATTCGTGGTTTATTCATGCGCAAATGCGAAACGATGTTTAGCCAAGACGATGTCGCATGTACACACGCATAAGTTCCTCTGCCACCCGTGAGGTCTCATCGTGGACTCTGAAGGTTGTCACGGCCCGCTTTGACACGCTGGTGGACAACGTATCTAGAACTGTTATAATGCTGTCCGCTAGCATGCAGTCGCGGTCCGGGCTGCTGTGGTTATATCCAGCGTACGTGAGTTGCACAATCTCGTTGGAGGACCCGTCGTGAACCGCCGGCCAGGAGCTGCCATCCACTAGTGTTGGCACAGACCTGCAACATTATTACAAAGTTGTAGTGCGTTCCAATATATGGCATACCTATTTTTTAGAAATCACAAAAGTTAGGCGTAGTTCGAGATATTGGTCATCGAATTTGCAGTTTGCAGCTGTGCCACTATCGTCACTCGCAGCTGTGCCACCCTAATTTTTCATCGCCAATATTCACCATCTGAAAAATAGAAACTGTCTCGAGGTTTTGCCGCGAACAGCTGGCTGGACTAGTTGGATTTGGTACGTTTCGTGCACATTCAGCGCTGGACAAAAATCGAAAAAAAGGAAAAAGATAACTCTTTCAGATTAATCGATGATAACGCGAAAGTAAAGGCAGGAGTGCAACAGCTGTGCCAATTGCGCCAGTTTGATACAATTCCGTATTTCTGCGCCAAGCATAGCCAAAGCGTCAATTTTGTTGAAATTGCGCGAGGCTGCGGCAAAATGCCCGACCAGCCTCGAAATTTTCTCAGTTGCGCTAATTTTAGCGGGAAATGGAAGCCGTGTTGGCGACCTGCAGTTTGGGCATCATCATCCAATTCAATTCATACTGTAACGCCACCGCAGAAGAAAAGAAAAACAAAGTCACAGTTTCACCGCAATGGCGAAGCAATGAATGCGATAGCAACAAATTTTAATGTTATACGAGGTGACGCTGGCAGCTATCTCTTGGATCCGATCTCGCATAACTCTACAAAACGCTGGTGTAAGAGAACACGGCCGCTCCAGGGAGAGATGCTTTTTCCGCACAGTCTCATCGGCGTTCAGAGTGCAGCATGTAGAAGGGGGTGTACGAGCCGCCCGCTGATAGTACGCGCGCCAGCGATCGCGATCGCGCCCTTAGAATCAAAGTTCAAAGTTGCTGCTCGAGCGACCATATGCAAAATGCTAAGTCGCGCTTTTCGCAGTGTGTGGGTTTTAACTGAAGCAATGTGTTTGACCGGGCTAGTTACGCGCAGATATTTTTCCACCTAGATGAACAGATGTCGTCATAATTGCACGTTCTTTTATCGGCATATGTGGGCCCCCGACATATTCTTTAATGTCCCCCCCTTTTTTTTTTGAATCTCGCGTCTAGCATCACCAGTCATTCAGTGGAACTCAGCAGCCCACTTTTTATTTGGTTGCCCCCTTCTGCGTGCCAGTTAGGCTGCGGCATCGAAAACAAAACGCCGCCTCGCGTATCAACCACTCACCAGCCTGATAGGTGTCGCGGAAACGAATTACGGCGGTGATGAGTCGGCGTTCTTGCGCTACAATGTTTCTACGCACCCTGCGTGGTTTGGTTGATAGTATTGTTGACCTTTTTCGAAAGTACGCTCTTCTGCTAATGACTTGCGAGCCCTTGTGTGAATATTTCATCTTTCTCGAATTACTCCATTTTCGTTTTGTGTGTGTGTATTTGTGTGAAGAATGCCGTTGTCTGACCGGTAATGTAAAGGACCTTACCCGTTAGTTGCAAAACCGGCAAGGGTGCGAATCATGCGAAGGGTTGTTTCTCTTTCTTCGTCCGTGGCGAGGTCAGGATAGAGAAAGGTTGCACCGCCGAATAATACAAGCACATCTTCGCCGTGCGTTGCGCTGTCACCGTCGAACACTGTGAAGGAGGGCTTCGGCTCGTAGACCTGGTAGTAGGCCGTCGCTCCGCTTTTCGCAAGCTCGATCGCGAAACTCTTCGTTGGACAACGGAACAGTACGTCACCGATTAAGTCGACCCAGCCTTTATAGTCCGGATCGTCGATGTCGTAGCTTTCTCTAAGGACTGCAATCATGATATCCACGAGTGAATCGCTGACATTGCCGTAAATGCCCTGAATCGCCACCTTGATGGTTTCCTTAGGGTCCACCTGTTTCGTGCCCTGAAACTGCGGGAACACGTTCTGGAAGAACAACATGCCCTCGTTAAAGGTAGTGCCCAAAATAACCTCTAGGTGACCTGTGTCGCGCTTGCCAATTTTCACGGCCCCCGGTGGGAGCAGGGGCGCCTCTGGGCTCGGCATGAGTTGTATTGCAACACCTTTGGAGGCTTCGAGAAGCGCCGAGGCGTCGCGCTCTTGAAGACAGCGCAACGCGGCGGTCGCATTAGTTGATAGACACTGAGCGGCTTTCGCAATCGCTTCGAAAGTGGCCTGCGCCTTGCTGCCCGTGTTGCGAACCAGAGGCGTGTTCATGGTTCCGCTCATAAGGTACGCTCTGCGGAAGCTGGACAGCGACCCCAGAGGACTGGCCATCAGGAGGGAAAGCGAAATGGCGCCTGAGCTGGCCCCGGCGACCAGGATGTTGTTCGGGTCTCCGCCAAAGTGGCCGATGTTGTCGCGCACCCATCGCAGCGCAAGCACTTGGTCATGCAGACCCATGTTGCCCCGCACGTCGTGTCCTGCGCCCGAGTTGAGGAAGCCGAAGAGCGAGACGCGGTAGTTGGGCGCCGCAACCACCAAGTTCCCAGGCCGGACACGAAACGGCCATCGTAGAAGTCGTAGCTGTTTCCGCCGCCCGCGAAGCCACCTCCGTACACCCAAAACACGACGGCGTGCGGCTTTTCCGGGCTAGCGCAATCACCGGTACCCACACGTTGATGTGCAGGCAGTTCCTCGGTCGTGTTCGATGCGTCAATGGTGTAGTTCTTTGGGAAGTGAGTGTCGAGCTGCTTGCAAGGTGGCCTCTTGTACGTGGCATCGAAAGTTCCGTTCCACGGTTTCACGCATTTGGGCGACAGGAACCGGTTCCGGCCTACGGGTGGTTCTGCGAAGGGGATGCCATAGAAGGCGACGGTACTGTATTTAGTGCCTTTGACATTGTACTGAAGGACCGTGCCTCGGACTTTTCCTGCCAAAGTCCGTACAACCAGGCATTCGCGCGAGATCAGAGCAGCTGGGCGCGCGGGGATGCCCTTGAGGTGCAGGATGAACATGGTGGTACCAAATACCAAACCAACGACGCATAGGCTGACCGCAAGAACTGCGCACCTGAAATGACACGGTGTAAGCACAGATAAAGAAAGCAGTACGTGAAGGGAGGCCAGCGGCGTATCGACAAAGAACCAACTCGAAAACTCCATCGACTCATTCCATCGAATAAATTTTCTTCACGTGACTGATATTATCAATGGCTACTGACGGAAATGAACCACACTTGACCACCACATGGAATTAGGCCACAAGAATGCAAGGTTTCCTCCACAGAGTTTTTCACGGTATTTTTGTTCCACATAAAAGTAATGGTATCACGCGTAGTGCGGTAATGTGACGAAAGCGGACTGAATTTAGGCATTAGGAACGCCTTGGGAGAACGCTGTTCAGTACACTTATTCAGAAACAAATGGGCCATCACACGTCTGTTGTACATTGCCTTTTGTTGCAAAAAATTAATCACCGAGTACAGTCATGCCGCCTTCAGTAATCGGCTCATATGCTGATGACGTACAGACAGCGCGACAGGCGTTTAAAATGTTAGCGTGTAAGTGAAACCTTCAAATCAAAATGACGCAATTTCCGAAGTGAATGAACTAAGTTCATAGAGTGGTTTTCGATTTTTTTCCTTAAGTACTGTCATTATACTTTTGCAGCAGTGGGGCTTGTATTTAGGCTCTCTTCTGCAGATAATTATGCCACCCCTAGTAGAACATGAACGCTAGCTCTTTGGAAAAACATTCGTTTAGAAATTAGGTTTAATTGCATGCACACACTAATTACATGAATGTTCGAGCGAACCAAGCACGAAACATCTAGAATGTTCTGTGGCGTGCTGAGCACTGTTGCTTTATACTGAAGTTCTGTGAGTTAAATAATAAGCAGTTACTTATAAGCTTTAACCTTGCTGTTATAACTTTCTTATAAGCTTGAAACTTAGCGGGAAAGCCGGCATCCCACTGACTTCAGTTTACCGTTTTTATACGGAAGTGGAGAAAGCTTCCACATACGTGCCCGCACGTAGTTTTACCTAAATATAGTTTAAGCTCTAAACAGTTTTACACTGCGAATTATGTTGAATTCACAAATTACACCTCCCGACTAGCGTTGTTGCCTGCACCGCGTCCTTTCGCAGAAGTCCAACGCCTAGCTCTTCATAAATGCCTGTATTCACGAAAATTTCGGATTATTGAATTATTCTGTCAGAAAACAACCAGCTAATCTTGATGCAGGACACATCGTGGATTACTCAAATGCAATAGTAAAAAGTAAACTGCACGTATGATAGAATAGCTTTGCGAGTGCGGCCCTTCGCAGCTGTTGCCTAAGGGTTACGACTGATTTAATTTTGCGGTGTTTACACTTTCACAATGATATCGAGAAAATATGTGTTCTTGGAATTCTTACCATCTTGCGTGCTGCCCCGATAGCGCCAGAGTTGACGTCGCCTTCGGAGTCGTGCCTGTGTCAGGAGATCCCATCGTCGGCGTTCTCTTCTTCTGCGAACCAGCCCGGTGTACAGGGCAAATGCACGTGCGGTGGAACGATATCCTGTGGTACAGTTGCTTACTGCTCATTGCAAAGCTGTTACCCATTACGGGTAATTGGTCAAGAAGCTGGCGAATAAAGTCTGTCTCGGGGGCGGAGTGACTGCGCTGCTCACAAGAAAGTCGCGGGTTCGATCCCTGCCGTGGCGATCGCACTACGATGGAGGGGAAAAGCTATAGAGGCCCGTGTGCTGTGCGATGTCGATACATGTTTAAGAATAGCAGATGGTCGAAATTTCCGGGATCCTCCAGTACGGCGAACCCTATAATCATATCACGGTTTTGGGCACGTGAAACTCCAAATGTATTATTGGCGTTCAAAGGGTTGAGGCAAGAGGAAAAAACGAAGCAGAGAAGTCGCAACCTGCCGGAAAGGAGGGAAGAAAAACTTGGAGGGCGTTTTAGCTTCTCCTTCAAGAGTAGAACGCGATAGCGTAACCGGGCCCGTGCGCATCACCTTCAACCGTGCCGCCAGGAAAGGAATGTTTGTGCGCGTAACATTGATCGTGTCAAACTATCCTAGAATGCCTACTGCAAGTACACTTGCGAAGTTCCCTCTGCGCCATAATTCGTTCTTTTGCAAATTGGCGAATCACCCACAAGGCGTCCGTAAGGAGCAACGCGCGCTTGCGCAGCTGCACGGTATATAATGAGTGGGCAGCTTTCAACCACCCACTCATTGCGCAATGCACGTTTTGACGCCTGGCGAGATTCTACGATTCTGCCACGCAATATTGCATTCGTTAAGGAGACACCTCCCACTATACATGACATTCTTATGACTTGTTTTTCTTTACGGAGCAGTTCCAAGCAGTGGCGCGGCTTCGTGGTAAAAGACCTCCATGCCATGCAGAAGGTCTGGGTTCGATCAACACCTACTCTATATGCCTTGGTTCGATCCTCACTCGGACCGAAGATTTTTAACAGCGAACCTGTTTAAGGCAGCCGTAATTTGTGCGGCCTATCAGGCATATGCCACAAAACTGGGTAAATCCCACAACTCACCACTGGTACAATAAAAAGAAAGAAGGCAACACGTACGGCACGTCCGGTTGGTTTGGGTACCAGGCCACACTGGAGTGATATTAAATGAAGCGGCGGACACTCTGGCGGCAGCATGTCTCAAAGGACTGGTCATAAATGTTCTGAGGCCGTCTTCTAATAACACGATCGCCCGATTCCGAAATTTTTGTCTGCAAGAGGAACGTACTAAATCTCATGTCCTAAACAATACATATTTTCAACACCTTAGGTTTTCGTGGAATAGCACATGGTGTAGTACAAGGCAATTGGAAGTAACGTTAACTAGACTGCGATGCAGAATACCGTCACTAAATTTTTATTTACACAGGCCTGGTTTCGTTCCTTCCCCTAACTGTAATTATTGTAATCAAGCCGAAACAATAGAGCACTACTTCACAGAATGTCGAAGATACCAAAACATAAGGCAAAGATTTCTAAAACCTCCTTTTCAAAAACTTGGCCTTGAGCTTTTCACATCGGCATTACTCTCCCTCGGGGCGTCGGCAGTAGGGCAATGCAACAGGGGCATATATGATGCCATATTCATTTATATTAAATAAACAAAGAGATTGCCATGTTAAATTGTAAGTAGAAATATATCATTTCATTCTCTTACTTAAATTTCTGTAATTACTTATTTATTTATTTCTATTATATAGCAGTCGTTTCATTAACATTTCATAAAAAAGGAAAAAATCAAAATTGCCCCAACATTTTTTTTCACTATAAAATATCGTTTTTGCATATTCCTTTTATTTTATTTTTGCACAAAGTCTACTGCCGCACGCTTCGTGGCCGATCCCCCGTATTGGGTTGAGATATTTCCCTAAGGAACCAACCAACCAACAAGGGAAGAGGAAAGGCAACGGCGGCTGCGAGAAGATCCCCAAGCGATGGAACGCCTACGCCAACGACGACCTGCCCGCGGATATATAAGAGGTGCGAAGGCTTGGCTTCAGCGTGAGTTTCTGTCTCTGGAGTTTGGAGATCCGTGCTCTATCTGTGACCGTGTGTGGTTTAACTCGAACCTCTCTGCGCTGACAATCAACGTAGAAACAACCTAGTTCAAGCCTAGCAACCTAAAAGCAACCCTCATAACCTAGCTAAGGCCTAGAAACAACCTAGAAGCAACGAGATTAGTCTTCAGAAACGTCCACTTTCGCTGCTTCAAGGCTTGTGCGTAGTGCAAGCTTCGCCAGTTTGTAATATGTTATTTATTCGCATCTACATCGAATTTCCGCTCACGGACAACATCGATTTTTCACTCGCAACTAAAGACGCCGACACCGAAGTTTCTGCGAAACGAGCTCTTTACGGCTATTGCGTTAAAACGGCCACCTGGACAGCACTCCAGGCTGGGACATACCCGGACGGAACGCTGCTGGACGCCATGTATCCGGGGGCTTACGAGCGGGATAGCATGTTCTGCCTACCGGACACGCCCACACCGTTTACTACATGTTGCTAGGGTGCTGGAACAATTCGAATGTACCACCGTCATTACCACCAAGCGATATCAAGCAGAAAGAAGTGGAGGCACACAGATAACTGCAACACCACTGATACGCTTCGCTCGTGATCAGACTGGTATGTAACGCGCTACAAGTACCGGATTACTTGCAATCGACTACATTTTACAGCTATTTTCTAAAAGTGGAATCGCATGACGCGCTTGCAGGCGCGATTGACGCGCGTCATTTTGACGAACGGCATCGCGCAATCGCGCTGCCGCGTTGCAGCCGCGTGCTGCTGCTGGGAGTAGAAAAAAAAAAGCAGCAGCTTGCACTGGCGCGCAAGACTAGATAACAGCAAAGCTGGTCGATCCAAGGGCCTTTCTTGGCAGATACTACGTTGAACTCGGCTAATGCTGAGTTCGAACTTGGCTGCTGGTGCTAGCTGAACTTGGTTTATGCTGGGTTGTTCTTAGAATATTTATGGCCCTAGTATCGAGCGGCTCCACTCTTATCAAGTCGAGAGACAACTGCTGCTGAAACTGAACGAGGTGTAGACGACAAAAGAAAACGAAAACATGAAGCGCATAAGTGCAAACATGAATTGCAATGTATAGGGTGGTATAAATAGCGTGGCCTTCGCTAAGGTCTTGAACAGATAGATATCCGGCAATAACAACAAAAATCTTCATCGGCTAAATTTACGAAACCATACGAGAAAAAGAAAAAGCAGCGCTTGTTGCCAGACCTATAATGGCACCCTCGGCTAAATCTGTTGTGTTATTCCGCGCGAATCCGTATGCGAAAAAGAGCTTGGCATTTTCCGTCCGCGATGTCCGCGGACGCGGCACGGATGGCACAAATCCGTGACGCGGGGTCACGTGATGCGCCGTCCGCGGCGGAAAAGACGGATTCGGTCCGTCGTGTGGCTACACCCTAAATCGAGTCGCAAAAATAGGTATCTTCACGAGAGCTGCAGCGCGCGGGGGATCGACGGAAAAGAAAGGCTCCACTATTTTTACGGAAAACTAGTGTTACTGCAGAATTAAGTAACCAAGTAACTAACGTGTCGCGCCACCTCTCGCCAGTTGAAGTAATATGCGATGCGTGCTTTGTTTGTAACTTCCTTACCGGCTCTCCTGCCTTCAACAGAACACTTGAGGCAACGCCAACTCTGAACGCCCCTCACAGCTTCCCGACTCACGGAAGTTCGCCCCGGGACAAGTAAGGAACTAAACAGTATGGTTTGACTGCGTGGAATGCGGTGATGCGTTGTAACACGTGTTACTGCGAAGCCTAATTTAAGTTCTTAGATGCGACGACGAAGAAACACAGAATACTCACTGAGAAACACCGATGGCAGCGGTGGACAATGGAATGTCTATGGCCATTTTCATTGCGATAAAAAACAAGAGTAACGCCGACCACAAAAGAATATGAAAAATACGTTTCGACTGCCCTGACGGGAGCCTAGTTTACAATAAAGTCGAGGACCCGATAGTCCTCGAAACTTCTTTTAATACGAGAGTGTTTTATGCTGGGGTCCACCAAGATTCAATGGCGTGATTCCCGTCGCGAGAATGACGTTGGCGAAATGCACGCGAACAGAAAGAAAAACTAGAAGTAAAAGTTTCGTTGACGTGCATGACGTAGCAGTCGAACCTACGAACTCCCGGTTCGCGGAGATAAGTGCCGGCCGCTCTACCAACTCCGTTACCGACACATACAGACGAGGCTTTACAAACGCTTCTTGTAACCCCACACCTTCCCTGCGAGAAAGACGTCAGCTTTCCGGGTAGTGGAACGCCTTCGCGCGTTCACGGCTCAAGCTACGAACTCTGCCTGTCACGTTCCTGAAGCGCTGTGTGGTACTGTATATATGAGCGGAGGCATAGGTTGCCCTATTACTTAGAGCGTAGTGAAGAGCCTTTTCTCACCTCAAGTGACGACGCTCTGAATGGACCATATCCAGTACCAGTGTTTATTATGTGCTTGTTAATGCCACCTTTGCGCGTGATTCACCATATGCTGTATTCAAGTGTATGTTAACTACTTCATCTACCACAAAGGTTTAATCATAATCATGGACGTTAGTCGTCGGGATGGAAATGCGCCACCAAGCGTCAACGCTCCACGTTAAATGGTGCTATAGCTGCCAAACTCCGACAGTGATTGCGCAATCTCTCATATATCAATGTACGATAAACACCCCACTGCGTCTGTGAAGATACGCATCACTTTCGCGTCATACCGATTCTTATGACGGAGGGATCAACCAGGTTTTTTCCCTTTTCTTTTATGGTTGGTGTTCCTCTCGTGCAATCTCTGGTGAGACGTCCGGACCAGACGGGTTTCCTTCAGGGCCTCGACTCCATCTCCATTGCATTCGTAATTTCTTAAGTCACCATTGCTGAGAATGACAGAGCGTTCAGCTATTTGGTGGGATTCATCTTCTTAGCTTACAGGTTGTCTGTTGTGTCACGCTAGCTGTGCACACGCCTTACTATCTTCCACTTTTCTAAATTCAATACTGATCACTTTCGCGTACAGAATTTGCAGTGAGCCAGAAAGGCTGTGTCCTTTGAAAAGTTTCCGAGCAAGGCATTCCACGAGCATAACTATAAATATTACAGTAACGTGTCTAATCCGCGCAACACTTCCTTCATCCCCCCTCCCCTTTTTCTTTAAACTTAGGACTGAGATGATTAGGATGTTAACTGAGCCAAAAATGTTCAAGTTCCCACCTAACACCCAATTGCCCAACGTAACCTCTTGTAACCTGAGTTTTGATGTCTACTTCATATAGAATTACTAAACAAATCAACACTGTATTGTTTTCACGCATAAAGCATTTCACTGCTTCCTTTGTGCAAATTCTATCTATGTTCATGTTCAGAAATAATAGTAAATGAGCTCGAATTTGCGTTGATGCAGTTGAGGTTCTTCGGCTTATGATTTCATAGTCCTCATAGTCTTAAAGATTAGCGTTGTAACGCACATCTACTGCGCCGCTTCCTAGCCTGCCGTCGTTTAAGCTTATGCGCTGTAGCGCTGTTGGCTAAGTTCGAGGTCGTGGGTGCACGTATTTCTCCGGGTGCAAAATGCAACAACGTTCATGAACTTATGCTGTATTCCAATGACGGATTCGCAGTGGCCGACGAACTCTGCGCCGGAGGACTCCGCTCGGGCGGAGGGAAGCCTAAGGAAATCTGCCAGTGGAACACACGCACTCCCGCCAGAGCAAATGGCAGGGGGTGCTAGCGCACATCCGCTTCCGGAAGCGCCCAGCATTCGTTTCGTTTCGCGCCGTTTTAGCCTTCACGGGCACGCATGGAAACAACGGGCGTGCTAGGGCAGCGCTTTCCGTCGGTCACGCGGTAGGCCACGCTCTGCGCACGCGCGGGGAGCTTGCGATTCTGGTCGAATCCGCCGCTTTTCGCGGAGTAGACAGAGCTTCTCCGTGGAGTGGATCTGGCGGCGGAGCTGCTCCGAATCTGCCAATGAAACATGCAGAGAGCACTCTCAATATGTCAGTGAAACAGACTTGCTCCGCATGGAGCACAAAAACTGCTGCCGGAAGTGCTTCGAATCTGCCATTGGAATTCACCATTAGGTTTAAACGCGAGTTACTGTACCACTCCGACGTGTTTAGTAATCATAACCTGGTGCTGAAGCGTAAAAACGCCAGGATTCATTAATGTTTGAAACTCCCGTTCCGAATATTCTAGCCCAGGACACGGATATCTCTCAGCCCAGCCTGCAATACTTCACGACCATTTTTCGTTGCTTGGCCAGCATGGCTGTGCGATCGGACGTGCGTCCGACATGCACGCCATGGCGTAGTAGCGGCTAGGCGTGTCCCTTCTACATCCCCATCGCAGTGCGCAAATGGCTTCCCGCACGGCGACACCACCTTTGCAACAGACCGACCGCGTGATGAACCCGGTGCTCATATCTTTTTTGTCCTATTCTGTAGGCCATATAAACTACAGACTAGGGGCCGTCGACCGCTCGTTGGACCCCAAGTCTTCGTAGTCGCGAATCAGCGGTGATGTTGACAACGACCACATGCACGTTGTCTACAGTGCCACGCCCACTTGTCTTGAATATCTAGTGTGTCCGAGTCCGTCGTGAAACACTAGTTAGTGATGTCGATGCCCTGTCGCTATGTTGGACGCACTGCTTAATCAGCTTCAACCTTTTCGAGGCATTCGCTACGTGTTGTCACCTTGGTGCTGGAGGGACGAGTGACGAGCATACATCGGTTGCTCGGGAAGGTCGTTTGTCAGTGTCGTTCACGGACAAAGTTGGTCTGCGAGATTGCATCTCTCGTCGCATGCGCTGATGCAATAAAACGCCTAACTAAATAGGAATAGACGTCGCAGTGGCGAGAGTTTGAAGCACGGAGCTAAATGCTCTGGAGATTACCGCTGCCAGTATTTTAATCGACGGCTTCAGGAGGGCATTTTCTAAATATGGAAATGTAATCATTACAGGGGACCTCAATAAGAATACGGTATAAAAATAGCGGAGAGCGACAAAAAAATTGCTTCGTAAGATTCCTACTCTGATTCTCACTTTTGCATGTAGACTAGTCTCCAGTTTATATGATTGCACTAACTCGTATTTGCCTTTTCAACCGATATATAATGTTAAAGATAATACGGATAATAATATTAGATTTGAGCACATTCGTGAGGATCGCCACATGCCCGCGTTTGTCATTTTTTTTTTGTGTGTGTGTGGTGGTTGGAGATGCACCTAGGAATGTAAACACCCACCGGACTGCCCCCTGTTCCTTCACCCTCACATTCCTCCTGCAAGACTGCGCTGACCAGCTCAGAGACGCAGCAGCAGCGTTGGCTAATTTATTTATTTATTTATTTATTTATTTATTTATTTATTTATTTATCATAGTACCCACAGCGCCCAAGGGCATTAGAGAGGGAGGGAAGAATATATTTCGATACAGAATACAGATTCCAACACTTCAACATGACAATAAACAGAATTCACTGTAAACTTACATAGTAATACATGTGATATACCCAATGCAACTCGGGTTCAAAGTACAGTTTTGGCCTTACACAACAGCGCGAGTACACTACTGGAGACCCAGCAGTGAACTTGAAAATGCTTCATATGAAGTAATTACTGCTACTTCAGGAGACAACTGATTCCACTGGCTTATCGTCCTGGGAAAAAATGACATTTTAAATGCGTCAGTCCGGCAGCTTATTTCTTTTATCTTATTGACATGATCTAGTCGCTTCGAAACGTAATCCGGTTTATGAAAGTATCGCGAGGGGACCAGTCCTGTTTGGTTATGAAATATGTTGTGAAAAAGTTTCAAATTCGTTTGTGCAGAAGTTCCCAACCAAGCCTCTCTTTTGCTTTTGAAACACTGAAATTCCTGGTATAATCAGAGCAGACAAACTGAACGGCCATGTTCTGAATTCTTTCTAAATTGGACACGTCACCTGCCTTCCACGGATCCCACACAGCACAAGCGTAATCTAAGATAGATCGGACGTTAGACATGTATAGTTGAGTCTTGGCCTCAAATGGTAACTTTTTTGCATTTCTGCGCAGGAAACCTAGCACATGTCCGGCTTTAGCTGTGACGTGATTAATGTGACGGCTCCAGGAAAGGTCCGGCGTGAAGTATACACCAAGATGCTTGTGTTCGCGAACTGACAGCAGCCTAGTTGACTTTACAACATAAAATGAGTCATGGGGGGCCTTTTTTCTAGTGAAACATATATGCACTGTTTTTTTTTTTTGCATTAATAAACATACGCCACTTTTCACACCATTCTAAGACCCTATCGAGGTCGTTTTGAAGAGTAGTGCAATCGTGGGAGCTGTGTATAATTCTGTACAAAACACAGTCATCGGCAAATAATTTGATGTGTGATGAAATACCGGAAGAAATGTCATTTATGTAGATGAGGAACAATAGCGGACCCAAGACTGACCCTTGGGGCACGCCAGAGGACACATCAACTTCCCGGGATGTCTTACCATTGATAACGACCTTCTGCCTTCTCAAATTTAAATACTCGTTTATCCTGTTCACAACGGTATCGTTCACAGCATACATTTTTAGTTTTTCAATTAATAAAGAGTGGGGTACAACGTCAAAGGCTTTCTTAAAATCTAGGAACAAGCAATCAACAGAGAAACCCTTATCTAAAGCACCGGATAAGTCGTGTGCCAATTCAAGTAATTGTGTTGTGCAGGAAAAACGACTACGAAAGCCGTGCTGCTGAGGATTAAGTAAGGAATGCGTGTTCATATGAGTCATAACATTGGTAAATAGAACATGTTCAAGTATTTTGCATGCAACACTTGTAAGTGAAATGGGCCTATAATTTAAAACAGTACTTCGCGGTCCACTCTTGTGGACAGGCACTACATTAGCAAGTCTCCAGTCATCGGGTAATGAAGATTCTTCTAAAGACTTAGTGAAAACGACGCACAAGTATTTAGATAGTTGGCGCGGGCATAAAGAAAGCAATGCAGGTGACAAACCATCGGGCCCAGTGGCTTTAGAGGCATTCATGAATTTGATAATGGTCTCTATTCCATGCTGGTCAATCACAATATCGCTCATTTGTACCGCCACCGCCTCAGTGGGCCGTACGAAAGAGTCAGACATGTTAACTCGAGGGGTGTACACTGAACTGAAAAATGAGATAAAGCATTCAGCTTTTTCGACATCATTATGGATAGTGGAGCCGTTGCTTTCAAGGGCTGGAATCGATAAGATATCTTTGCTGTTTGTCTTAAAGAATTTCCACAGTTCCTTGGGGCGTTTGTTTATGCGCAGGTGAAATGTATTAAAGAATTTATCTTTAGCTATTTTGAGAGCCGCTTTCATATCTACCGTTCTTTGCTTGAGTTCATCTCTAATACGTAACCAAGGGTTTTTCTTATAAGCAGAGTAAACACGCGCACGCTGCCTGGCCCTACGCTTCACGTCACGTGAATACCATGGTTTACTTCTGCTGCGCCTGGCAGTGAGAACCCATGATGGCACATGCTTTTCGCGCAGTTCCAGCATTTTTCCTTTAAATGTTTGCCACAATTCTTCAACATGCATAAATTCCGCCTGCGTTTCAAATGTGTCGTAGAAAGAGTTTAGAGCGAGGGATATATCACTGACGCGTGCTTTCTCATAGCTGAAAATTCGACGGGCGTTACCAATTGGATTTTTCACGTATTGCAAGTTCATATCACACAGAACAGCGTAATGGTCGCTTATGCCCGGCAGCACCAGAGTGTTGATCGCGCCGACTGAGGCGTATTGGTTAACAGCAAATCTAAAACATGTTTTGCTCTTGTGGGCTCCAGAACAAGCTGTGTTAACCCGAAGAGGCGACATGACCTTAGCAGTTCATTGCCTGACTGGCTGCAAGTACTAGAACTGGGATCTGCCTGTGACCAATTAATTTCTGGAAGATTGAAATCTCCACCAATAAATAAGTAATCAGTGCTCACTCTTTCAATTGCGTTGGTAAGTTCCTCAAGGGCATTTATCTTACTCCCTGGTGGACGATAGAACGAACATACCGATATTACTCGACCATTTTTCAGCCCAGTCTTCACCCACAACATTTCGCTTCCAATGCACTCAATATCTATTTTCTGGGAACAAATTGTCGCATCTACCAGGATAAACAGTCCCCCGCCGGAACGATTTCGATCCCTGCGATAGTAAACATAGCCCCTTGGAAATACTTCTTCATCAGCAATATCTGTATCAAGCCAGGATTCTGATCCAAGAATGATAGTCGGACTAGTCATTTCAACAAGATTAGAGAATTCATCACTTTTATTGCGTAAACTTCTGCAACTCACAATAAGAAAAGAAAAAGCCGACCCATTCACTTTTGGATCCTGTCAGTCCGCCCGCACAACCTGATCCGAGGCCTCATCGTAGACGTACTTTAACTTATTAATATAGAGAGTAGTAAACTTAAGATTTATTTTGCCAGTTTTGCCTTGATTCTCCTTAGCGTAATCCCAAAGGCGTTTACGCGTTCTGCGTACGTTCTCTGAAAAGTCTTCTGATATGCTAATAGACGTGCCTTTTAATTTCCTAGCATTTGAAAGTACTGACTGCTTGTCTTTGAACGAGAGGAACTTCACAATTATTGGCCGCTTTTTGTTCGGACTGTACCTTCCAAGACGATGTGCTCTATGTATGACAACTTTATTACAGTGTAGTTTCGACTCGCAAATTTCTGTTATGTACTTCTCAGCCTTTTCGTATGATTCATGCTCCTGGTCGTCTGACACACCATAAAATATTAGGTTGCACCTCCTACTACGGTTTTCGAGGTCATCAACCTTATCGACAAGCGACCTTATTTGGGCCTGCTGCTCTTCGCATGCCTCTTTGAATTCCCTTACCACGTCGTGCAAGTCCTCGAGTTTACAGAGTGCTGTTTCGAACCTACTCATACGTTCGTTCAGGCTCGAAATGGCAGACTTGCTTTCAGCTTGATGTTTCTCAATACTACCCAGTTTTTTCTTAATTTCTTTTTGACCTTCAACTAGCTGTTTGAGAAGAGTATCGTCGGGACCGGGGTTAGTCTCAACATCCCCGCATATCAGCAACAATAAGAAGTAAAATGCAAAACGGCGCAATAGGTTGGACCGATAGCGTCTACAATAAATGGGTCGCGAATGACAAGTATGGGCCTTTACACTATAGAAAAGCACAGGGGGTGGCACCGGCAGAATAAAAAGGTAATGAGTACCGCATGCGGTGTTAAGACTAACCTGCACAAGCAAAAGCATCCGCGTGAGCGACGCAGTCATAGTTGAACCGGTGCCACGCCCCAGAGACACACCGAGATGCGGTTGCATTTGTAGGCTGTAGTTTTGCACAGTGACGTTCCAGGGTTCGTTGTCTGGTATCGGACATTGTCCAGAAGAAGCGGTGATGATCCGTGAGTCTCATATGTCGTTGCCTCCTTCGGTGCCTTCCAAGGAAAAATAGGCGATGGAAGAAAACGTCGGCCGAAGATGCAGCTTTCCAAGATTTATCCTGTCCACTTGCAAAGCAATGGCAGGAAACTGAAGTGAGGAGCACCTCCACAAGAAAAAGCATCCGCGTGAGCGAAGCAGTCATAGTTGAACCGGTGCCACGCCCCGGCGGGCACGTGGAGTGGCGCAAGCCAATGGGCTCCTGAACTAAGGGCTCTACCCTACGAAGAGAAGCTCTTATTCTTGTACAAATAAAGGTTTCTTTCTCTCTCTCCTTACATTTTTTTTCATGGGGTTGTGTTCTGCTCTTGTTAACTGTACGCGTAAGTTCAGAATATTACGGTTATTAATATTAGATTTCAGAACATTCGTGTGGAGCTTCACATGCTTGTGTTCTGCATTGTTTTTATGGAACTTCTGGTTAACCCCCCTGCCTTCCTCTGCTCTTTCTCTCTCTCTCTTAATGGCCGTGTGTTCTGCTCTTGTTCATTATTATTATATCAAACTGCCGTTTCTGCCTTGCGTGCTCCTACTCACTCGGACCTTCTGAAATCAAAGGAAGGTCCGGGTTGGCTCTCACCCACGCGTTCATGTGCTTTTTTTGTGCTTTTACTTATGCAAAAGCCGTGAAGACGTAGTGATCGGAGTACACGCGCATAAGGCGCGCTAGCTTTTTTTTTTTTTTGGACCATGTGTTTTGAAAGTGGCACGATTTTGTAACAGACGTCTGAGGCTTTTGCCTTTAAAAAATTTAGTCAGCTTCGCACTAGTGGTGCCAAGCAAGAAGGAAGTGCGGAGCTGGGCGGCCTTCTTCGTTTTTCTTTATTTTTATTTTTATTTCTTCACCTCTTTCTTTTTTTTCTCTCCTATTTCTTCTGTCTTTTTGTCTCTGTTTATCTCTAGTTTTGCTTTCTCTCCTATGTCCTTCTTCCTTTTCTCGCTTCTTCTATATTTTTTCTTTCCTTTTTTTCTGTCTCTCTGTTTCTCGCTTCATCTTACTTTCTATCTCTTTCTGCCTATATTTCTCTTTCTTTCTTTGACTCTGTCTGGCTGTCTTTCAATCTCTTTTTGTTTTTAAATGCGAAGCATTTCTTAGCGAAACTTTGGCACTTTGAGCGTTTCTATCTATCTATCTATCTATCTATCTATCTATCTATCTATCTATCTATCTATCTATCTATCTATCTATCTATCTATCTATCTATCTATCTATCTATCTATCTATCTATCTATCTATCTATCTATCTATCTATCTATCTATCTATCTATCTATCTGTCTATCTATCTATCTACACGAATACGTCTTGGCGCTTTCGTGGCCGTCTCCTTAGCTTGGTACATGCCAAAATTAGCATAGTAGGATGTCATTGCATGATCAATGCGATTAGTAAGTCGTGGCATGAATAACATGACTTTCCTGTCGCGTACGTTATCACATACTCTACACCGGTCACGTGCGGCACATACCCGCATACCGCGGCCCATGGTGGGCGGATATGCGCCACAGGTGATTCACAGTCTATCAAACAAGAGTTCGGACAATCTTCAGCCGACACTGTGAAGGAGCCCTATCTATCTATCTATCTATCTATCTATCTATCTATCTATCTATCTATCTATCTATCTATCTATCTATCTATCTATCTATCTATCTATCTATCTATCTATCTATCTATCTATCTATCTATCTATCTATCTATCTATCTATCTAGCCGCCTACGTCTGGGTGCTCTCATGGTCGCCTCCTTAACTTGGTGTAGACCAAAATTGGCATGGGAGGATCAGAGGATTTTACGAATATGACTATCGGGTCATGACATATAAATAACGTGAAAATCCTGTCTCGTACGTCGTCAAACCTCCAGACACGTGTGGCACATACCCGTTTACCACGGGCCGCGGTGTACGGGTATGCGCCACAGGTGATTGACAGTATATATCTACCCAGGAACGGCGAGAACAGACATTGGTGATTTAAATGCGAGAGCGTTAAGAAAAACCGACATCGGCAGCGTCGGCTCGATGAATGCAAAGAATAAAAATTAAGATCCCAGCAGGAATCGAACCCAAGCATACTGCGTAGCTTTCAGGTATTCTACCACAGAGCCACGCCAGGTCTAGACACTGCTTCGGAAAAACACCCCATGCAGGCGTAATGTCGGTGCAACGTCAAATATGGTGGTGCTGGCCTTCTAAGTTTACAAGAAAGCAATAAACACTAGGTAATATGTATTCCTACGATACATGCGTCATTTCAGATTACCGTCTATGGTTGTAGTGTTCGCTCCGCTTTTGTAGCAGTCTAAAAAACATTACAGTTGTATTCCTCTGATTCAGCAAGCTATACTGAAGCATTGCTCGGCCCCGGAGGAATACATTACCGAAAGTTACGTATGTTATTAACATGATTCCACCATAAAGTGCACTTAGTTTCGATAATACTTACGCATGTACTCCTACGTGAGGGCTGACGTTACGTCGCACCATAAGTTACCTTTCAAACGCCAGTGTTGTCGACGTGCCTGGTAAGCCCACGATGTGGACGCAGCTACTACACTTGCAAAAACGCGTCAATCCAACTCGTAACACTTGACTAAAAGCCAGAAAATACGGCATAGAAGTACTCGCTGAGTGCTTCGCATGAAACCGATTCCTACAACGCGTGGGACCTGCCTAATTTTTCCTACCCTTCTGTCTATCTTTTTCTTTCTATTTATGCTTTACTGTTTCCCCTCCTCTTTTCCATCCTTCTTACCCTCATTTCCATTTCCCACCCCTTGGTATACTATGCAATAAAAGGCAATTTATGCTAGCGTGCCTGTATAGCCGAGTGGTTACGATGCTCGCCTTTCGCATCGGGGTACGCGGGTTCCAATACCATTCTCTTTCGCAGGTTCTCTATTTCTTCCTCTCTCTCGATGTGCTCGTTCTCTACCCATCAGGTATATTCCATCCCACGCCGAAGAAATCCTTGCACGTGTTCTGGGAGCGAAGCAGAAGATTAAGAAGAGGACGAAGATAGCGCGTGCTGGTTCATGATGATGATAGTTTTCGGTTCGCGCATTACAACCGACGACTTGCATAAACATCTCAGCTGCTAAAAACAAACCTGCGCGTCTTTTCTTGCTCTGGTTTCAAGCTACAGCGCCAAGTGGCCGTGATGTAAAGAAAATGCATACGGCGTTCAAGTTGTCCTACTCATTTTAGTAATAATAATATCTGGGGTTTAACGTCCCAAAACCACGATATGATTATGAGAGACGCCGTAGTGGAGGGCTCCGGAAATTTTGACCACCTGGGGTTCTTTAACGTGCACCTAAATCTAAGTACACGGGCCTCAGACATTTTCGCCTCCATCGAAAATGCAACCGCCGCGGCCGGGATATGATCCCGCGACCTACGGGTCAGCAGTCGAGCGCCATAACCACTAGACCACCGTGGCGGGGCTGTCCTACTCATTTTAATTTCGACATTAACAGCATTTTATTAACCAAAACAAACTTCGAAATCGCTGAAGTTCTATAGAGATGTACTAAACCGTCGCATGGGTTTTCAGGCCGCAAATATACCTATTAACGCTTAGTGTTAAGAGTTTGTTTCGCAGAAATTTCGGTGTCGGCGTCGTTGGTTGTGGTCGAAAAATCTGCGTTACCCATGTCCGAAAAATCGAGAAAGGTGCAAATAACATAAATAATACAAATATTCAATGCGAGTGAGAATCGAACCCAGGCCTGCTGCATGGCAATCAGGTGTTCCACAGAGCCATGCCATTTCATTTTACAGTGATAGCTGTTGTGAGTTCACAACAAGCGATTTTGGCGTCGTAGTTGTCCGCCGCCGGTGTCTGTAAACGCTATCGCGCGAAATAAGAAAAAGATTGAAATAAGAAACAAATTCTAGGATAGGATGAAACTTGAACGCGGGCCCTTTATGTGGCAATCGAGTACTCTACCACAGAGCCACCCGCGGAGACCCCATACACACGTGCTCGTAATGTAGCGTGCTGGAAGAGTAAAATAACAACAGGCGTCACACAATGCGAATTGCGCAATGGGTGGGTCGTTGAATGCTTCCAACCCATTAGAAAGGGCTCAGCCATAATTCTTCATCATCAGCAGCCACAGCATAAACATAGTGCCCATAATGCCTTACATAATGACCAACAATGACATAGTGGGTGTTTCCCTACTACATAAAATCTATGATTTATCGCGCGCACCGAAGGACCTCAATAAAGTGATTCAGCCATCCATCCATCCATCAATCCATCCATCCATCCATCCATCCATCCATGGCGTAGTGGGTACGTCGCACTAAGTTTTCCCAAGAGAGTCTACAACTGGCTCTAGAAAGGCCGCTCTTCCAGGTTTCGCTGTGACCGTGCTGCGTGTTCCGCGAAGGCCTGGCGATTTTTTTTCATGATATTTAATAGAATTCTCATTGAAAAAATAGCGGACTATCACATCGAGTTACAGTGTTGCAGTTACATAGCGACGATTAACGTGACGAAGACACTAGTAACGAAGACACTGCTAAGGAACTCGAAGGCTAACTTAAAGTCTCATGTTCCAGTGAGAGTTCTGTGAAACTGCTTCATAAAAAAACACTATGCGAATGCCATGTAGTGGGAGGAGTCTCCTTAACACATGTAATAAAATGTTGCAGAAGCGCGCAATCACTCCAGGCGTCAGCACATGTGAATTGCGCAACGACTGGCCGTTTTAAATGCCCACCCATTAGCAAAGGCATCAACAAAGTGAGCAGCTGCGTATGTTCGCGTGTTGCCCTACGGACGCGTAGTGGGCCCATCGCCGATTCGAAAAAGGAAGAAATATGGATGTAGTGGGCCCCTTCGCAACTGTACTTTTAGTGGGCGTTCTAGGATAGTTTCAAACGGCCACTGCTACGCGCACAGACGTTCGTTTCCTAGCGGCACGGTTGAGGCATGCACCGAGAACCGAAGCTAGGCTAGCGATTGAGAAGGCGATGCGCACGCGGCCCGTTTACACTATCGCGTTCTACCCTTGAAGGCGAAGTTCACGTGTCCTCCAAGTTTTTCTCGATAATAACGAAACTTTGTCATGAGACATATTGGTACGGACTATGTACAGTTCCTCTTTCGAGAACCTCGCCCCCAGTACCTGTATTTGCTCAGTAATTATTTAAAGCTTCATCGTGGCTTTGTTTCTGCTACGAAGAAATAAGCGAAGGCGGATTACTATCAAACGCTTAGAGTCTTGCTTTGCAGAAAATTACGCAAAGAAAATCATGTGCTGCTCGGAACGAAAGAACGTTCACAAACAGATCACGTGGAAACGTCAGATAATACAGGCCTTTTTGGACCATTCGTGACTAGAATAAGATTTTCTGCGTGCATTGAGATACAATGGCATCTAAAGCATTTTTCTTATTTCCTCTATATCAACTCTGATACACTAAGAACACTAAGTGTGCTCGCGCAGTGATTTCTGCAACGGAAATCTGACAAACGAACACGTACTCCTGTAGGAGCAGAGCGTTCCAGAAACCAACTTTATGCGCCAACAGCCGAGTTACCTCTTGTGTTTGAAGTCGTAGCCGCAGTTGACTCTTACACATACCATTCCACCAGTGGACAGAGGTATTAAGTGGAAGAAGGTGCTTTAACAAAAGTCAGCATTTCCTTGTTCTCAAAAGAGACACTACTACTACGTCACCACTCGACAGGTTAACAAACAGCCCAGCAACATTCACTTATCGGAAACCACGTGTGAATGTACCCACTGAGCAAAATGCTTCGCGCAAGCGACCCCAGACGCTTCGCTTGCCGTGTGCGGTGTTCAAGTGACTCAAACCCACCCCACCTGCAAGCCGACAGCTGTCGCAGTGTCAAGGCAGTTGGACATTGCATTCAGATATCCGCGCAAGCGGCAGGTTATCTGGCACGTTCTTCCTCAGTCCAGCGGCAGTTGTTCGTACTCCAGGTTCGTGGCGTTACTTCCGCGACGTCGGTTGGATTCCGTGACGCCATCGCCTTGGCTGCGGTGGTCCCTGGCCGCCCTTTGTGCTTGCTCAGCGTCGGGGTTCTCGTTGGTGGCTGCGGCACGAACGGCTTCCGACTGGTCCTGGCGGCGCGTGCGCCGGTAGCCAAAGAGGCTGCGTTGTTGCTGCAGAAGGGACCGCTCTTGTTGCTGCCGTTGCTGTCGCGGTCCCTGTCGCTCTGCCACCTGCTGTTCTTCCTCACTTTCTTCTATCTGAGCGTGCTCCTGTCGCTGTTGGCGCTCCGTTCGCAGGCGCTGGCGATGTTCGTCTTGCCACTGGAAGCGCTGTGCGTGGATGGGTGGGTTAGTGCCCAGGGCGTCCACGGCCCCGCCGAAAGACAGGTGCGAGGGCAGGGCGCCGTATCCGTCGATGTAGTTCTCGATGGGCGACGAGCCACCTGCGCCGCAGGATTGCATAATTTAAATAGGTCTGTACTTACATTGTACGTGTACTTGTAAATGAATTGATTGCGGAAATCAGGTTTGAGAAAGCAGGTATTAACCAACGATGCCTTTGTATTCATAACGCAGTCTGTTCTTATCCAATGTAAGACACTTTGCAAGGCAATGCATTGCACGTATGGGAAGAACGCAGGCTGAAGAACGGAGGCTGCTAGGACAGGAAAATTGACAGTTAACCGCTTGTAGCACGGTTGGGAATCAATACCGATCAACAAGGAAATCAATATGGACTTCTCAGAAAGAAAGCTTTTTAGTTGCCGAAAGATTCGTCCTGTTGCGGCGATCGAACCCGGGACCAACGCCATTCCGGGCGGTCGCTCTACCGATTGAGCTAAGCAGTAAACTAGCAATTCCCATATCGAAGGCGAAATTATGAGAGCTCGAAGCACCGTGTGGAATTCCGCAGTACCGATTTGAAATAACATTTGTCGTGATGTGCTTCGAGCCACTTTGCGGGATTCCGCAGAACGAATTTGAAACGGAGACTGGCGAGGAATTTTCGATCGGATGTATGGTTGCCTGTCTGATTATAAAGTAGGCGCAGGTTTCTGCTGGGTGTCTGGAATACTCTCTAAGTAGCTATTTCTGACCCCTTCTTCGTCCCCACGAGGTAACCACCACCACTTCTTTTGAAGGGCTCCTCACCAGGTTTGACAATACTGAGCTGATGAGCACAATGCATGCACTGGGCTAGCCACCATAACTGGGCGTTCACGATCACATCCGCCAAAATTTGCAACGCTACGCGCCGTGGAAATGGGTCAAATTTCAAGCTGAACGCTGCTCGCCCTTCTCGCGGGCGCGCGCCCGGCATATGAGGGGATGACGTACACGATAGAATGGCCCTAGGTAGACGGCAGTGCTGTGACATCGCTCCTCTACGTAGACGACTGTGCTATGACGTAGACAAAAGTAGCACGTGACACTCCGATAATGATTTGACACGACATGTGTCGTTTCTGTAATTTGTTGCTTGAATAGATGAATAATATTTCAGAGAAATAATCAGGCACACAAAGGGAATCTGTACGTCTGCTGGGAGTGTAGTCTTGCGACACTCCGATAATGATTTGACACGACATGTGTCGTTTCTGTAATTTGTTGCTTGAATAGATGAATAAAATTTCAGAGAAATAATCAGACACACAAAGGGAATCTGTACGTCTCTTTCATTTTTTTTTCGTGAATTGCACCGAAATGCGGGGCCAATGTGCCTCCGTTTCGCGTGCGTTCTTGTCCCCGCGGTTAGCGCATCGAGCACACGCCAGCCCTGGACATGAAAGTAATGTTCTGGCGCGTTCGAGCACTCATTACGCTCATATATTCTCCGGCGTCTAACTAAATGTTCATGCGGCACTGGATCTTGATACCGCTGATACAATTGTCGCAACTTACATGCCCGTCCCGCAGAAACAGGCAGTACATCACAGACAATGCCGACACAACGCCCACGGCCGCTACATAAAAAAATAAGGGTAGCGGCCGTGCAACGTCGTTCGCGTGCTCGGGCTGGCTCGGCACGTCGTGCGCACGTGACCATGCATGCGCATGACGTGTTCAAGCGTATGCGCCATGTGATCCTCCGGCTCCGCTGCCGAAGAGGCCAGGGAAGGGATTTGGCTTGCGAAGGCTACAAGGGGCGAGTGGCAAGGGTATGAAACCCGCCTCCTCGCATCATGGTTCCGCGCCGCTACAAATTGTTTTTCTGAGCTCGCAATGAAGTGATTTGAAAAAGTCTTGCGGCATAATGCTCTTCATTAGGCACACAACTTCCAGCGCCTAACTGAAATTTGCTATGTGGCCTGGTGAGGGGCCCTTAAACAGTCATACACTTGTTTCAAATATTCCCCATATCATATCCCCATTCAATTCATAAAACCTGAGTGGTATGGTGCCCTTACGTACCCTTCGTCTAACCTCAATGGCAAAATCTGTAAGCAGTACAGTATTTCTGTAGTTGCCTTTCTACACTAAGGCCTGGCCTATGTAACACACTAAAGGATCGTCATGTCACTGAATTGGGCTGGGAGCTCGCAGAGAGCAGGTGCCACTCGGTCCGTGGCAGGATAGCACCTTAAAATGGGGATGTGAGGTTCCTACACACCAGGGATTCTGGGTGTATGAGGCTATGTCACGCACTGAAACACCGTAGTTGCTTAACGAGAAATTAAACGGGCATCTCCTGGCGGACTTCAGGTTGGAGAGAACCGGTGTCGAAGTTGTAAGAAACTCACGATAGGAGATGTACTGCTGCAGGTCTTCCTCGAAATCTCCCAAATCGAGTATGTCGTTCTCGTTCACGTTCCAAGGCACGATGAGCGGATGGAAAGCCGAGGCGTTACGCCCTACGTCCGCGTTTATGACGTCGTCCATGTAGAATGGCAGGGCAGCTGGTGGCGCCGGAGGGGCTCCGTGCTGGGAGTGTCCGGCGTGGTGCAGAGGCGGCCGTGGTACCGGCCGTGGAGGCGACATGCCGGGCGGCCTCTTTCTCTCCTCCGTTTCGTTCCAGAGGGTCTCCGCCTAGAAAGGCCGCACAGATGGCGTGTAATGGGTCCCATATTCTATATAACGTGTACAGTACTTACTCCGGGATTGATATGCCAAAGCACTTCGATAAGGAAAACGACTGCTATGAGTTATTGCTCGCAGTAACTGCGTCATGTGCCTGCAACTATGGCCGCTGATGGGAATGTTGGCTCCGATGCAAGCGCTTTTAGTGCAAGTAGCTCTGATGTAAATTACGCCGGTATGACAGGAACTGTTGAGGCTGGAAACCAAAGTACGTGCGTTACACAACCCTATATATCCGTGATTACTGTACGTGATGGTGTCTGGGGCGTTAAAAGGAAGGAAGCGAAATGCACAAGGCCTAATTCTAAGCTGATCTACTTGATTTATTGTCATAGGGAGAAACGGGGCCCATTGCGAAAAAAAAAGAGACGGGACAATGCGTTCTGAAGAGGGCTCCAAATATGAAAACACGCCCAGTCTGTTCATCCGACCTGTTGAATTCGTTCTGGTGCCATAGTAAACTGACCTTCCGGCTATTTAAGAACTAGAGGTAACACCATAAAACAGCGCACACACACGTAGACAAAAGAAGGGAAGAACCGACGACAGCGCTCGAGTCGTCGGTTCCTTCCTTCATTTGTCTACGTATGTGCGCGCTGTTTCATGACGATCTACCAACTAGTCCAAATAGCTAATTTGCTCGACGTAACTACACAGTGTGAGCAAAACACAAGGTGCAAAAAGAAGATGGCGAACCTGCGCTGCGCTGTATTTTAGCTATAGCGATTAAATTACAAGTAAGGATTGTCGTTGCGTGTGGCCAAGGGTAAAACAATATATATATATATATATATATATATATATATATATATATATATATATATATATATATATATATATATATATATATATATATTCCTGCCACCCTTGCCTTAGGGACCTTCAACAGAGAAATTAAAACGTTTCAAACTTGCTTTTCACAAAGTGCTTTCCACAATTTCACTCCTGAAAAGAGCACAACGTTATCAGTGAAGTGCACGCGTACTTAGATGAAGGCGTGTGAGCGAAATATACGGTGTTTGCTGAAATTAGCTCTAGAGCCCGAAATGGTTCTAATAATAATAATAATAATAATAATAATAATAATAATAATAATAATAATATTAATAATATCTGGGGTTTTACGCACCAAAAGAGCGATTATGAAGCACGCCATAATAGAGGGTTCCGGAAATCTCCACCATCTGGTGATTATTAAGGCACACTGACATCACACAGTATACGGGCCCCTAGCATTTCGCCTCCATCGAAATGCGACCACCGCGGCCGGGATCGAACCCGCGGCTTTCGCGTCAGCCCCGCCCATTTGCTAACTTCGGGAAACCACAGTTCCTAATGTGACGGTAACTCGAAACAAAGAGCTTCGCTGGAAATCACACTTTAGATTCTGCACTCTCGCACAGCACCTTCCTATCTTTTTTACGAAGACGGCCAGGAAAGGGTTGCGCACCTTCTGAAGCTCCCTATTCAGCGCCATTTGCAGCTGCACGTTCTCGTCCTGGAGCGTAAGCATCTCGTTCTTGAGGTTCTCAACCCAGACCCTCTCGTCGGCGACCTGCTGCACCAAGCTGCGTAGCTGGGCGAGCTGCGCCAACAACTGGCCATGCCGCGTGCGTACGTTGACGGCATGGCCACACGGAGTCTGCTGACAGCATGACGAAGCCTTTTCCGCACCGGCGACAGCCTCTCCCGAAGGACGCAGGTTTTGCTGATCTCCCGACCCCGCGGAGTCTTCGTTGCCAGATTCGCCGTCCCCCGCTGGCTTCTGCGAAGCAATAGTGGTTGCGTATTAACAAGACGTCGTAAATAAATGTTGCGTGTTGGCGTACTAAAGGCACTATATGGTTGAGACATGCCGCAATGGATGACTCTGGCTTTAATTATTAAGGCGTAAACCTTAGATGCCTCATCAAACGCGAAAATTGACCATCGACATCCCGCGGCGTCGACACGAATGATACGAAGAAGGATCACGCGGTGACGTCATCGGATGACATGGTCGCTTGGTCAAAGGTGAAGCGATCGCGGAGGCAGTGAAGAATCAGGGTAGGTGCAGAAAGCTTGCAATGCCTCCGATCCCCGACGTGACCCCTGAACAGACGACCTCTGCTGCGGTAGCTACATTACCGAAAGCACCTGTCTCGCGGCCCTTGTACACACGGGCATTGACGAGGCATTCCTGCTCACACCATGTCATCATAGTTTTATTATCACGACCGTTTGCCACTCATTCTCACTGCACACATTTCATGTCACTGCCGTGATTTTAATACTTATACGTTTTACCATCCTTTTGCGCGCGGAATTTGAAGGCCCTTATACAGCCGCGTACCACAATCATTGTTCACATCATTTGTCCCATGACCTGGCGCTCTTTGGCCATCAAAGGGCCCTTGGGCCATAAAAACACCACATATCATCATCATCATATGATCCTGGAGGCAGTGCTAAAGCAATTTACACGCAGAAAGCTTTCGGCGTTGGGCAGTGGACGATTAATACACCCGACTGAGAAGTGAAAATAACAAGGCCTAGGTGAATAAATACGGCATCCTGTGAGTTTTTTTTATATCTTGGGGTTCTTTACCGTGCACACTAACCCTTTAACGTGCACCACTAAGTGCACGGGCGTTCTTGGATACCGCCACCTTATAAACGCGGTCACCTTGCTGCCGCATTGTGGCGACATTTGACTCCCGAGCGAAGATCAAGCATTCACCGATGGCTAAACAAAAAAATTCACTGTTTCGCCGCAAGGGCAGAGCAGTGAACGCGAAAGCAACAATTAAAATGTCACGCGAAGAATGGCAAGCTGCTGGATACTTGTAGCGCGCCGCTCAAGCGCAAAGGACGCAGGAAAAGAACGCGCACAGGACGAGCGCGGACTAACAACGATCACAGCTCGACAATTGCGGCGGTGCTCAAACACAAGGAACCACTATCGAAACGAATGCACAGGAATACACAGGACGAGCGGGAACAAACTTTCACAGTTGTTACTTCGTGTTTGAGCAACGTGCTGCAACCCAACGCTCTTAGACATTTTTTTTTATTCTTTAAAAATGTGGCGCGTGGAGTGACCCCTCCGCGTCTCCTGCCGCGCAGTGGCGTTCGACGCATTGTTTCCCCGGCGTTCCACATCGCGAGTGGGTGCAGAAATGGGCCACTTTTTAGTGCGCGTCTCAAGGAGCGTTGCTTTAAATTTAGGAGTGTTGCTCTAAAGCGCGCCCTTCAGTCAATCTCGCTGGTGATACTGCACACGCTGAAGCACCTCCGAGCTCTGCGTACCGCCATCGGTAAATGGTGAGTATAGATAGCTCGCCGTTAGTATTACAAAGAACGGATGGGGCGTGGTCCAACGCGCTGTGCTGCGGAGCGAGGGGTCGCAGGTTCGAATCCCGGTGAAGCACTTCAAAATTTTTTTCGTGTGATTTATATTTCTTTCTTGCTTTTATTTCTATATACATACATATACGTATTCAGTATATGACGGCGACGGCAAAAACCCGCCGAGTGTGTCGATCGCAATAAAAGATCCTCCGTCATGCAAGCCGACTATAGCGTTTCAGTTTTTGACCACTGGATTTCCTCTATCGACATTTGGTAACGCGGTGCAGCCTCAGAGTAATATGCTAAAGGAATCGTAAGCTCTGACTCAGAGGAAGCCTGTACTCCTTCAAGGTTAATATCATTTTTATTCAACGACAGTCTCGCAGCCAATAGTACCAAGGTAAGGCACGGAGATGGAATCGCACGCTAAACAGCCAGTTCAGGAACAGGGAAAGCAACACTGAATTGCAGTTTAGCTTACCTTGGCAGATATTGTTTTCTTTCGGCGCTGCATTGGCCCAGGAGTTCTTGTAGTTGTTCCTCGAACACTTGGCACAACCAACTTCGAGGCCCAGGAGGAAATCAAAGCACCGATGAGATCAAACCACCGAAAACATGACAACGTCGGAGCTCGTGGGAGCCACGCAGCGCGTTGTGCTCTCGCGAATCACATCATTGTTCTCTTCTTTCATGTTAACCCTAGCGGCACCTGCTTGCTTGCTTGCTTGCTAGTTGTTTAGTACTAGCTCGTACCGAGTATGGGGGATTAGCGAAGAAGCCGGCGGGTAAACTAAATGTAAAGCATCATCAAGGCAGGGGAAGAGAAAATGCACATTTTGAAATAGAAGATCGTAATCTTAGTCCTACGGAAAAGTAATTTAAAACATATAAATAATTTTGATGAGTAAAAGAATAATTCCCAATATAAGAGTGAAATATTGTTGGTTTCCCGAAGTGCCCTACGATTGATGCTGATCAATGCATTAGAAGGGTATCCTCCTCGTGTCACCCGGAAATTCGCTGAGTGCCCTGCAGATGATCATTACGACTGGGCTTGAGTATGGGCGTGCCTTTTAGAAACCTCAACCGTTTTCGTAACGTGGTACGATGCACAGCAGCTGTCTCATACGATTCGTGACTGCCGCGAGACTATAGTACTTTTCTAGCGCACTACCTTTCTCTGATGTCGGAGGGCGAATTTTGCGTGCCACTTAAATGGCTCCACGACACTGCGATGACAGTAGTTATATCGGTACCATGGTACTTCACCGCCATCAGCATAGAAAGTGAACGTGCAATGGACCTTTCCCGGGTGGGTACTCGGCGCATGCGAGGCGGCGTCGACGAGGCTCGCGCCAAGTTCTTTGGTGGCTAAAGCTCGACGATAGGAGTGGACAGACTGACACCTGGCGTCGTAAGCTTGCAAATCTTTCCTCTAAAGGAAGGTGCGATTGTGTGCGGGCGGGTGGCGGACAGTTTCGGAGGCCAAGGGTTACCAGATTCCATTTCGGCGATCCCCACTGGAGGCGCTGTTCGGACGTGGAAAAGGTCCATTTTCATAGGACCGCTAATACCCGTGCCACAAATGACATTCAGTATTTAAGGTATTAAGTTGCTGAATGACATTTTAAATAATAATATGTAGGGTTTAACGTCCTAAAACCACGATATGATTATGAAAGATGCCGTAGAGGAGGGCTCCGGCAATTTCGACAACCTGGGGTTCTTTAAAGGGACACTAAAGAGCAAAACGATTTTTCTCGCATTATTCAAGTCGTCTTCCACGATACCAAAAACACCACGCTGGCTGCGAGAAGACGCTTAATAAGCGAGAAAACGCGCAAAAATAAAATACAGGTGGCGACGCCACCTTGGAATTCCCGCACCATTTGCCGTGACGTCACATATCTTTGACAGCGCCTGCTTGGGCCTACGTAGTTCCTAATCGGGTAAATCGAAGTACATTGTCCTCTGAGGGGGCCATAGACTTGACATAACGAGTTTGTGGAAATTTCGTCAAGCCAGTGGCGCCAAAATACGTTAAATGCTCTTTGAAATCTTTTACGTCACGAATTACAAAGTTCGGTGCGAAATTTAAAAAATCACGCTTTGAACTTGGTTTTCTCCTATAATAATAAACTTATGGTGGTGGAATACACTACACAAGAGCTCTCCGAGCACACTTTATCAATCGAAACCAATCCATTGTTTCTCTTTAGTGTCCCTTTAACGTGCGCCTAATCTAAGTACGCGGGCCTCAAACATTTTCGCCTCCATCAAAAATGCAGCCGCCGCGGCCGGGAATCGATCCCGCGACCTTCGGGTCGGCAGTCGAGCGCCATAACCACTAGACCACCGTGGCGGGTCCTGAATGACATTTTTTTTTCTTTTTTTGACGAGGCTCTCACACGTTTAATGACATTTGACCAGATGATGCCGATAACAGTGATTGTGTAAATGAGCAGTATTTGGGTAATATTAAAATATAAACACGTATTGAACAACCCTAATCTGCGTTCGGGGTTAGTAGAATGTACAATCAATGATGCTTGAGTTTTTTGTTATGTTTTTACAACTTTGCAACTGATCACAGCAACTTCGGTCATTGCAAGTTGAATCACACACGGTGCCGGCCATGTTGAAGCCGTTGCAATTCTGAAGTGAATCTTTGGTTGAAGCAGCGTATAGAGGACGAGGGTGAAGAAATAGGAGCACAAGACAGGCGCTGACTCGCAACTAAATTTTCTTGGGAAAAAAATAACCATATATATAGGTGATCTACATCATAACAAAAAGCACCCAGGAAGGAAAATACAGATAAACTCTGATATCATAATTTGCAAGTACTACATAATTACATAAATTCTGCGTCACTGTGCAAAATAGACGGAAGGCTGACAAACTTATCGCCTTTCTCTCGAATGTTTAAGGCCCGAATGACTGCTCTTGCTATTTGTGCTTTATGATGTGATAGTATCGTGGTGTCGCTAAAGAAGGGTGCGCAGCCGCATTCCTGACACTGGGCGGCGAGAGAGAATGGCTTTGTGCCTGACAATACGGCGCGATGTTCCATTTGCGTCTATAATCTGCTAGTCGCGTGCGACATGCCGCACGCTTACTCACACGCCCCGGGCAAGATTGCACTTGTACAGAGGAGGCTTTATATGGCTATATGTTCTAGCAGATCGTGTTCGCGGACCAAACGACACGTAAAACAATAATTTTACGGCATACAGCCGATCCCGGGGGGAGTACAAGGCGTGGAGCAGTGGATCACACGCACAACAGTGTGGGAATTAAGCGGACCAAGTGAGAATTAAAGCGAATCAAATGCGCGTTAAGTGGACTAGAGCTGTGAGTAAATGAAATGTGAATTAAGCGACCGGAATGTGATTCAAACGTGCCCTTAGTGAACCGAAGGCATAATGCATATAGTAAAGCTTTGTATGACGATGCTCTGGCCCCTTCGCATTTCCCGTGCGGTGTGTGCAGTTTGGTGCACTGCACCCAGTCATGTGTTGTACACAACTGTCAAAGCCACGCGCTTTGCAACATTTCTCCAAGGTCCTGAGCCCATGAACAATACACACACTCAACGTGCGCACACTCGCTGAGAAGCTCGATGACCCGCTACGGGCAATGACGCTGGAACTGCCGAAAACACGTCGACGTGTTCGCCGCGTCGTCGCGTCGGTAATGTTTGCTTCGCCGCGGCGCAGTTGACCATTTGACGTTATTTTGCACCACGTGGATGCCACTCGCCGAATGGCGGCGCAAGGAAAATTTCTGCGCAACTCCGCTACCTGCGGTGGCATATATAGAGGGGCACTACGGAAAACTAGTCACTGGAACAGGAAAAGTATGGCGTTCATTTTCTCTTCGCCGCCGAGCGCTCCCCGCTCCGTTCTCCTCACGCGCTCGCTGGCGATTCGCCTTTCATGGTCACGTGGTCCTTTCGCTCCATAAGTGGTCCAGCTCACTCACCTCGCTTGTTTCTACCGGCCGCCGATGCACGGTGTTTTTGAGGGCGATTATTTTTATAGCTTGAGAAGACGTTCACGAACTTTACGGTATTATTCTGACGCTTGATCGTTCACAAACCTATCAAGACCCCGAATGATGACTGGGTGCTGCGCTTTTATATACAGTAACCGGCGAGCACCGGGCAAAACGCGCTTTGCTCTTCGGAGCGGGAAATAAACTCGGAGAACACTTGAGCTTTGCTTTCCAGAGTACAACGCGATAGCCTAAGCGGACCGTGTTCGTATCGCCTTCCCAATTGCTACCCTGGCTTCGATTCTCAGTCGACACCTAAACCGTGCCGCAAGGAAAGCCAAAGTGCGGACGCGTGCCGGCTCCTATCCATGTATACGGCTCGACGTAACATGGAAAGCACGCACGAGGGACCTTTGCGCCATCTCGCGGGATTTCTGTCAAGCCGCTTAAGAACCTCCGAGATTTGCGTACCACCAACGCTGAGTGGTGTATAAGCATCTCGCCCTTAGTAAGCTAGATGATGTATGCGTGGTGGCCGAGGCAGGGGATTGAAACTTCCTATACCATCCATGGAACGCGATATTCGCTGGCAACGCCGGACGAACAAAACGACAATCGTTGCGTTCTGATTGATGAAGGTTTGCCCATCCACCTATTTTTGCACCACTTATTCTAAGCAAGACTTTGTTTTTGTTTACGTGTACGCATAAGTTAGGCACGAATAAAGAGCAGTTTGTTTGAATGTTTTATTGCCTAAACGTACCATTCATACAGTAAAAACACAACTTGAACATTTTACGTTTATAGTCGCATACAAAAGTCGCATCCTGATATGCCGTGCAAGTGTAGAAAAACAAAACGAGCAGCATGCAGATCGTACCTTTGGTCAGCCGGAATCCGAAAGAATGTTATGCCGGTGTGGCGGGAAAAATTTCGACACCACTCAGCACAGCACGATTTCAAATGACGGCGCGAATCCATTCATGCGTCTGTTTCGCTGAAACAAACTTTATGGTAGGAAAAGCGGCCTCTGGGACACCGTAGGCGCGCGACAAGAAACACCCTTTTTTCGCCGTGAGAGATAGGACGGCACAGTTCCCGTTTTCCACTCCGGGTGGCACTCGTATTTTTGCAATCTCGAACTGCAACCTTTAGGTTCACTTGCGTATTAAAAACTTCGGACTTAATAAGTAACCTGGTAATAAATGTAATATAGAACAACAACGTTCATTTAAGCTCGTAGGTAGTACAGCCCCCAAATATTAGGATCGCTGCGGTCACGGGACAGAAAAACCGCGAAGTTTTATCCCCCTGGCCGAGCGGCTAAGCGCATCGCGCCACAGAGCGAGGGGTCGCAGGTTCGAATCCCTGGTCCCATTCACACCGAATACGTTTTATTATTTCTTTGTTTGTGTGTACCTCGAATTTAGCTCACGGACAATGCTGATTTTTCGCTTACAACAAAAGACGCCGACGCCACCGACACCGGACTTCTGCGAAACGACCTCTAACGCTATTGCGTTGAAAGACGTCAAGCGACGGGCTGTTTGGCTGGACGGAATACGGCGGGAGAAATTTCGTTCCCATGATTGATACACCCCTTTGTGAGGTAAACGTTTCCTGGAGTATTCGAAAATGTTTCGGGAAATGTTTACGTCGCCCCTGTACTAGTCCAGCGTGTTTCGCGTGATGTTCATGCACAATAACATTTCCGGGCAGCTCTTGTGTTTGACGTAAAATTGACGCCTTTGGGCTCACAGATAACGATCAGCGCGCCATGCAAACGGAGTGCTACATCATGTCCACTGCAATCACTTTCCATCGTTGGTTTTTTGACGTGCATGCTGTTGTTGCTCCTTTTGATACTTTATTTACGCAACATGCGCCGAGCGGCCAATTCCCTGTGAACGTTCGTCCAGCGCCTAGGAGGAGGCGCTGTTTCGTCGCATATTTTTTTCTGTATAACGAGATAAGTGTGGCATACTTGTTCTTAAAGCTCCTGGAAGCGAATCGCGACCTCATTTCTAGAATGGCAAGAGGTGTGTATGTTGTTTAAGGTGTCGGCCTCAGTCCTCCTTTATTAGCTTCAGGAAAAAGCTGCCTTATGTAGTGCATGTTTCTAAAGGTTCGCCCTAAAAGGAAAATAAGTGAGGAGCTGCTCAAGAAAATTCCGAAAAAAACCCCGAAATGCGGCTCTATATGAGCCTCGGTATGCGCGCAGTTGTGGCGAAATTGGCTTACAATAAATATGACATGGATCACCGTGCATCTGTTGTATGGCTGCATGCAGGTGCATATCTTTCAGCACGCTTGCAAGTCACATATTCTAGCATGCACCGAGATCAAAAGAAATCTGAACGTCAAGGCGCCCGCGTGCTCGGCTGTTCGCATTTCTTTTCACCGCGCTCCCACCTACGTTAGAATCGTCAATAATTGCACCATGCGCGTCTCTAGTGTGTTTTTATGAACAGATAGGTTACCAGCGCTTGTACATAAATTTCACATTTGTTTCATCGCCTTAGTACGCATGCGTGCCTGCGTAGGCAAGTTAGAAAACATAACCAGTTAGAAAACAACGGTATATATGTTTCATTGGGGGTTGCAAAAGCTCACGCAGTCCATAAAACATGCGTTATTCCACGTAAAATCAACACCCCGACGCCGCAGCTTCCACCGCGCTGGACCAAATATGGCGGCTGGCCGGACGGTCGCGGTATTTTCTCCTCCAGTGACCTTACAGAAAACTGAAGTCATTGGGAGTGCTGCGAAGTGAAGTGCTGCTTGCTCGTCCTCGCCTCTCGCGCAGTTTCGTTCAAGGTGCAAGCACACGAACTCGCCCAACTATCCGTTCTAATGCGGGAGACATGCCTGACAGGGAAGATAGGACGCGCATGCGCAAAGCGGGCCAGTCGCGGAAGTGCGGATAGCCTCAACACCCCGCTGTGTGACGCTAGATGGAGCAGGAATGCAGTTTTCTGTAAGGGGCTTTATTTTTATGTCGCTCTGCCGCGCGGTAGAGATCCCACAAACTTTTGCGGCCGACAGTTGATGCGTAAAATTTTCGTGCCATATTTCTTGCTGCGCTTTGAAATTTAGCACGGCAGCGCGCACCACAGTAATAATATCTGACGAACATTTGAGGTACGTACGTGCAGGTAGCGATTCTTCCGACTTATTTGCCGTCGGCCTCCCTATGCCGCGCTGTGTTTGTATATGTCTGCTACCCTAATAAGAGAGTTCTATGAAAAGAAACGTGGGAAGTAATAGATTACTCTTCAGTAATTTTTCGATTACCTTTTTAGGCAGTAATTGTAATTCCAACGGTTACTTTTTACAGCGAAGTCTAACTGCAATTGGTTCACTTTTTGCAGGAACGTGATGCAAGAGCCTGAAAAGCAGCTACAGTTGGTGAACAGGGCTCGGGCGATGGCAGCGAACAATGACTACCAGGACTGATTCCACCCACCTTTGGACTCAAGTCAAAGAAGTGTGGTCAAAAAATAAAGTCCATTGAGAGAGAGAGAGGGTACATTTTTATTTATGCAGTCCTAAAGGATCGTCCTCGTTAGTTGGAGCTCTTAGCTCTGGGCCCCATTGGCTCGCGCCACACCACGTGCCCGCTGGATCAGGCGACGCTGCTCCTGCGGCTCTAAGCTGGGCAGCGCAATCTCCCAGGAGGAATGTGAGGTTAAAGGAATCGGGCGGCAGCCCGATGGTTGTGGACATTCCCAGGTGCAGCGATACACCGTGGGCTTCGCTCTACAATAGGGGCAGAATGAGGGATATTGTGTGGGGTGGAAGAGATGGAGGATGTCAAGGCACGGGAATGAATTAATCTGAAACTGCCGCCAGGCAACAGCGTCCTCTCGGTTGAGTGAATTGTGTGGTGGTGGGAAGTACATACGGCTTTGTCGCTAATGTTGTAGCGTTTCAGTGCAGTTTAGTGGTTCTGTTGGTGAGTTTTCTCTCTCTGAATAATTTTCTTTGCACCGCGTGCTGTGGCCAATGACGTTCACACCATAGTGATGCTTTGCGGTTGGCAAAGACGCTAATTCCTTCAACCTATAAAGCAGCACGCCGCAGCGCTGTGGGGTAAGGGGGGGGGTGAATGATTAGCGATTGGCAAAAGAGGGCACCTTCTCGAAAAGACCAGCCACACCTGCCATGCAGTTGATGTAAATACGTAGAGCATCTGCCTCTGATGAGGGAGGCTCTGGGTTTGATTCCCAATGTTGCAGAGTACCTATGGCTATACATTGATGAAAAAGGATGCACCCTGACCTAGCCCTCGGTGGTGTAGCAGCAACAACTTGTAGGTTTGGGCGAGTCGGTTCATGATGCGAAAACTAGAAGCAGCGCGAAAAAAACGACGACAAAAATAGGAACACACACAACAGGACTAGCGCTGAACTGCCAACTGAATGTTTATTGAAGAATCACCACTTATAGCTATGCCACCAAAAACGCCTTGTCACACAAAAAACGCCACAAAAAACCATCGATTGCGGACATGCGTATTGCTAAACTAACAGGTGTTTATCGAGAAAAGATCTCTCATGAGTAGTTAAACTAAGTGACGCCGCGCTGACAGGGGCGTAGCCAATGGAGGGGGGGGGGGGGCTGGGGGGCTTCAAACCCCCGCGAAAATTTTCAGTTTTGCTTGCGTATATATACACGCACACACACAAACGCACGCACGAGCATACATAAAGTATGGTTGAACCCCCCCCCCCCCGAAAAAAATTTCTGGCTGCGCCCCTGTGGTGTGGGTACGCGTATCGTAGAAGTGGCCTCTGCCTTCGACTTTTCATGACGCTAGCTTCTGGATACACCACGCTCCTTACTCGGCGACTTCCGGCCAGTTTCTCGACAACCGGAAGTTGAGATTCTGGCTGTGTCTGAAAACTTTTCATGGAATTAGAAAAGGCGGTAGTTGTTCCAGTTCAGAGTAGGGGTGCACAGCATGCTCCGATATCGTTTTATTACATCGGATCGAGCATAAGTTTACCTATGAGAAGGTTCAAATAAATGTCAGGAGAATTAAGAAAAATAAATTGAATGAATTCATGGAAAGACCAGAGTGCTTTCTTGAGAGTAGCTGGGATAGTTGCGGCACCTGAGGGAGTAATCTCAATCAAGTGCTCCTTTCTACTTGGCCTCTGTGATCCACTTCGGCGGCGCGACGGCGTGCTGCCGGAGTTAATTGCGGAGGCCACGCAGCTATAAAGCGCAGCTATAAACACCCATTTAGCCGTCTTATATTAAATGCAAATTATTTGAGTGGCGGTAGGTTCGCATCGAAATTATACAAACAGATTGGTTCGCCCTTAGCGAACACCTATGCTAGGGTGGCTAGCCGCCCTAAGTACGCTCCGCCACCCTATCTCTAGCCGTCTAGTAGACCCTACCTACACTATGGGGAGTGGGGGTCTTCGTATTGACGTCAGAGCCAAACGGCGTGCAAGGTACGCTTCGCGCGGTGGGCGCTAGGTGGTGCGCCAGTAGCTCCCCGTGGTCTCCTTTGCTATTTATGCTGTACGTACATACGAGTATTTCTGAAGGCCAAATTAGAGAGGAGTGAACTTGGCTTCAACCTTTCTTTTGCCAAGCAAAGAAAATGTATCGCACAGTCATTACCAGTACTGGTGTGCGTTGACGATATAATGTTGTGGCATGTTCTTCTTGCTGTGGCAATGCTGTGGCAATGTTCTTCTTCTGGCACGAGCACTTGGGACATGAATTGGTAGGGGGCAGTCTGCTTAATGGGATCAAGTAGTAGCCCGAACAATGGCATAGTAGTATTAATAAACCGCTCTGTGTTTTCTGAACCGTGCTTCAGAGTGCTACAGTGTTAAGGGACGACGACAAGGAAGCTTTGCAGGGATTGATGGGCATTGGCGTTGAAGAGAGAGATGGGTTAGGTTTAATGTTTAGTAACGAAAAATCGGCAGTCATGAGTTTTGATGATCATAAGACAGGACAGGACACACGAGGTCAAGCAGCAGATAGTAGACATCTAAATGCACCCGGGATGCGATCCCGTGACCTTCGGTTCAGCACTCGAGCACCGTAACCCCTAGACCTCCGCGGCGGGTAACTGGTCAAGAGCTTGAAAAGCCTCGCTTTAAGGAAAAAAAAAAATGAAATTTTTCATGGATAACAGTGGCCACACAAAGCTGAGATTACACGAAGTTATTGCAAGGCGTATTACGTCTGAATATTATTTTATTTCCGTTGAGATGTTTTCTTGTAATTCAGTAGGCGCGGTTGAAACGCGCAAATACTGGCATCACAAACATTGCTCGAATAATATGCGTCTCAGGGAGCCAAACGCGGCTTCCTAACCAGTTCTCCACCATCTGAAGAAGCGGTGTTCCCGACGCGATAGTCGTGGGAGGCCTCATACAGGCCCTCATTGCGACGGCGAATGGCAACCACTGCACCGGGCCACGTGAAAGGTGCGAGCACGTGGCCGCGCCACTTAAGGTTGGACAGCACGTCCTGGAAGAGAACACATGCAGCGTCAGGTGTGCAGAACAATCTATCATGCGCGCTCGGCGGCTCTGTGCGCGATGACTCTGAAAGTTCCACCTCTGAGAGAACACGCTTCGGATTGCGTGCGTTATAAGAGCTTAACAATTGTGCATTTATCATAAGAAAGCATCTTCCGCGGATGGAGACAAGAGCTGCTTGAGCTGAAATCCATAAGCGAGTGTGGCGCATACGGTCCAAATGCAGAGTAAAAAAATGATGAAATACTCTCTTAAAGCATGATATTAATGAGAACTAACAGACAATGACGCCAAGGAAAGTATAGGGGATGTTATTTGCAGTAATTAGGATATAAATGTGAAGAAAGTAAAGTGGACGAAAAGATAACTTGCCGCGGTCCCTGTCTGCGGCAAGTTATCTTTTCGTCCACTTTACTTTCTTCACATTTATATCCCAATTACCGCAAATAACATCCCTTTCCTTGGCATTATTGTCTGTTAGTTCTCATTAATATCGTGTCTAACAAAGAAAAACGAGCCCTTGAAAAGTTACATTGTTTCCTTCTCTTCAAACACGGTGATTGGAAGGCCACCAGCGGATGGTCTCTAGCAAGTGTAGAAGACACGTGATAGTTTAGACAGAAAAGAAGTTATTTTCGTGTCGCGTATTTAAGTCCGCACAAAATACATCTCATGATTTTCGTTGATGAGGTGGAATTTAGCCCTGACTGAAATGTTCGTAGAGAGGGCTGTTCACGTGTTTAGGCAAAAGCAGGCGCATTAAAGAGAGATCATCAGGAACATGTAGCGCACGACTGTCGGTGGGGCAGTGGAGTGCTACATGAACCGTCAACCTAACGCTTATCAGTGACGACGGCGCTTCCTCTTCGTGCGCTGCCGTCAAAGGTGCTGGCGCACTGGGAAGCCGACGCCTAGAGTCGCGGCCGCTCATTTGGCTACGATCCGCGTGCCGATTGTTTCGCTCAAAGAATGTTTGAAAGCGCTGTAGTACGGCAGTGCTCTTTATATTTCATATTTGGCGGCCTTCCTCTAAACGCCGTAAAACATTGCCACGCAGCGCGTAGGCTGCCGCAAAAAAAGAAAAAATGGGATCGGTTGTTTTGAAACGCACTCTGCAACGTGAAGAAACGAAAATGCCCCAAAAGAATAGTGAAACAAAATATATAATTGATCTTACCCTGATTAACCAATAAATCTCAATATAAAAGATACCCTGACGAGCCCCACATGACGGCAAACCGTATGTCGGTTTCGTGCAGTTGAGGTTAACCACTTATAAAAATATATTTGGCTCTGGTTACGTGAAACAATCAGTGCGACACGGTTTATCTCACGTGATGAGACGAAGAAGCTTGGAATTTCAAGGTTGGAGGATATAGCCGTGATATAAAGATGTCTTTTTTTCCATAAAGGACGGTATATATAATGAAACTGTCACTTCGCACAAAAGTAATAATCTCCAAGAGAAACCGAGGGGGGGGGGGGGGGGAGGGGGGGCATGCGCAGCTCACGAGTATAAGAAACACCAAGCAGCATTGATAAAGAGGGCTAACGGCAGTGCGATAAGGAGCTTAGTTGCTTCTGATACAGGAGGAAGTAAGCAGGACGAAGTTGTCTGCGCCACTTCTCTATGTTTCTTTTACTTTTGCTGACGCAACTATTCTAGATTAAAGCATGCCAGGAATATAACAGCGCTGTTACCGTACAGCGATGGAATAAATCACACGTAACCGCTTGAGCAAGTCTTCGCCGCACGAACGCGTCCGCTCCAGCTATATCCACCTTATAACAGGTAGCAATGTGGCGACAGCTAGGTGCATAGCTTGAATGTATCAACCTAAATAAAACCGCTTTGTTAGCGCAGCATACAAGACCTTGTCTGTGGTATTCTCGTAGTAAACGACGTTTTCAGGATAGAGCTGGTTGTGAAGGCGGCCGGCGTCGATGCCCTGCTTCACGTTGTGCTCCATCCACAGGCACCGTACCAGAACCTGCGTGAGGCGCAGTCAGTTGTCTTGGCGGTGAGCACGCTTGCCTCAGTCGCCAATATTTTCAACTAAGCTTCTCCGAAACCACACGTTGTTGATCCCTCAAACTAGCCCTCCTCCGCTTGCTTGCTGCATAAATTACATTTCGCGCCCAGTGCCCCACCCAGGAACAATTACAAGGGACGTACCTGCATCCGAAGCAAGCTTGAACTTGCGAAAAGAAGTAACGCTTTTCGTTTCTACAAAGCAGGCACACTGAGTATAACAACGCCTTTGACAGACTGCGCGAACCTTGCACTAAGTGGTACTTAAGTGGGTCGGTCCCATTAGCAGATTTTTATGTCTCCGGAGTGAAGCGACGAGTGAGAAGTGGAGGAGACGGTAGCAACAGTGGCTACCTTACGCCCTGAAGCGCCTTGCACAAACTCAGGGTCCCTCCCTTTTATATTACGCCCATATCTAGGAGACCTCGTAAATATGGGCGCAGAAAAGAAGACATCGTGCCTTTAATTAACTTGTCTGAATTGGCACAAAACGAATGAGGTGAAGGCCTCGTCAGGAGACATATGAGTCTCCTTTTGCCTTGCCTCGTGGACATATTTCATGTTATGTAACTATGTCGGAAATAAATAAACTGAAAAAAAAGCTAATGATTGCTCGCAAAACGAACGGTGATGGGGCGCGTGTTAGTGCACGCCCGTTAGTGCATGTAGCGCAAAGCATACACACCAGACAAAGAAGACTACGACTAGGACTGTGACAGAAGCACGCAAATATATATCTTACATATGTGATCAAATCTACATGTGTGAAATTCGTCCCGAAATATAGCCATAGTATAAGAAATATTTAACTGCACCATGCGAAAGCGCACTCAAATGTGGTATCTCCCTGTGTGTTAGGGCGATAGACAGTTTGCTTACGCAGCTTCTATTGGCTATCGCCGCAGCCTCGATAGTGATTCTAGTGTTATTATTAGGAAAAGTGCTCAACATTGCCGCTCTCTGTAATACGAATAAGGGCACGCATCATCAAATAAAGGATCACCATTGAAACTTCGGCGGAGTCTTTGTTCGTACTTGTAGTTTCTTTGTCTGCTGTATAGTTTTGCCTTCAACCTTTCAATGATAGACAACGTCCCGGTAAATACGTCTCACGTCATAATAATATCACACTTGCATAGGCGTGCGTACAATTCGACAACAAAGAACTCACGTCCGTCGCGCTTTCCTTATCTAGCGCACAAGTTCTTTATCAACAAATTCACAGTATTCCGGTGCCTATGCAGGCGAAACGTCTTATATATAGCGTTCCATGAATCATCGCCATGTCGTACCAGGATATATGGCGTCCTAGCTGCACATTGAATATACACGTGTGAACACCAAACGCATTTGTAATGTGACTGAATCATATACCTCAGCCATGCCAGATATGATGGTTTGTCCGCCCGTGGCGCTCGCAGCGTAAACGACGTTCCCTTTCGCGTCGACAATCAGCAACGGGCAAAACGATGTCAACGGCCGTGCGCCGGGTCGGATGTAGATGTTCTCGCTGGCAGGCATTCCATGCGCACTCGACTCGTACGGCGTAGAGAAGGCACTCATGTAGTTGTTGTACCATATTCCAGTAGCCTCCGACAGTATGCGGGCACCGAACCTGGGCAGGACCATCGGGAAATTCTGTACAAAATTCAGATTTTTTTATGTTTGCTCGTGAGAGAAGAGTGTACTTGACACTGACGGACAGTGCTCTTGTCTTCATCGTATGTTTTGCGAAAGTGTGCTTTTTCGCACTCTGATAATTTATTTATATTGTTCAGAGAATCTCATTTGCAGCAGACGTGTGAATCAAAGCTGCGCACGCGTATTCGCAGTACACAAAGCTGTTCGGTTTACTGATAATCACGACAGTATCCACAGAATCCAAACAGGAAGCGACGTACTTCTTCACCTGGAGAGTCGCTCTTTTGTAAAAGTGGTTGTACACAAGACCAAATCCGTAGGCCGATATGGCCGCTGTGGTTGTGCCTTTAATAGTATGCATAGCGAAAATATCTTATAAAGGGTCTTCCAGCTAGCATGAGCCGTTTCCTTTGAATAACTGTCCATAAACATTAGCTAAAGAAGCTCTAACGATTATTAGTCGTTTGAAGAAGCTGCAAACATTTTATTCTGATAAAGAATGAGTAAACCTTTGGTGTTTTAGTAAAAAGCGTTAATTTATTTAGAGCACATCACATAACTTCAATTCTAGATTCTTGAAGGAGGCTATATTTTGGGTAAGTCCTTTTTGTCATTTATAAAAGGAGATGAGAGCAAAAAAAATTATAAAAACAGGTTTGATATGATGAGTGAAAGAATTAAGGTTTCTATAACTGCCGCTGATATAGCGCTTGTAGGGCGAGACAAAAAGAGACAGTAACACGCGCACAGTTGTGTGTGTGTGTGTGTGCGTGCATGTTTGTGTTCCCGTGTTGCTGTTTTTCTACGCCTCATGATGCGCTGTACCAATGACAGTTATAACGAACCATCAAGGCCAACGTGCAACGTATGTGTTTTCGATGGCTAAAGTGATGCTGATGAAGTGAATGTAGGAGAAACCATAGATAACTTAAGTCTGACCTCGTTAGCATTTCTTGAACTTTTCTGAAAGTTCGTCACGTTCATTCAGCACATATTTTATCACAGTGACAATTATTTTAAAATGAATGGGTCGCATTTTCATGAATGCGAAATCCTGGAGGCCCGCGTACTTGATTCGGGCGCGCGTTAAAAATCCAGTTTGGTCGACATTTCCGTAGCTCTCCACTACAACGTTCCTCACAGCCTGGGGTCTCTTTTGAACGTTGAACACTATCAACGATTATAGTTGGATGTGTTCCTCCACAGTTTCCCATGGCCCTTTAAACACTGGAGGCAATGACATGCACACGACACTGCCCGAAGAAAGTCGTTCACACGCCGTGACATTGGTGATGACGCTATTGCGCCACGCGCCGTACATTGGTCTCATCTCACTGAATTCTTCACAAAAGTTCACCCTAGCAGTATATCTCACATTACATTTTCTCTTACAACACGGATGGCAGCGCAATCAATAATGCATTGAAAGTCCGTGCGTCGATACGTTTAGTATTGGACAGCCCCGAGGAAGCCAAAATAAAAAAGAAAGCTTGTTATTACTACAGTAGAGCTGCTCTCAAACAGGTGAAGACACAATAACGCGAAGGGAGGCGAAGGCATTGAAATCCGTTGTACTTGTTGACAGTGAGCTCAAAGGCAGCGTCATGAACAGAAAATAAAAGGCGGTAAAGAAAGCGATATGTCGGGACACGTCATATGCACGAAGCCGCAACAGAAATTGACTAAAGTGCGCTGGCGGGCTAGTTGGTTGTTCATGCTTAGTTTCTACAGCGCGACTGGACGCGGACGGAGAAGGAACACGCAAACACACACACAGCGCTGACTTTCAACTGGAATGTTTATTTTTCATATGCACGTGACGCTTATATAGACACACGCGAGCAGGTGCACACAAAACAAGAAACAAAAGCAGGACCCAAACGCACATGTTCTGCCGCAATCAGAACCAGTTGCCACCAACCTAGAGTGACAGATCCAGATATCTCTTTTCCTTATCTGTTAGTGACAAGGATGGCATGCTGACACATGTATCACTCATTTTATCTAATCTCATACGCTTAGAAAAAGTCAGAGGTTTTAGCCGGAATCGAATCCAGGCATTCCGCGTGGCAGTGTTGCGTACTAGCACAGAGCCACGCCAGGGCTTGGAACTGCTAAAAAAAAGAAAGAAACCTATACAGGCGTCATGTAGTGCAAAAGGTCGAGTTAACACAATAGAGTCTTTTAGGAAGTTACGGATATACGGTACGCAAATACGGTAAGGCCGTACGGTAGCGCTCCTCCTTTCCCGCTCGTTGAGGTTTTGCAGGTGAAGACAACCCAACACCACAAAAGCTTCTTCAAAAATTGCTGTGGGGTTGTCACGCCTCATTGTTGCCTGTAAGCCTACGCATTGTTAGCGAGGAACCTGTCGTTCGGGGGGCGCACTATCACTGGAACTTGGAGCGGTTTAAGCACAACGAGCGGGAAAGGAGGAGCGTTACCGTACTGCCTTACCGTATTAGCATACCGTATTTCCGTAACTTGCTAAGAGAGTCTAATATTGCGCGGCAGAAGCCTACAATCGCACCAGCCGTTGCACTATGTGTATTGCTGAACCAGTGGGTGCTTGAAAGGCCCACTCATTACACAGCGCTCAGGCATAATTGATCATCATTATCCGCCACAGAATCAACGAAGTGTGCAGCTGCGCAGGTGCTCGTATTGACTCAAGATCGAGTATAGCGTAATTCACTAATGCGCCGAATGAAGAATTACGGCGTAGTGGACTCTTCCGAACTGTAGTTGCATTAGTAATTCTAGTACAGTTCAAAGGAGCCGCTGTTACGCGCACGGGCATTCCAAATTTCCTCGCGGCGCGCTTGAGAAGTCCACGGAAAAGCGAAGCGTGGCAAGTGAAAGCGAAGGCGATGTTAACGGTGCCCGACTAGGCTATAGCGTTCCGCTCTTGAAGGCAAAGCACAAGCGTTTCCCAAGTTTTCGAGATTGTATTGATCCTAGTTACTTATTTCTCGGCAAGTGCAGGCGACTGTATGTTATAAGTAACTAACCGTTGAACGTGACAAATTTGAGAAGACTATTTAGCCAGGACAGCTCAATTTAGCTCGTTCATATCACACCGGTATCGGCATTGTGGATCTGACGCACAATTGGGAAGAAAGACGCTTCAGTGCCTGTATACCTGTTTCACTAAAATAGCGGGAAAACGTGTTCAAAGTCTACTTTAGTTTTCTAAACTAGCCTACTATTTCTCTTCACTGTCAATACTACAAAATTCTGTCTGCTCTTTAACTGTATCGACAAACGTATTATTGATAGTTGTGTTGGTACCATACTAAACGGCGCTTTTTGCATCGCTCGCAAACATTTTAAGGCCGAATGTAGGAAACTTATTGTTCCTACGCGTTTTTCGTCATTGGCCAGCCTACGTCGCGATGCATTTATCGAACATCAGAAGTGACTGAAATTTTCTCTGATCAAGTGTTCTAGCGTAAGACATTTTCGCCAGTATGTGCTCTAATGTCCGACCTGGCGCTGAAGTCCGGGTCGTCAGCCACCATGGCAATGGCGTGGGCCAGTTCGTCGTACACCTTGACGCCCCGCTCAGCAGTCATGATGGCGTCCTCGAATAGTCCTTTCCAGGGGATGCGGCTGCCAGTCACGTTGAGCAGGAGATCGTAGCCCTTAAGCTCACCAAATGTGGCTACAGCTCTCGCACCTGCGCGAAATCGTCCCGCCCACGAAGTCACGATGATCAAGGAAGCTGTACATACAAAAGCAGCGGTATTTGGTCACTGCCTTGACTGGGGAACCCATTGTTGGGATGTACGAAGCAAAACTCGCGTGTGCCTAGGGAAATTCGTGGCCTGTACTCTCGTATCGCGGAGCGCCGGCAAGTATTTACGCTCGGGCTAAGTTATTCTTGGCGATGAGGCGGAGGGAAATTTCCTTGGCTACGATCTCGGTGTTTGTACGCCAGGTTTACGCTTATTTACAACAGTTCGGGATGAAAAAGTGCGAGGTTCTTCTTTGGTGAATTAACTTAGGATTAAATGTATGCATTTTGACAAGGATCTGTCTGGCTGAGCTAAAGAATCCTAAAAGCGGAGATTACTCCAACCACAGTCTGAAATTGGCCTCAATTATGTGGACCCGTTCTGTTCCTTCCTCAAGGGATGACTGGTCACCGCTTGAGGAACGGACTGAACGGGTTGGCTTACTCTTCGTTTGTTTACTTTTTCCTCAGGCGGGTTGTGGTTACCCCTCTGTGCAAGGGACCAAATAGGCCCCGAAACGTAGAGTCCATTTCAAAAACTGTGTCTGGAGCCATTTCAGATTATGTGGTAAGATACAACTCAGGAAGTCTGAAGAGGCTTATGCACTGGGCAATGTTCCCCGAGTAGGAACGTGAACACTGGCCGTCCGGCTCTTGACTCCAGTCTGGAGTGCGCGCCACTTCGTGCAGGGTTGTGTGCATCCGCCTTTGCGGGTGAAATGCCGCAGCCTTCTAAAGTTGTATCTGATTATAGTAACTTAGGCTGCAGCTGTATAATGCTGAATTATGATAGCGCGCCACTTGTCGGCCGCGCTCGTACCCGGCGAAGCACGGCGTGTGGCGTCGCAATACGAAAGGCAGACACGGCGTTGAGCCGGCGGAGGTTAACGCGTCCGTTGCGAAATGAAAACGTGTAAGTAGTCTCGGCGCACTAATGTGCACGTAGAATATTCTTATACAAGTATGTTCAGTCGGCTGCATCGACGCAGACGTGATTGCGTAATGGTTCCATTATGGGGCTACTGTGCTAGAGGCCCTACGTTCGATTGCTGCGGAATGACCATTCCGTTAAATTTTTCATTTCTTGTGTTCATTTATTTTTCATCACGTTTGGCCCTTTTATTTTCTTTATTTTTCGTTTACTTTTCCTTTACGTAAGAGGGCACTGCTATCGCAGACGCTTTTCACTAATAACGTCGTTTCTTATGCCGAAGGCATGGCGAGCCAATCAGGCATGCCGAACGGATTGAACAGAATCACGCTCACCAACGAACGATGCATTGCTGTTGTAGAGGAACATGCCGAGCGCAGACGCGGCGGGGGCCCTGGGCGTCGCCAACACAGCCGTCGCATTCTGCGCCTTCCTGCAGCGGTTTCATTTTCGGGATGAGTCCATGGAGGAACTCGGACTCCCTGTCACAACTTTCGCATTCGCGTTGATTGAGATGTGGGATACACTCAGGGTTACCCCATGCAATATATCTTTACCGTTCTTGTTTAACAATTCTGGTAAGGATGTTGATGACATGACGTCATAACTCTCCAACTTCGGAGTAAAAGGCGCTTCTTGTTCCGTGATTTACACCCGAATGTTTAAGGATGATAGCGAAGCTGGTAAATCTTAGATGGTAAACCTTATCTCAAGGAATGTGCGAATGGGTAAGTGAGCATAAACGAAGGTACAGGACAAACGCTGTGTATCAGGTAATATTTGAAGGTCACAGGTTCGGTCCCTGCCAGCGGCTAGTTTTCTTTTCGTCCGCTTTCCTTTGTACACATTCACATCATAATTACTATAAATACCATCCCCAATACTCTCCTTGGCTTTCTTCTCTGTTTGTTGTAATAAATGTCGTGCGTAGCAAAGAACAAAAAAATCGAGGCCTTTAATTTCCCCTTGTTTCGGTCAGGTAATACATACGTTATGCGCAAATGCGCACGCTGACCTCAGTACTACAGTCTTATTGTATTGTGATCTGGTAATAATTTATGTCAAAGCCATTTTTTAGCAATCGCGAAAGACGCCTGTAATTTGTTGTATTTATAATCCAAATGTAATGGCGATATCGAAAGCGAGCTCACCCGACGAGTAAGTTTCAAAATTTGAACGAAGGCGCGTCGCAGAGTACGGAAAGCCGGCTTGGCAGTCATCATCATCATCATCATCATCAGCCTGTCTACGCCCACTGCAGGGCAAAGGCCTCTCCCATGTTCCGCCAATCAACCCGGTCCTGTGCTTTCTGCTGCCACGTTATACCGGCAAACTTCTTAATCTCATCTACCCACCTAATTTTCTCTCTCCCCCTCACGCGTTTGCCATCTCTTGGAATCCAGTCAGTTACCCTTAATGACCACCGGCTATCCTGCCGACGTGTTACGTGCCCGACCCATATCCATTTCTTCTTCTTGATTTCAACTATGATATCTTTAACCCCCGTTTGTTCCCTGACCCACTCTGCTCTCTTCCTGTCTCTTAAGGTTACACCTATCATTTTCCTTTCCATCGCTCGCTGCGTCGTCCTCAATTTAAGTTGAACGCTCTTTGTACGTCTCCAGGTTTCTGCTCCGCAGGTAAGCACCGGTAAGATGCCGCTGTTATATACCTTCCTCTTGAGGGATAGTAGTAGACTACCATTCATGATTTGATAATGCTTGCCGAATGAGCCCCATCCCATCCTTATTCTTCTAGTTTTTTCACTCTCATGGTTCGGCTCCGCGGTTACTACCTGTCCTAAGTAGACGTACTCCTTTACAACTTCCAGTGTCTCGCCACCTATCGCAAAGCGCTGTTCTCTGCCAATATTGTTCCGCATTACATTAGTTTTATGCATTATAATTTTCAGACCTACTCTTCTACTTTCTACTCTTCTACACTTGCAGTATCAATGCGTAATGGCAATAGGAATGCGTAATGGGGGGGGGGGGTAAAAAGAAATTACAAAAACTATATGACTGCTGGAGCCATACTGAGAGATGCAAATATATCTCAGTATGACGCCATGATTCTACTGAGAACCGCGTCATCAAGTGTACATTTGCATATACTCTATAATGGGCGCACTCTTCACACCTGTTGTAGTAAGTGGCCGCGAATCCCCCTCCAATTCCACATCGATGAGGCATGACGACGCAAATACACAGCATGGTGGCCACGGCGTCGTCGCCCATGGTTCCGTTCTTGGCCAAAACGTTCCTGGGGGTCAGAGAATGAAACTGGTAAAAGTAATGTTTCGAAGTCACACGGGCTTAGAAGTGCTTGAGGTCACCGTGGCCGCCATGTTGAGGTACTGGCGCAGGTAAAATCTGTAAAAACAACAAGAGGGCAGGCAGAAACGCAAAACATGTTGTATTTGTATAATTAGACAATGGCATCATACGGCGATCTTGTTGCAGGGGTGTTACTTTCGGCAGCATGTCGAGAGACCGCAATTTTCACCGCTTCTAGGGAGCAACCGTGTTTGGCCGGGAGCGACGGTTCAGGTGGAACAAATCACCATGACAGCCTCCGGCCTCTGCTTACAGAATTCTTGCCACCAGTGTTCGCTCGCCATCAGCTGCTACGTAACCAATCCAGCAGCCATATTACCGGCCGCGTTGGCACGTGATGTCTAAGGGTCGAGATTGTAAACGCCCATTGGAAACGCGGTTGCGAGAATAGTAGAATTTCGTCGAAAGCAATCAACGCAGATGCTTGCGAGAGTGAATATGATGAACCGACGTCACCATGGTCGTCATGATGAGAAGCTGCGCCGCTGTCGTCGCGGCAAAACCAACGGAAAACCGACTACAAACAGGAAAAGGCGTTGAGAAAGTTCCTTCGCTTTGATAGCCGAACGAGATGCAAAGGCGAAAAAGCCAACGAGCGTTTTGTGAAGTTGACAACTTTCGCGTTTTGGCAAAGCCGCATCATGTTCTCAGTCGCTGGCTGTCTACATTCGCTATATAGAGAGAATAAACTGTGATTACGTCACCAACCAAGGGAAGGGCGCAGACTATCAGCCTAGCAGACGGCCGAGATCGTCTGGGCCTCAGAAGCTACAGCGGCCAGCTGGACGTCCAAGACCTGGTTTTTCTTGTCTGATCTCAGCAGCAGGGCCTCGCACAGCTCCTGGTCTCGAATATTGTCTCTCAAAAGGAGCCGCCATGGAGCATGCCCATAGGATATGTGGAAGATCTGCCATACTCTTGCACAATTTGCAGCGATCATCGTATTGCCGTAGATATATATAGAACCTGCTGCAGGCCACTGGATTACAAAAAATGTTCGCTTGCAGGGGGTGCCAGGCCGCCGCCTGATGTCTGGTTTGATCGGGGTGAGCTTTTCATTCATTCATTCATTCATTCAGACTTCATTCAAGGCAATTTACAATTGTCTTAGGAGACGCAGCAAAAGGCCCGAAAGGTGCCTGACTATAGCTACGCCACCCAGACAGCAGCTGCAGCAGGGCGATATCTGTTCGGTACAGAGTCCTGCCCAGCCGATAGTTTTTTCTGGTGGGGGAGGGGGGGGGTGGTTATGCTTTATGTACGCTTGTGCGTGCATATGCACAATTGAAAGACTGTGAGGGAGGGGTTTGAGGCCCTCCCCCCCCCCCCCCCCCGGTCACGTCAGTCGTAATCGGTGATTTTTTGTAGCTGACCATGTGGCCTCTTTTCGTTCCCTGGTGCGCCAGCTTACTCAGTAGAAGTGTTCACGGGCTCCGGGTAGCCCCGGCCCGCGGGCCGGGCTCGGGTAGGCCGACGTCTTCCCATCTTGGGCGCGGACCGGGCTCGGGCTACCTTGTTTTTTATCCGCGGGCCGGGCAAGGTGCAAAGCCCGAATCAAGCCCAAAATATAGACGTTCTGTCGGAATTCCAAGCTTGCTGTGCTTGCGAAAAAGATATTGGCAGTTGCGGCTACCAGTGCGAGCAGCGAACGGAACTTCAGTTCGGCGGGATACGTGATGCAGAAGCGCCGCACTTCACAGAAGCCCGAATCATTGGACAGCTTTGATATTTACACGACAACTTGTAATACGTGTATATAGTGACTGTCATGTGTGGTTTGCTTATGTTTCACTTTGATATATTGCATAAAATGCCACGTTATCGGAAAACGATATCTTGTCTCTGCAGCAGACCTTCATAACGTCGGGCCGGGGCCGGGATTTTGTTTTTGTACGTCGGGCTGGGCGGACTCACAGCCCTTTAGCGTCGGGCTCGGGTGAATCTTCGACAAACATAGCGGGCCCGGGCCGGGCTCGGTCCTGGAAATACTTTAAATGGACTGAGCGTAGGGCGAGTTGGTACTCCATTACTACGACAAACTGCGCAAAATAAACAGGGACAGGTGAGACACACGCACAAGCGCATACTAGCAACTGGAAGTTTATTGAAGGAAACACAAATATAAGTAACAAGAAAAACCACGAGAACGATTAGAGGTTAGAGGTTAGATAGTCTATCTCTAGTTTGTGTAACGTAAGCGAAGGCCTTGCAACGCACATGCTGCCATACTTGTGGATATAGAATGTCTCAGCCACTTCTCGCGCTGTCCTTTCTTTATGCCTAGACAGCACCTTTGTTTCATGCAGCAACGGGTGACATTTGCAAACTTTGCAACGCAAGTACAGATTTGACGAAGCCTGACGAAGACGTGTGTCTCACCTGTCCCTGTTTATTTTGTGCAGTTTTTCGTAGTCCTGGAAATGTGGCCCGTGCGCACCTCTATCACTCAGTTTCTTGGCGAGTAAATCTTCTAGGTACGTTGTGTGTTGCTCGTTACCGGGAAGGAATGAGTGCGTAGGCGCCCATATATTTTGGATCTTTCCGCGATTGTCGTCGCTGTTAGTATTTAGGATTTTGAGCGCCTCTTGCGTGGTGCGTTCTTTCGCGAAATTATAAACTGCGACTTGTTAGTCGATAATTACGACAGTAGCTTCAACAGGCCAAAGCTCGAAACATTTATAAAAATGCCATCTCTCCGCACCTGGTGACGTTGTTGCACTGTCCGGCACTCGAGACCACGACCCAGTCACGGTAGACACCCATTACAGTGGGAGACACGTAACGAGGCTCCCGTTTCGAAGGGTAGAGCCCCTTGCCGATGTACGTAGCAAGCACCACGGTGATGACAATAACCACTATCACCAAGACCGAGAAGAACGACAAGGTGACCAAGGTTGCGCGTTGTCCGCACAGCTGTCCCTGGGTATTGTCGGAGGTGTGAGGGAGGCGCTGCCTGCGTACCGATAGAAGAGAGATTAGCGGAAGTGTAATTAGTAATACAGTGCGTGGTGCCCCTGCACTAGAACACGCATGGCAGGATTCAAAAGGGAAAGGAAAGAGTAACGGCAGATATAACGCACTATAGTTAAAACAGTTACAACAAAACAACAGTTACGAGTCAGAACACGTGGCCAAGAAGACCAGTTCTTTGTCGGTGAGAGCCAGTGAACTAGCGCACTTAATCGCCAAATTTCGCATTCGCCTCAGCCTCAGTGATTTTGCGGATCAGCTACATCCTGCCGCGGGATATAATCGTGCAACGATCAAATCACGGTGGATCAAATGTACGTTGACAGCCACAATCCAGACGGTGAATTGCCAGGAAACCACCGGTGCAGTTTCTTACGTTATTCTTATGCTGAGCCGGTAATTGAGGCACCGCTCGGTTTGCCCAATATATATCTTTCCACACGAAGGGAGAGGCTGTACACGACATAGCTGTGGTTGCTAGGCCTACATAAGCTTAACTGTAGTGCCGAAAGGTAGGATGTGCACCAACTCTACTGCGAGGAGACGATCAGAGTCATCTGTCGCATAAACCATGAAATAACGAGAGCAACAACCGCAGTGTTCCTTTAAGGGCATTTTCACGGACAGTAAACCACCGCTGCCCGAAGTGCCATGTGGTACGTGAGAACGCTACCGAATGTTGAGTCCATTCTTCCGTGCATGGGCGTGGTGTGTAGCCTCATTAAAATAAATCTTGCCATGACAAGGGCGGCTACATGTTTTTACACGATGACGTCAGAGCGCACGCTATTCGCGGCGAGATCGACCTATAGGTGGCAGCACCGTCCCCCCGCTAGTGTGGATACTGGTTTCGTGTGGTGTGTGTAGAAGTGCACGGGGCTTCTGTTTTCACATCGTGATTTTGTGTTCCGTACCCGCAGAAAACACTTCGTTATCGATGATGAGGTTTTGTTCGGTGCCACAATGCCGCACATACTGCACAGAGCCAGGGATAAGCTTCCATTTCTATCCCACCGACGCGGAACGTCGCCGACTGTGGCTCGTTAGGCTTCGTAACCGCAGTACGCCTTCCAAGTACGCGATTGTGTGCAGCAAGAACTTCGACGACGGTGCATTTTCATTCGCAGACGAGAAAGAATGGTGAGTAGTCAGCGATAACTTCGCTCATGTGTGCATTTATATGCTTGTTGCTGCTGTGCACTACGAGCGTGAAGACGGTCGCAGTAAGCGAACGCTCGGGGAAGCTTCCCTGTGCTTTGATTTTCCTACACTTCCGCAGGAAAATTAAGCGAGAATCAATCGAGAAAGAAGAAAATTAATTCATAGAATTTATTCTTTGTCATTCATGTACCGTCTGCGCTGTGAATGCAAAGTTTGCCCGTGCTTGGCTATGAGTCTGTTTAAACGAGAGTCCCCGAGCCCTTTTGTAGTTCGCGCATGTTCCATTGTGTTTACACGGCCGCGAGAACAGTTCTCAGTACTCCGCAGGGCAAGTACGTGCACCGAAACGCGGCAAGTGTGTATGCATGATCTGGTGCATAGTAAAGGGTGTCGTTTTCTGAGCCCCCACTCTCCACGTAAGCGATGAAAATGCGCGAGCGAGTTTATCGGCACTGCTGATCTTGATGAATATATTTTTCTCGCTCGCTCTCTTTTTTTAAGGGTTTTCGCGGAAGAGATTGAGGCCTGACGCACTTCCGACACTGAACTTGCCACAGCGCAAATTTGACAGGCATAAGCTACCTTGCAAGTACACGGGTGTCTTTGTATATATTTCGCCACAAGTTATAATTGCGCAAGGCAACTCAGTTTTGCGATTTCCGTGTCATTCCATTTTCTGTTCTGTTTAGGGGACAATTTAAGTACCGAAGTGTCAGACGTCACTTGACAGAAATATTTCTCTGCAGTGGGACCAGGAGCGTACACAACTAAAGGTCGTCGCGTAAGCTATAAACGACAGTCCCAAAGTTATACACCTAACCACAACGCGCAAGTGCATGAGAGCCTTTTTGTATCACTGAGCCGCTAAAAGGGTATATTCACATGAGATTTAATACTCCTCATCTTCAAGGCAACGCCAAGTGCACTTTGCAATGCACTTGAACCACAGAGCGGCACCTACACTGACATGACTCTCGTGAACGGAGGGTACGAAGACCACACACAGCACTCTCGACAAGTGCACTCACTGATCTTATTACAGTACACATACAGCCGATCAAGGCCAAATGCTTCTTTACACGTTGTTAGGCATACGTACGAGCGGTTAAAGTTGCACCAACGCAACGGAACAAACCGCCTTTTGAGGCCCTGCATGACGTACGCGCACATGCAAACACAACGCGGCTAGCAGACGACGCATGGAGCAATCCACACTAGGCGCGCTTCAGCCAGTAGCCGCCAGGCGGCGACTCCGCTCGATCTCGCGGCCAATAAGAAAACCCTGTTTTTTTAAAATTAGCAAGAAATCACCGCTTATTTTATAATTCATTTCACAAGAAGCTTCGTTAAACCGGGTTTGGTAGCAAGTTAGTTTTATTAATTCGTGTTGATGACGACACTGAACTCAATGGATACCTGCCGAGGAATGGGAAGTGTCTTTGATAGACCGGGAACTTCCTAAAACCGGGTTTTGTAAGATCGAGTTTTAACCGATTTATGCAATTTCACTCATTCGCGCCATTGAGTAGTCAGTCGTAGCGACTGCGGAGATGTCAGGGCATGCGCCTTGATATCAAAGGTAAAAAAAAACGAATACTAAAAATGCTACAAGCAGCGAATAGGAACGACGTAAGCTTCCAGAAGCCAGTGCGCCACTTAGCAAACGTTCGTGCGACATCGTGAATATGTACCGCACCTGTAGTAATTATATCCTTGGTACGTGCCACATGACAAGAATCCACTTGCTGGGCTCCGTGTTCCTGTCTGCCATAGCGAAGACAAGGGACTCACGGAAGGCGACTGGTGGTGGTCCTTGGCAGTTAACCGGCTCACGGGCGAAGAAGGCGCCGATGGTTTTGGCTTCTTCGGCGCACGCGGTCACGTACTGCCGGACACCAAGGAGCTCGCTGCTCTCGACTTCTTTGGGCGGGTCGATTGGCGTCGGCTTGGTCGCTGCTTACCGTCGCGCCTAGGAGTCTCCATGAGAAATCTTCTTTTTCTTCTTCTTGCTCAAGCTTGCATCCGCAGAGCACTGCGCTCCGCTTCAGAGGTGTTTCACGCGCAGAGAGGATATATCTGGAGATTCCGTGATCTGGCACTCGGTTCCCCCGCTGACCCGCACGAAGACTGTAGCACATGGTCTGAAGTTGACCATCAAGCTTGCCACGCGCTGGTCAGCTGCATCGATTTATATTATTTTACAGCGAAGCTGTACGTGGGTAGCGCATGTCCGTCGTCCGGCAGCAAAATGGTATGTGCCACAGAAGTTGGGCAAACCCCAATACTCATGAGTGATCCAACGGAAATGAAGAAGTCGTTCGCGAGCAAAAACGTACGTGCCGAGAATGGGACAAGCTCACTATTCATTACTGGTCCGCTAAAGATGACAAGAAGGAACATATGGGCAGCGAACGCCAACGTATGTGCCCACTGGCCCACTAACAATGAAAGGAACACAGGCTGCAACACCAAATAAGATCGTGCATAAAACTCTTAAGAGTATGCAGCAAGCTTGTGAAGATGACAGATATTGCCGCAACAAGATGCATGTTGCTCAAATGGAAAATTTAAAAGAACATACGCTAAATTCAAAAGGGACTTTCTGGACAGCCATTTTGGACTTAGCTGCAGGGTGTGTAGTCAGCTATGGTTCGAAATTACGTGCCACTTCTGTGTCGTGTGCTAAACAGCACCACTTCTCATCCACCTTTTGAGACTCGAATGACTCATTTTTTCATTCGGTCCATTTCATAGTCGACAGGGGCTTGGTTAAAAATGAAGTGGGGTAAACACTTGAAAATAAAAGGATCTAGTTTCGTAATTATGACCAGCTGCGCCTGAAACCACACGATATTTTCACTTCCTTAGTTTATATGCATGTAGGGACTTTTATCCTCAATGACTTTTTGTTTTTGTTCTCGGAACCTAATATGAAAAATTGGAGGACGCATGAGCTTCGTCTCAAGAGCGTAATCGCGCCCTATTCGCATCGCCTTCTCAATCAGTAGCCTCGGTTCGCTTCACGGCGGACACCTCACCCATGTCTCAAGGAAATGAGTGTCTGTGTGATTAACATTGGTCGTTTAAAACTATCATACCCCTTTCGGCCCTGGCGGTGTCAGTTGACTCCACCACGCAACATTTCCCCTAGCACCTAGGAAACGAAACCACTACTGCTCAATCTTGGGGGAATACTTCTTGAAAGATCCCTACTGCAATCGGCACCATAACTGTGGCACGTTTGCGGAGCTGGGAGCCACGAAGAAGAAGATTGACCGAAGTCATGGGTGACGCTGAGGCGGGTAGACTTAGGCGGACAAGCGCCATTTTCGGGACGAAGTACCGAAGCTGTTTCAATGAATATTAAACTGCCAAATATGACGTTGGTTCAGATTTTGTGTACTCTAGTGAGTGACAGGAATAAAGAAGACATATTTCTCATTTCACAACCACTGAGCCTTGATGGCCTAATTTGTCGCCATGTTTGTTAAATACTTGCCCCACTGGCTCAATGTTTTGTTTGTGGTCTTTTGAGGTCCTAAATTCGAGGAAAATGCGCACAAAATAATCTCCGACCAACATAGAAAATCCAGGGCCGAAAGGGCGAGAATGCTACAGCAAGTACTGTTGGGTAGTGTCCACTACGCCATAATTATTCCTTTTGCAAATCAGCGAAGGGCCCACTACGCGTCCGTAAGGCAACACGCGAACCTATGGGCAGCTGCTGACTTTGTTGATGCTGTTACTGCTGCTGCTGATTAAATATGACGAGGCGCTTTGAAACAAGTGGGCCTTTAAGCCCCTCACTCTTTGTGCTATTCACAAGTCTTGACGCCTGGCGTGATTCTACGCTTCTGCCATGCAACATTAGATCCGTTAAGGAGACTCCTCGTATTACATGGCATTCGTATAGGGTTTTTTTCGCAAGCAGTTCCAAACAGTGGCGTGACTCTGGGGTAGAGCATCTGCTTGCCTCGCAGAAGGCATAGGTTCGATTCCCACTCAAACCGAAGTTTTTATTATTTATTTATTTGCATCTATCTCGAATTCTCGCTCACAGACAACGCTGATTTCTCGGTCACAATCACCGACGCCGACAGTGGAATTTTTGCGAAACGAGCTCTTTAACGCTATCTTGTTACTAGCAGGGTACGAACCTCCAGCTACTAAGAAATATCTAGACCCCTATGTGTTATTCTTAAAAGAACATTGCTACTTTCAAGAATTTTCGAGAGAATTCAGACGCAGCGTGAACTACCGGAACCACGCAAGAGTTTTGAAAAGCGTCGAATTGGCGTGTTGAAGCAAACACGCGCAGGCTTCAGAAGTTTTGAAGCTAAGGTATATCTGCCTATCGCTTGGTTTCCGCTGCTTCCTTGCTTCTGTTACGCACACAAATCTATATTTCACACACAATCTTCTTCATAATCATTAGAAAAGCTAACGCGTCACTGTTAAAAGAGTACTCACGAAGGAAAGTTTTGTGAATGCAGCCAACGAACACTTTTTATGAGCTCGCGCATAGACATATCCCGCTAAGTTTTCATCCGTGCGGCTGAGAAATAAAGCCGCGGCGACGAAGACTGTTAGTAAGGGAGGACAAAGGGAGAAACTTTGTTAACGCGAGCCGAGAAAACGAATATGGTGCCTCAGGTGTCCAGTTTAAAAACACGAGAAGGACGTTACGGTGGCCACTGTTCGCCAAGCTTTAACGGCTTGAGCAGTTTAAATTGGGGAGGCCCGCGGAGTGCCGAGCTGGTGCGCAGAAAAGAAAGTACTTCAAAGGACTCAGCCTCTCTGGCATGAACACTTTGAGCATTACCAGGCATTTAAGCCCCACTGATTCGCTGCTCTACTGTCAGCTACTACACTGCGTTGCGTCAACAGTTCGCGCATGAAAACTTACTGCGCGTCTTCGTAGCTTCAGACAACAATGCGATAGACCACGGTGGTACAGTGGTTACGGTGTATATGCTGACAAGGAGAGGAGGCGGTTTCGATTCCGGCGGCGCCGGTAGCATTTCGATGGAGGCAACATTCTAGAGGTCTAGCTGTGTAGTTGAATTAAGGTGCGCATCAGAGAGCCTCAGGTGGTCGAAGTTTCCGGAACCTCCCACTACGGCGTTCCTTATTATCATATCGTAGTTTTGGCAATTAAAACCCCAGAAATAATTACAACAAAGGTTATGTCGTGTTATACCGACACGCATGGCTCGAATAATCTTCATTGGTCCTGTGGCTGTGGTCGCTGGCTGTTACGCTGTATAAAGCAACACTACTTTAGGAGCCTTTCTTTGTTCCCAAGAGACATGCTTGGTTGAAGCTTCATTTTTGTGATAGATTGGTGTGGTTGACTGTCACTGCGGTGTTCAAGCGTGAGAGGTTTACGTTGAGCGATAGGTTTCCGTGTGAGAGTTTTGTCCACTTCCATTCCGTTGGCCATCGCTTGCTCCTAAAAGGGGGTGTGTTCCTCGCAGTCATTAAAGAACGCTTAGTGTAGCCGATTGTCAAAGGACGAGAAGTCCGCATACATTTTCAAATATAACAAATAACAAAATTTCTAGTTCAAGTCTAGTCATTCATGAAATAACAATTATGCGAATGTCTTCGCAAATGTACATGTTCGCACGTACTGCCTGAGTGCATTTCTGGTGCAATAATTAACGAAGTGATGAGCTGTGGTCAGCGTTATCCGCAACAGTTCGCGCGTTTTAAGAGGATCGCAAGCAGACGTGCAATGGCCGACGAGAAATTACTATTGAAGAATGATGCTACGAAAGTAAATGCACAGTTTGGGTGTGCATATTTTATGTATATTAGCACCAGGGGCGTAGCCAAGAGGGGGGTTGGGGGATTTAAACCCCCCGAAAATTTTCAATTTTGCTTGCGTATATATACACGCACACATACGAAAGCACGCACGAACATACGTAAAGTATGGTTGAAGCCCCTCCCCCCCTGAAAAAATTTCTGCCGACGCCTCTATTAGCACGTCTTTTTCACGCACATAGTCTCTCGCGGTGCTAAAGCTGCCTGCACGAATCGTAACGGCGTCTGCAACAGCTATCATCATCAATTTCGACCGCTAGCAGCACTATTGAAATTCTAATCTACATTGGAGTAGTATTATGTAGGCGCCCTGCCAGTCCCGCTGTCTTTGTAACATTTCTGGTTAATACTGTAGCGCAGATCATCGGGGAAACAATAAAAGCACACAAACACGTGCATACATGGCGCTACCGCGTGCGTGTGTTCGTGTATCTTTCTTGTGTCCGTGTTCGCTTGCGCTGCTATATTAATAAGAAATGCCATACCAACAAGGCCGCTTTGGAATTTGTCTTTGTAGCACTCGTGCTCGTCCAAGTCAGTAGAAGTAAGACTGCTTGGTGCAACACTACCTCCCAGATATTTTCATGGCCAATTACCGCATCAGTGGCAGTAGGTTGGTTATGAGCACCGAAAAACGCCTATACATCGCATTCAGACTATCGCAGTCGATATTACGAAGGCAGCGTCAAGGCAGCGAAGCACTGCACGAAAAAAAATACAAAGAGACTCAAGATACTTTTTCAGAACTCATTTTATTTGTATTGTATAAAGTACTTCATGTCATATGTGTATCCCTATCCTACGTGGTCAGTTAATTATATAGCCAGGGTGGCGTAGAGAACCAGGTAACATTACAGGCATGCAACACGCAGTATTCAGAATATTTGCTTGATCTACTCCTCAGATAGTCCACTGTTCATTTTTTTAACATTTCCACGCGTTTATGCACGTTGATATGTTATAAAATTGAGCACTTGTCGGGGGTTCCAAGGACGCTCGCATCCGCACAGACAAAGTCTTTGGACATTCGGAACGAGTTTTGCATCGGTACCACGATTCTGCGCGAAAAAAAGAAAATACAGAAAATAAACATCACCAGTTGGTACGAAGATATATTTCAGACGGTAGCGAATAACGCTGAAATAAGCCGTGACGGAGAAAACACTATGAAGAGCTTCCGCATAATGATCAGGGTTCATATGGGCAGAGCCAAGGAGACGACGTGTACCTTGACACGCAGTCAGAGATGTTTCGGCATAGCACCAAAGGAAGACCACGGAATGTCCACGAATCAATAGCAAGTGGTAATGCGCTGGCTACTTGCCAAGAGATTCGCAGGTGTACAATATTCTTGCTTAAAATCAGTACTTATCTGTACACGTTAACTACGTGCACGCATGAAGCTTTGCCGTTCTCATGAAATCTTTATTTCAACGACGAACACCGAATATTACTGCTTCTCTTTGCATTACAGTTTTAGATTCCTCACTTGTATTGACGCAAAAGTGTGGCGTTGCCGTAACTTTCATATTCTTTACTTATCGAGGTAGCAATTTTGGTTGTTGCGGTAGCTGCAGCTTAAAAAATATGATATACAGACTGAGATTATTCAAAAGAATGAATAGTTTGCTGTAGGTGTCTTGAAGTTAAAAAAAAAAAAAACAAGAGACATCTTTCCACTTCATTTTTGTGTATGCTCTTCCCTTCCCATGTGAAAGTTTCGCTGAGATTGCACAAGAAGAGAAAGTCGAAATGAAAACAGATGATTCGGGCGAGTTCCTTTTTCCAAGACTGCGAAAATGTCTGTGCAAGTAGGCAGGCTTTAGCTTTTTGCAGACGAGTTATTCAGTCCGGTAAATTGCAATTTCTGCGTGATTCTCTGCGTGAAGCCAGAAAACGCTTTTGCAACCAGTTGGTCACAACACCTCGAGGAGAAACAAAGAGTAAAGACTCACGTGAGCGTTTGGGTGAGTTGGTCATTCATCGTCGATAACAATTTCAACAGCGCGGGAAAAACACGAACGGATAAAAGGGAGGCGATACGGACCAGCCTCAAGATTCCATACAAAACCAGAAGAAAACACAGTCAAGACGTAGCACAAGGTTGACGCAAAAGAAGTAAGATTTATACGCCGAATTTTTATTACACCATACACATAAATGTGTAGTATATGTCTATATCGCGTTTACGGTACCGAAAGAAGAAACATACAGCTCCCTCAACACCGTAAAACGCTATGCATAACTGAGACAGCTCCCGGTCAGTTCTTGGAGCACTTCACGGAAGAATGGTGTCACAGATTTCAAAATAACCATGAAACTGACCCCCGGAATTGACGAAATGCTTGATCTGATGAAAACTTAAGCACAAAACAACATCATCCTTAATTTGGTGTGGCAGAAGCGCTTTGCTTTGCTGAGATATTGGCGTGATAACAGGGCCATCTACGTTTGGGCAACACTGAGCGCAAATAATATAATCTAAAAGCTCTTCTGATAACCTTAAAAGAAGCGCCCTGACAGCAGAGTGCACAAGATAAAATTTACGATGGAGACTACTCTCACATGGCGACACGTTGATTCGCCCGTCGGCCGGTACGACTCAGTACTTCTAACAATGCGTCGCGGTGATGGCTAACCGATTGTTGCGGGTCTTGCTTGTCTTTCGCATTTCGGTGGAGTACACTGCGTTTAATTTGAAAGCTAAGCACGAATGCACCGGACCGCACTAATAAAGCCAATTTGTCTAGAGGAAAAATCAGGTTGCAAGAGTCTGAGCGTTATTTTCACGTATATGAATTTAATGACGGGTAGCACTTCTGTGTCCTACACAGTCTCTTTCACCATTAAATATGGTGACCTATGCGTGCAGTGAACAACATTGGGGTATCTCCTTGTCTGAATCCATTGTTATCGTAATTTCATCGCTCGTTTGTGAAGTAAGGCAGCTGTGGAGTCTCTCTATATATAGGCTCATTTATTGACTTAAGCTTTAGTACTCCTTGTCGACTTAGTGTTCTTAAGACTGCCGGTATCTCTACGGAGTCGAATGCCTTTTCGTAGCCTATGAAAGCTAAATAAAGGGGTTCGTTATATTCAGCAGCTTTGAAGAAGAATTTAGAAACCTTGACTGGGAACAAGCAGGAACCAAGGTTGACGGAGAATGTCTCAGTAACCTACGACTTGCAGTTGACATAGTACTCTTCAGTAGCGATGGCAAAGAACTGGAAACAATGATTGAGGGATAAAACCAAGAAAGTATTAAAGTAGGCATGAAATCGGAACACGGAGATAAAGAGCATGGGTCCATGATTGCAAACCATAGATTGGAGTGTATACAAGAATATGTATATCTAGGCCGAGTACAAACAGGAGAGGCTAATCGCGAAACACAAATTCACCGAATAACAACAATGGGCTGGAGCGCATTCGGCAGGCCACCGAAATGATGACAGGAAATCTGCCACGGTGATTAAATCGAAAGGTATAGAATCACTGCATACTTCCAGTTCTAACATAAGGGGCCGAAACATAGAGGATAACAAGTCAAATAGAAAAAAAGTGGAGGACCACGCAGCGTGCAACGAAACGAAAAATGATGTAGTGACATCAAGATATCGAAGGAGGGCGAAAAGGGGTGGGGGAAGAGACAGGGGTTGCAGATATCCTAGTTGACATGAAGCGGAAGAAATGGACCTGGGCTGGTCAGATAATGCATAGGACAGACAACCGCTGGTTGTTACCAGGGGTTGCGAGGCACAGTAGAGGGTGGCAGAGAGTTAGATGGAGCGAAGAAATTAAAAAGTGCACAGATATAAAATGGAATAAGCTCGCACAGGATAGTGTAAACTGGAGATCACTGGGGGAGGAATTTGTCCTCCAGCGGGCTAAAACAGGCTGATAACGAAGATGATGATGCGTGCAATAAAATTAAGTTAGCACTGTACTCACCTAAGCTTACTGTCCAAGCCTGTCTGGTTCAGCATCCTATAGTATTTTTCTCCCTTCATCGGGCAAAAGTTCTGCGGAAAAAGTACGAATTCGTGCGTAAAAAATATGTTCAACGATTTTAAGCTGCATATTGAGCACTGCATGCAAACGATTTACACAAACAGCCTGCTTGGCACTTAGCAGGAACTAGATATATCAGAAACTGTGCTATAATTGTTTAGTGAAGTTTTTTCGTCATCGAGTCTACAAAGTAATTAGAGAAAATGCATAAGATATCCAAGTAGGACTCTGAGCGCCGTTTTGTTATAGTGAGTATAAGAAATGATGCGCAGAAGTATGCTGTAGCCTCGGTACTGAGAAATCATACTGTTATTTCTACCGAATGACAGAACCTTCTGTTCAAAACTGAAAAGTTCGTCAGCGTGGCACATTAATCAATAAACATAAACGGTGGACGAGAAATTGCGAAGTCATAACAACACCGTTGGTAGACAACGTGAACCAAGTGACACAAGATCAAACTACGTTTTTAGATGCGAAGCATCTTATGGCCGAGTTCAATCCGGTGGTGGTGGTGGTGGTGTGCGGCGTGACCACCCTTACTGCGCATGCGCGTCCTCCTCCCCTCTCCCCCCCTCTCACGCGCCTCATTCTCTCTTACGCTACGACGCGGCATCCTACGATGCGAGGTCGGTTGCATGCCCAACGAACGCCAACTGAACGCCATCGTGCAAGTGCTCCGGCTTCGCATCGCCTCATGGTCCCCTTTAGCGGAGATGGTGTAATTTTTTTATACTTATTGCAACAATATCTTGGGATGACTGTGATTTTCTGCTTCTTATATGTTTATGAGTCACATAAAACCTTACACCTATGGGGAACTTTACGGATGGTAATAAAATTGGGTTCTAATTGTATAGTTCTTTCATAGCACTACATCATACAATACTTCATAAAACAGCAGCAATGGTCGGACGAGGATGGACGCAAGAGAGCAGGCTTCTTAATCGAATGTCCGGTGGAATATGCCGAAATAACTGGCTATTTTGTGCCTAAATTATTCAGCACTTACCATAGCGAATTGCAGAAAGAAATATTGATTTAAGGTGAGCTTCATGTCAGGTATGTTGGAATTAACAAACTCCTCTTCATACTTAGCCATGAATATTAAGTAGCTCTGAAAACAAGAAGAAATCAAGGTAAAGGATATTAGGCTTTGGCAAGTCAACCTTAGCTCTCGTCAATCCGTGATCTATACCTAAGCTTACGATCATGTCATGTAGCGTCGAGAAGAGAGGTCAATCCGTGAATAAAAAAAAATTCCAATGTTTGCTAGTAAGACCTCAAAATTAAGCGATTGCGAATGGTCGCATCTGATGAAATTGGGTTACGACCATTTTGGACACGTCTGCTATGTCTGCCTAGGCGCTACGGTGGACAGGAGACTCCCGCTTTAGAACTACATGTGCATGTGACGTGAATATTCGTGAAGCTTGAAGTACCTTGTAAGCGAGTGACAGGCCGCCAGACATCATGATCAATTCCTCCAGCAATTGCGGGTAGTCCATCTGGAAGAACAGAAAACAAAAACTATAATTACGAGGTCATACTCACATATAGACTTACGCTAAATTTTCCCGCTAGTGAAGTACTCCAGCCTACCTCTATAACACCGGTATCAAGCGAACAATCACAGAGAACACTTGCGAAAATGCAGGAGCCTTCACCCTGCCTGGAAAAGGTGGTCAAGCGAAGCACGGCGTCTGCATGTCTGACGTACTTTTCTTTCTTTCTTTCTTTCTTTCTTTCTTTCTTTCTTTCTTTCTTTCTTTCTTTCTTTCTTTCTTTCTTTCTTCTTTCTTTCTCTCTTTCTTTCTTTCTTTCTTTCCTTCTTTCTTTCTTTCTTTCCTTCTTTCTTTCTTTCTTTCCTTCCTTCTTTCTTTCTTTCTTTCTATCGTATTGTGCAATGCTCCTTCCTAACTTACTTTTCACCATGGCGGAAATTGGATCTTCATCCACGTGCTTAACAACCATGGTCATATATCCAGGCAACAATGAAACGTGACAACCAGAAATGACAAGTCACTTCAGTAAAAGATCAGATTGTCACATCTGAAAAGGAGCTGATCGCCGAAAAGCCCACGATCTTGAGATCATCAATTGTTGGATAATGGAGCGCACAAATTTGCATGAGATCGGCGCACTTTTGAGGGTCGCATGTCTGTACGCTCTACGGCGCCATGGTTTTAGCGTACGGCGGTGAAATCATGCCAGTTAAGAAAAGCTTGGCTTAAAAAGAAATGCTTCCTTTATTGGTCTTGATGCGGCAAGTATGCGGAATGTTCTTCAAGGAAAGCTTAATATTCTTCCTGACAGTGTCGGTTTATATACTTTTCCGTAGTGTGAACGGCGAGACGATGCACCGTGCCTCATCACGGAGGACGCAGGTAAGTTGAATTCTTGTCCTTCGTTAGGCGCCTTATCCAACGCCACTTGTTATCCGAACTTGTTTAATGTACGCTGGGCATGGTTGGAACGACAAATGTGTCCATACAAGGGATGCTGCATGGAAAGCTTCGTCGACATCGCACCGTTCCATTGCGTTTTCTACATGACCTACCTGATACATTAAGGTCCTTGCGGGCTAATGGACGAATATGTTTTCGTAGATTTAAGATTCACACTTTCCAGTGATTTTGCCTGCTGGCATGCTGCTTTCCGTGCAAGTATAAGTGCCATTTGCTGTCCACATCGCTAGCTCTAAGTGCAGGTGCTCACTTCGTCGATAGATTCGTGGCTAATCTAGCTGGCCCGCACTGCGGGAGAAAATGGTAATCACGAACTTTTGACGAGGCTAGACAACCCGCCAGAACCACGCAACGTTTGAGGAAATTAGGGAGGTCTGAAAAAGTCGGCAAACTGTCTACACCAGTGGAGTCGTTATTGAAGAGAGCGCGCCCTCATATTCTTGGCGGTGCCGAACGCTGTTAAATAGGTCAAGGGAGTCTACACTGTCCGCAGTTCAATATCTTACCGCAACATGACGTGCTATATCCCTCACGCGCCTTTATCAAGTCTATTCTATTATGTCTGGGAACCATATACAAGAATAAAAAAGGCGGCTTTACCACAACACCCTTTCTTGGCCCCATGTCGGCCCATGCTAGTATGGAGCTTTTACATTGTTTGCTGCAGTCGTGGAAGGATAATTTAATATAATATGGGCTTCAGCCAAGGAAGTGTTGATTTTCAGACAGGAAAGCGGGGCTTTTTAGGCTAGCTTCGAAAAAAAAAACATGGCTGATCCCTCTGTCATAGGAATCGGTATAACACGAAACTGAAACGTGTCTTCACAGACGTAGTTGAGCGTTTGTTGTGCATTTGTTCGCCCCAAGCGCGAAGGAATGAATGCTACAGCAACAAACTGTAATGTCACGCGAACAACGGCAAGTATATTGAAACTTGCAATGCGCTGCTCAAGCAGAAAGGGCGCACGGAACGAACATACACAGGATGAGAGCGAGCTGTCACAGTTGTAGCTTATTTCTGTGGGAGCAGCGCGCTCCTTTCGCAAAAGCGGCCGCTGCGGTGAGCAATGTGACCTTCGTGCCCTGAACGCAAACTTGCGGTGAGAGCGCAAGACGTACGCACCACCGCCATCACGAGATAAACCCGCGAACTAGCGACCACTTCCTGTAGAGGCGCGCGCTCATCCGCGTGGGACGACGCCCTTTAAAGCGCGCTCTTCGAGACCTTCGCGCCATCTTGCTAGAAAACAGGCTGAAGTGCCACCGATCTCTGAGTATCGCCATTGGTAAAGGGTGTATATAGATAGCTCGCCGTTAGCATGGCAAAGAACGTGCCGTTTGTGGCCGAATCGTTTCGCGCTCTGCGCTGCAGAGCGAGGGGTCGTAAGTTCGACTCCCGGCGACGGAACTTTTTCTTCTGTTTTCTTTGCCAACTGTTAGTCTCTATATTTTACAACGTCATATCCGTGACGGAAATACGTCAGTAGAGCCGTGGTGAACCCCGGCATAAGTGTTAAAATCGACTTAGGAATAGCACCACCTAAGTTTTGCAATGAAACCCAATTGTAAGCTCTTGACGGCACTTGGAACAGCGCTTGACTCTCCAATTTTTCACAAGTCGGTGCAGCCATGTACGCGGACGACAAAAAAATTACGCCATCTGCCGCAAAAGGGAACCATGTGCGGATGCGAAGCAGCGGGGAGATGGTTAACTTGAGATGTAGATAGTGTAATTTTCTTTTCTTGCGTTCTCGAGCCTGTGCCTTCCTCCGACGTAAAATCAGCACTGTCTTCCTCTCTCCATCCAGCTCCCGCTGCGTGGAACTGCCGGCGTTCGAGGTATTCGACTCCCGCAAAGTCGCAAGATCATGTGCGTCTGCATCTCTGCAGTCTATGTCATTGGTGTCGTGGGATTCTTCAGCGAGGGTAGGAGAGCACGAGCGCCCCGCGTCCAGAGCCACAGAAGCAGAGGGGGCCATCGGCCGCTCGTGCCACGTCAAGACGCCGGAGGCGTCACTGCTGCCCACTCGTCGCAGGAGAGAATGAGGCGCGTGAGAGGGGGAGTGGGGGAAGGGGAGTGGAGAGAGGGTGTGTGGAGAGATGTGTGGAGAGGGTTTGCGCATGCGCAGTAAGGGTGGTCACGCCGCACACCACCACGACCACGAACACCAGATTGAACTCCGCCACAAGATGCTTCGTATGTAAAAGAATTGCAAACAGGGCAGCGCTTTAGTGCTCCGCTGTTCGCATTTGTGCTGATCGCGTTTTTACATTGGTGGTAATTAAAGGCGCTAGATTCGCCCTTGATTGTATCATGGATTGCTTATGGTCTTCTTATGAGCAGTCAGTTTTGAAACGCTTGGGAAGTAATGCGAAAATTTGTATTTCTTGTTATCGCGATAGTACTCTTCGAGCCTTCTCGAACAAAGGGTGAGTGGATTACACCGGATATTGAATGGATCCGTAACGTCCATAACGCCTCGTTCGTCAGACATAAGATCACGAGCGACGCATCTTCAACGACGTCACTCTCATACAACCTTTAATTTTATCAATGCGAATACAGATGCCCGCTTTTGTATACGAGAAGTGGTACGCTTCCCAGGCCATGAATCTTGTGTACAGAGAGAAGAAATGAACAAAACAGAACAACTGCAAGAAAGCCTACACCTCAATACTCGATTAAGAATAAATGAATGCAATGTTGCATTTAACAGATTAAAAAAAAAATTGGCTGTCCAGTTGTATCTTTAGCTTTTTAATAATCGACATTACGAATTTTGTTCTATTTGAATTCCTTCTTTTCCTTGACTTCTTTGTTTTTATTTCTGTCATTATTTATTTATTTCGAAAATAAAACGTCCTATATCATGCCCCGTTATGCAGCGTCGATTGAAGAGGTTATGTTAACAATAATTTGACATTCCACACATCTGCATCGAAGAGTCAGAATGGCACGGCACACCTCACCTGAAGTAGGACACTTCGATCCGCGATTGCGTCAACGTTTCGAGCAGTGCAGTTCACCACATTGCTGAATTTATTCCTGGTGTCTTCCGAATGCCAGTTCTGAATTTCAATTCGGTCATTGATATATGAACCTGCAGAGTTGAGGAAGTGTGGGCACAATTTCATTGAAAATCATTAAAACGTATTAAGCTCTGCTTTTGGGCATAATACATGCCTCTCACAATGCTAAACTGCAGAAATAAAGAATGTAATGCCAATGTCATTCAGTATTTTTTTATACTCGTAATGAAGTATTTAAAGTAGTTGACCATATATGTCTGAACAGAGATTGACGTGTAGGGTGCGACCACAGATCGGCGTGCGGCTGCTGTGGGGTTGCCGCGTGGGAGCCGCCGGCCGATTCCTTCGAGCACGAAATTTGTGACGTGAGGACGAATTACCACACAGCTTAAACGCAGTGAGACTTTTTGTCCTGTTCTATTTGGCTGTAAAGAACATCGGCGCTAGCTGTAGCAAAAACGGAAAGCAAATCGTGCTCAACGTCTACGAGAGAACAAAGTGCGAATAGACTCTTTTTAGTCACTGATCGAATCAGTTATATCCGGACATGAACTGGGAGCTTTGTGCGGTCGAAACATGCAGCATTAGTTCACAACTGATATGAACATCTCTTAACGTCCGTATAGTGACGAGAGCAGATCAGTTAGCAAACTGTTAGCGGCGCTCGCATCACGATCTTTTCGAGCATCCCTGTGCTGTAATATAGAAAACACAGAATTGTCACAGGTACACTGCGTCACGCGGAACGCGCAAGAAATAAAAAAGCCAGGAGATTATCCGAACTATTGACATCATTTCGCACTGCGACCTAGGGTGTCGTGGTGTTTGCAATTGAAGACCCACTTTCAGCGCAGCTTCCCCTTCTCTCCCCCCTTCCGTTGTGTTGGTCAGTTCGAAAAAGAACGAGCTCAGCAATGGATGCAAAAAATAAAAATCAAGCGATGAAGCGCTGCCTACAAAGGCCTGCCACATTAATCCTAGGCTTTCCGGGGTAAATAAATGGTATGTAAACAGTTGGTCGAATGCAACATCAGGGGTCCCTGGTCGCCTTTATCGTGAACAAACATGCCTAGCCATAACGATGCGCATTAAAAAATAACGTGAAAGGTCCGACTGAGTGAAGGTATGGCGCAGAATTCGCGCCATCACTTGGGTGATTAAGGAGGGCCCTCTCCCCCGTGCGCACGCCTATGTATCAGCCTCTTATTCCTGTGCGGCAAAATCGGTGTGAAACTTGAAAGGTTTAACGACACAACATTGCAGAAGGGTTAAGGGTGCCGTGCCAAGGAGCCCCGGAACAATTAGAGCCACCTTGGATGGTTTTATAACGTGCATGTAAAGGTATAAATGCGCGAGACATCTTGCGCTACGCATCCGTCAAATGCTGCTGCCTCGATTGCGTTTTAATTTTTGACTACATATCCGCTGCACGCAGCCACAGACGCTGAGTACGTAACTCGCGAAAATTTCCTTCCATGCCGCAAAGAAACCCCGCCGTGGCGGCTTTAGCAGGTAACGTGTTGCTCGCCGCGGCGACGGGATTTAGGTAAGGGCGAAATACAAGCACGCCCGTGTACTTAAGATTTACTGGGCGCACGTTAAAGCATCATAGATGGTCAAGATTATTCCGGAGTCCCCCACAACGACGTGCCTGATAATCACGTAAAACCCCATAAGATATCGTGCCAAGTCGGGAAGTTTTCTTTGGGGCTGTAGTTATTTAATTGGGTAAGCTTTTTCTGGCAATCACAGAGTTCAATGTTTATTTAATAACTTATTTATTTACGCTACCGGCGTTCAGTTAGCGCTGTTTTCTGCGGCTAAGGCCACCCCCTTTGCTTCGCTGAGACACGCCAAAACTAAAGCAAACTGCGCAGAGCGTCAGTCATTTACTGAGCACCAGCGCCAAGAACTGCAATGAATTGCCTCTTGTGCGGCACAGCCGAGCGAGGAACACACGGAACACATCGTATTTTAGCTGCAGCACTTTCAGTGGCGGTCTGACAACATAGTCCCTGCTTCGAGAGATAGGCCGGGAAACCTTTTATATTGTCTCTCAGCGGCTTCAGGTGCAGGTTTTGGGAGATCGCGTGGCGGCGACGCGACTCCGTCGTTTGCGACACACACGTCGAGAGCAGCATATCCTTGTAATGTAACGCTTTCAACACGCGTGGCCCTGCGGGTACTCGAATGAGAAACCGCGAACTTAAGTATGAGCTGTTGGGCGCTTTAAACTTTTTTTGGTGGTAAACAGCCTAACGAGAACGAAACACACAAACGCCTTCGCTGCTTTTGTAGGTAGCATCGCACTCAATCATAGAGCGCGCTGTGGGTATCCCCGTTACTGTTTGTGCGCTAAAGAGCTCTTATTAAACCACTTCGACGGCTGCGACGGCTCGAAAGCACTAAAGTACCTTCACTGAAGATTGCAGCTGCGCAGCCTCGTGCGGCAGCAGTCCAGGGAGGCCAATGCCAGCGGCGCTGTGCGGCTACTTCAGGCCAGCGAAGCAATCTCTCCAGCGGCGCTACGCTGTAGTTTTCATTGTCTGGAAACGCCTTAACGGGCATTGCTAGTACGTACCAGCAGCCTCAGCATGTCTGGGATCATAGCTTGCCAACTAGTGTGGCAAGTTGGAAGTCGGGACATCGATTAAAAGGATGGGATAGTCACCCTAAATTTGGGATTTTAGGCAACGCGGGCCATGGGGTCCCTATGGAGCAGAGAGGTATATTCAGGACTGGATAAGGGCCTGGGTCATCGCTCGGTACTCAGCTGTGTTCGCGTGTTCTTCGTGCCGCCGTCCCGACATACCCTGCCTTCCTTTGTTCCGGCGTCAGCGCCCAGGGTGGCCGCGCCGATACAAGACTTTGGCGATTTATACGTGTGGCGATTGTGCCTCGCGAAATACGGCTAAGTTTCTCACCTGTGAACATAATAGCTTCCATAAACTTGATCGATATCATAGCACCTATGGTGCTGAATGCGTAGACACTGCAAGGAAGCAGAAGCCAGTGTTACAGGGCTTTAGTGACTAGATCTTCAGTTAATTGTGCTCATGGCTTGGATAACAGCCTAGCGCATGGGGGGCTTTTTTTTCAACGACATCTTAGTTATAGCCATGCATTACAGTGAACGAAAGATTTAGCGCTGTTTTATTGGTGACGTTCTGGCGATTGGAGAAACTGCTTCTGGTTACTTCGGCTAAACACGCGTGCTTGACAAGTGGTTTAATGAAATGCCTTCTCAGCCCGAGTACATCTAGTAATAACCGAAATACATAAGGACAGAGATATCTGCTCGTGTCCTCTCCTTCGTTTCTCCTAAGCGATTGTCGTTTTCCTTAAATTATCATCTAATGGGGTTCGCATTTACAGCAAGCCCGAGTAACTTTACAACGTAGTTATATATTTTGCGTCGCCTTCTTTCTAAACAGCGGACACAACGTGAAGAGACTGCTGTTCGCCAAACGAAGACGTCTGGAGCACACATCTTGAGGCTTCTATAATTTATGAACGAATAAAAGCGCTAATACTTACGGAGGAAGTTCAGTCAGCATCGTTGCGTTGTGTATCATAACAATAGGGATCACTGCACGAAAGAATAGGCCAGATAAGCTTAAACATTCATTTTAATAAAATGAAACTTGAGGTAATTTGTCGCGAATTACCTATCTTATTGCACCAGTGCACGTAATGAACGTTGGTTGAAAATGGCGTCGCGGACCTGCAATGGGAAAGTTGTCTTACACTTCGATCTGAATAATAATTTTAGGTGCGGAGCACTTTAGGGGCCCGGACTGTCGTATGCTATCGTACGCTGTCGTCGCTTGGCGTAACGCAGGAGAAACCACGTATAAGAATGCGTGAAAAAATACGTAAAAATAAAATACGTATAAAAATACGTTTCTAAATTCTAGCTAAAACATAGCACGTGCATGGAGGACATTCTAACACCCGCTCGTCCTCGAACCCCTGTGCACGTTTGACACCTTCCTGACACTCTTTGTTAGGTAAGGTAAGTCTCTTTCCGGAGGGTCTCAGTGTCCCTTCGATCATCCGTAACATGAACACAGGTTCGACTATATTAAGAGAATATCCAGGGTACGAAATGTTCTGCTGCTGCACATGCAGCGGTTGCCCGCCGTCCACATTGGACGTGTCCTGGGGTAAAAAACTTCCGCGAGAGTGTGCTACGAAGTATAAATTTGGGAACGCACCAACGTGAACACTATAATGAAACGACGGCTTACAGATAACACAGTTTACAAGTCAGTGCTGCAGTATTTGCCTTAAACAAATGTGTACGCGTATATAGATTTGCACTCAGACGTTATACCGCCTAACCCATAAAGAACAAAAAAGCTAGAAGTTCAAAATTGCGTTGTCAGAAGGGCGCCTTGTGAAAGCACTCAACAAATAGATGCTCTTACGCAAATAAAACATGCACGTCAGTGCGGCACTGAGAAGTTCGCCCTCGACAGACATGCAGCGCTTACCCATGCCCTTTGCAGTCGTCGGTTGTCTCATTTTTGAGCAGCAATTCAATTGATTCCGCTTTCATGTTTTGCCTTAGCCTCTGCTCTATTTCAACAAAGGACATGTTGTCATGCCACAGTTGAACCACCTGCAAAGAGAACACGGGTCAGCATCAGAAATACGTACGTCATCATTAACGTCAAGGAAGAACAAACAGGCATTATAGCGATCACAAACATTAGTGAAGGTCAAACTGTTAACCCGATAATTAAGGTTAATAGTTAGCGAAATAGTTAGGTTAACGAAAATCAGAGGTTTTATTTATCAAGGCTCATTAGGCAAGAAAGGAATCCTTGAGAAGATGAAACACTCTCTTTCTCTTGGAAGTACAGGACATTCTAAGAACTCCTACTTTTTAGAGCTTATGTCTATAAAACGGTACTTAAACATATAAGCCTGACAAGAGATACCCCACTCTATCACAGTGTGACGACAACATGAAAGGGAAATAGGTGTAACATGTGTGGCACAGAAACATGATAACATCCAAACAAATAAAGCAACATGCAATACGCCTGTGAGTGTTCTCCCGAAATTTCGCGCGAGAAATAATAAAGCTACTGATTACTAACTAGCCTGAACCAACTCTTCTCTGGCCAGTATAGTACGTGACCGAATAATCGTTTGACCACTCGTAATCTACTCCGCGAACTATGCACTGTCATTCTCACTAAACCATGAAGAAATATTCTTTACGTTAGATCAACAAACGATTCGAAGTAATCATGCGCGAGACGACATAGAAATTTCTTGAAGAAAACAGCGCACGCCCCGCCACGGTGGTCTATTGGTTACGGCGCTCGACTGCTGACCCGAAAGTCGCGGGATCGAATCCCGGCCGCGGCGGCTGCATTTTCGATGGAGGCGAAAATGTTTGAGGCCCGTGTACTTAGATTTGGGTGCACGTTAAAGAACTCCAGGTGGTCGACATTTCCGGAGCCCTCCACTACGGCGTCTGTCATAATCATATCGTGGTTTTGGGACGTCAAACCCCAGATATTATTAAGAAAACAGCGCGCGTAAAACGGCCACAGAGATGGAAGACACAGCGCTGCACTGACAAGTGAAAGTTTATCGGGGGAGAAAATGGCATGAACTTAACTTAGAAACCGTGTTTGTCAAATGAGCTCAATTTGTGAAAAACATTAGGAAACATTTTTTTTCTCAATTTGAGAAAAGAAAACATACGAATTCAAAAAAACATTTTTATCTTCTGAAGTTGACGTCACTCGACATGCGCTGTTTGTGCACATAAGTTCGTGTTTTTTATTATTGTGACGCATTTCTTAGCGAACCAAAGGCACTTTGACTGTTTCTATCTATCTATCTATCTATCTATCTATCTATCTATCTATCTATCTATCTATCTATCTATCTATCTATCTATCTATCTATCTATCTATCTATCTATCTATCTATCTATCTATCTATCTATCTATCTATCTATCTATCTATCTATCTACACGAATACGTCTTGGCACTCTCGTGGCCATCTCCTTTGCTTGGTACATGCCAAAATTAGCATAGTAGGATGTGATTGTATGCTCAATGCGATTCGTAAGTCGTGGAATGAATAACATGACTTTCCTGTCGCGTACGTTATCACATACTCTACACCAGTCACGTGCGGCACATACCCGCATACCGCGGCCCATGGTGGGCGGATATGCGCCACAGGTGATTCACAGTCTATCAACCAAGAGTTTGGACAATCTTCAGCCGACACTGTGAAGGAGCCCGCGTCACAGAAAATGCGGTGCCGGGTGCGGCGGTGTTGTCGATGTGTTAAATGTCCTGATGCAGGGAAGCAAGGAAAATCACGGCTTGAGCCAGAATAGGTGGATAGCAAAATGACGTCTTCCGGTTCGATGCCTAGCTCTTCGCTGTTTCAAGGTGTGTGCCGTTCAGTGTAATCGGGGAGAAAACGTGTACTTTCTGCGACGCGGTTGTTACCAGTTAACTTGCCTCCTCCCCGATTACACTGAACCGCACTCAACTTGAAGCAGCGACGAGCTGAGCCTCGATGGTTCCTAGAACCGGAAGTGCTGTAGCAGACGACGCGCCGTTTTGATATCCACCCATTAAACCCAGGCAATGCGTGCCAATCATGTAGCCACGCTAGTGGTTCAAACCGCTTAGAAAAAAAGACTCCATACAAGCGTCATGTCAGTGCAACGCCAATTGGGGTGGCAGTGTCGGCTATCCGCTTCTATACGAATTTACCAGCCATTACAAAATCTATGACTCCTCAAGCTGTAGTCAAGCGTAGAGCGAATAGGCGTACGACCGCTGCGTACGAAATGCACACCATCGCCCCGTAACGTGGACTTCGTGGCAATGAAGCTGACGCCTCTGCTAGAACGTGCGTGCCGACGTTACGTCGGACCATGAACTAACCTTTACACGCCAGTGAACTAGGCGAGCCTGGTAAGCACATGATATGCGCAGAACTACACAATTTCGAACAACCTCGTAACGCTTGGCTCAAAACAAGAAATCCGGCGTAGGCTGCTGCTGCCTGACTCCTTCGCATGAAATTGATTCCCACAATGCTTGGAAATCAATTTTAAATAAACCCTCAATTGCGACTGCGGCACTGTGTGTCTTCGCGTTCTGTCTGTGGTCCTTTTAAGCGCGCTGCCTTCTTCAAGAAATGAATACGCACCAACACCATTTTGCCTTATGACGTAGATATACTGGAGGGGTAATGTACGTGCCATGTTTACGTCACCAGCTGCCCCCCCCCCCCTCCCAGCCACCTTTATCTCTTTCTGACGTACTGCATAATAATGCATCTTCGTAAGAAGCGCAAAACTACACTCAGGGACAGCAAGAAAGAAAGACACTACACAAACGCTTGACTGCAACTAAGCGTTTATTCGGAAGCGCGACAAATAAAAAGGAAAGAAAGAAGACAAACAAAACATAAAAGCCCACGTGTCATATCAGTTATTACTCATCCGTTATTGCCCAACACACCATCCAAAAAACGAAGTTCCTGCTGTGTAAGCGCGATAGACGGTGCGCTAACACAATCAATATCATCTCGTCTCATTTCTGCAGCTTCAACTATTAATCTCGTTAACATGTCTCTGTTGCGATGCAAAATGCATGTGTTATCAAAGTGTGACACACAGCCACAATCCTTGCAGTGGATAGCCAGGTGTCCATCCACGCCTTTCTGCACCTTATTCTCATGTTCTTTTACTCGCTCATTGATACATCTTTCAGTTTGTCCTACGTATGCGCGGCCACACGACATGGGTATCCTATACACAACAGTCTGTGCGCACTCAACATAGTCATTGTGATGGTTAATTTTACAATACTTTTTTTTCTTTCTGGACAGGGCAAGTTTCACTACACAGTTTAGACAGCTTCTCTGGTGCAGACATAACCACTCTTACGCCAGCCTTATTTCCAATTTTCTTAAGATTATGTGCTACGCCGTGTATATAAGGAGTGACAGCACACTTCTGCTGTGGCACGGATATATCATCACGTGGTCGATTTTGATTCTTGAAGTCCCGAAAGAGTGATTCGGCGACAGCCGCAACAAGTCTAAGTGGGTAATCTGCCGCCTGCAACCGTGCAACCTGTTGCTCAAAGCTTTTCTGCATTAGGTGTAGGCAAGATTTCTTCAAAGAACTTTGAAGAACTTTGACACAAAGATTGTGTCAGCGCACCGTCTATCGCGCTTACGCAGAAGGAACTTCGTTTTTTGGATGGTGTGTTGGGCAATAATGGATGAGTAATAACTGATATGACACGTGGGCTTTTATGTTTTGTTTGTCTTCTTTCTTTCCTTTTTATATGTCGCGCTTCCGAATAAACGCTTAGTTGCAGTCAAGCGCTTGTGTAGTGTCTTTCTTTCTTGCTGTCCCTGTGTGTAGTTTTGCGCTTCTTACGAAGATGGATCTATACCAACTAGCCCGTTACACTTGTTTATTAAGTTGCAAAATAATGGCCTGGGTTTACGCCATATGTCTGCCGCCGCTTCATTTGTACTTATCCTGGCTGTTTGAGCGCTACAGGCGTGCGTATGACGGAGTACAGAAGCTATGTGGAATGATGATTGTTGGCGCGGCTACTGATCACTATCGACTGAGCAAGGGGACTTGCTCCAAAATATGACATCTAGCTGTTTTTACGCCATACATAAGCGTATGAAGGCATGGTCGCTACTAGGTGATGTCAGAACAAACTTTTTGTCCGCAGTATTTAAATGAGCTAACACTTGCGCATAAATAGGCAGGGCTTGGTGCAAATAAAAGCGGTTGTTAGTGTTGTTAGTTAACGCTTGAGATGTCGTTATACGTTTCTTCCTGCTGTGCTTTCTTATTGGAGCTGCGATAGGAGAAAAAACATGAAGCAACTGCCCAAATAAATATGCTACTGCACCCCGTAACTACAGTATGTGACGTTTTAATTATGGTATGTCGTCTATAGTGTCGCCAAAGCAGTCACAGGGAGTTTTTAAATTCAGAAGCTACTCTGTTTCTTACCTTGTCTTGAGATGTGGCTCCGTCAGAAATTTCAATTTTCATGGATTTAACCTGCGTTGAAATGTAGACGAACATTAAGTATTCAACATTATAAAGTAAGGTGTTCGCTATGAAAGAATAAATCGACTTAGGGCGCAGAACAGGAATAGTTACTGATAGCAGCTTCGTTCTCTAAATCTATCAATAGAAAAAAAAATCAGTTTCGCCGCAAAGGCGAAGCAATGAGTGCGATAGCAACAAATTGTAATATTACACGAAGTAAGGCTAGCAGCTAACTGTTTGGCATCTGATCTCACATAACTCTACAAAGCACTGCTGTAAAGGAGTAGGGGCGCTCCAGGGAGAGAAGGGTTTTTCTAACAGACTGTCGTCTCAACGCGAAGCGGTGAAAACACAGCACGTAGAAGGGTATACGAGTCGTTCACTTATGTCTGCCGAAATAGCACGCACGCCAGCGCTTGCGAGCGCCCCCTTATGATCAAAGTTCGTAGTTGCTGTTTTAGCGACGCAGCCCTTCTTTCCCCAGGCGTCCCTTCATGCTCCTTATGAAAGTCGGGCGGGGCATTTCCACTCTGCTTGAGGACTACTCGACAGCAGGCCTCGCGCAGTGTGAGGCTATCGCACGCGCCCTCTGTGCGACAGAGATGGCGGGCTCGTTTCACCTCTTCTTCAGCCGCGTTCGTCGCCAGCGCTCGCGGACATTTACTCGTGGGTAGAACTTACGATGCGCGGGGCGATGTTATCGATTTGGACTTTATACGGAACATGCGGCGACGGCACAAACCCATCTAGATGTGTCAATATAATTTCTGTTGCTATAAAACAAGCAACGAAAAATACTAAATGATCACGCTTCACTCTATTGCCAGGGGTACACCATAGCTCCCATTAAGTAGAGAGCGACTTTCGGCCTAAAAGTCTGCGTGAAGACATTAAGCAGACCACGAGTGTACTCCCTACCGAAACCAGTGAAATGATAATACTTCATGCGGACTAAGCACTGCGTTGTACGATTGACGGAACCTAACACGTGCAACAACATATTGTTTCATAACGAATGACAAAGAAAAAATAAGCGCTAACTTCACCTTTCTCATAGCAACATGCTTGGTTTCTTTATCCATCCAGTCCAGCCAGCGCAGTTGACCCAAGAATGTTTCGCGCAGCTGACTGGCAATTCTTAACACGTACAGCTGCGAGAAAAAAAAAAGAAAATTCAATATTGAAAGTGTTAGATCAAAGCGCCTGCATGTATATCTATTTGTCAGCCGCTGGGAATTGGCAGCAATCTATTGGCACATAAGTATTATGCTACCAGATGCACGGCAAGTTAAAAAACCCCGTGGTCAGCACTAATTCAGAGATATAGTTTTATCGAGCTTGTGGCGCGCAAAAACTCAAGATTAAAAAGGGATATACGGTACCACCACACAGATATAATACACATTATTGGCAGATCTATATTGCAGTTACAGTTCTTCTATTATCTGATAATTCTACCACCAAGGTGATAATTTTGTACGCGTATGCCTGTATCAGCAAGCAATAGCTATCTCCAGTGCTTGGCACGCACGTTATATTTTCTCTTCGTGTATGGCAACGCCGAGGAACATCAACGGCCCCGCAGAGTAAGAACGCAGGCATGGTATGTTGACGTTGAACGTCGGCAATGCGCGCGCAGTAACGCAACATGCACAGGGTTTAAAGGGACGTGCCGAGGTGAGATGTCCGAACTACCGAAGAATTTGACAAAAACGCTATCCGGGCAGCCCGGCGCCAGTAATGAGCCGCTTTTACTCACGCAAGTAGCTCACGCCAGTCATCACATGGTTAGGGCGGAAACCTACAGTGTGGAGAAGTAGCCGAACTAGGAACGCTGACTGAGCGATGTCGATAACACCAACATTAAGATTACCTTATTTACGCAAGTCTCCGTTACGTGAAATGCCAACAACATTAAACCGTTAGACATTGAAAACTGAATTGATGGTACTGGATGGGAAAAGTGGCCGAGGCCGAAGGAGAGTTAGGTGTGCTGATGGAATTAGGAACTTCGCAATAATACAATGGAACCAGATTCCGCAGGACAGGGCAAATTTAAAATTGCTGGGAGAGGACTTCGCCCAGCAGTGGATCCTGGACAGGCTGTTGGTGCTGCTCCTGCTGCTTGCAGCTGACGATAAAAACATGTATTTGAAAATTCGTTCAGGAATATATTGTTTTTGAGTTCCATTTCAATTTCTCAGAGCCGCACAGTGTATATGTCACGAATCGGCCTAGAGTGCGTTATTTGTTCTTACTAGAACTGTGAAGTTTTCTCGCACGGTTGCCGCTCTACAGCGGCATTGCACAGATGACTCACGCAAGCCCTACGGTACACTCCGGCCTGGAAGACTATTCTTGCGCTGGTGGACGGCGCCATCGCTATGGCAAGCCTCGCACACGTCTCCACGGTGTTCCGTGTGCTGGCCACGTCGGCGCCGGTGCGGTAGAAGTCGGGCTGATGCCTGAAGGCGATCCTACCGAGGCTGTCCACAACGAGCCATCCCAGGTAATTAACCAGTGCGCGCCTGCATCAGTGTGCGAGAGCAAAAAAAAATTGCAGTGGCTTAGCTCGGCTATGCCAGGATATACGTAGCGTTAGCAAGGGTTCAGCTGATTATTCTTAGCTTTCCAGATTGTCTAGGATTAGCTTGATTGTCATGCTTACTGCTGCTCCAGTGACACACACCACACACGGTATACGTATTGCAAGTCAGTTCTGCGGAATCCCGCGAGGTGGCGGAAGGGTTAAGAAAGGGAAAATAGACAACCACCCGTTTGTAGCACAAAGCCACAAGGAAATCCGTACGGATTTCTCAGAAATAAAGCCTTTTAGTGGCCGAAAAATTCGTCCTGGTCCGGGCATCGAACCCGGGACCAACGCCTTTCCGGGGCGGTCGCTCTACCAATTGAGCTAACCAGGAAGCTAGCAATTGGCAGTGCGAGGGCGAATTCAACGACACCTCGAAGCAACTGGACACACATTGCAAATCAGTTCTGCGGAATCCCGGAAAGTGGCGGAATGGTTAAGAAAGGGAAAATATTGGTAGAGCGACCGCCCCGGAAAGGCGTTGGTCCCGGGTTCGATCCCCGGACCAGGACGAATTTTTCGGCAACTAAAAGGCTTCATTTCTGAGAAATCCGTATGGATTTCCTTGTGGCTTCGTGCTACAAACGGGTAGTTTTCTATTTTTCCTTTCTTAACGGTGTACGTATTACGTGGCACATGCATATTTATTTTTGCTCAACGTCAGGTTGCTTCTCTATTGCCACAAAGACGGCTCGGTGGTCAGTGAAGTGACACGCTGCCGTCTCTATGGCCCCAACACAGTAACCGCTAATTGACAGGCAACTACTTCGGGATCCGATGAGATAAGCTTCTCGGCCCTTCTGCGCCGTTGGGCAGCATTTGCGCTCTCCTTCTTCATGGCGTTACCCACCTGCAAATGCCAGTCAGAGGTGCTATCAAGCGACCTTGGTGCAGTGTCAGACGGCGACTGCACAGCGAAGGCGAATAGCTGCGCGCGCGCTGGCGCCACTGTGTCTACGACGTCACTCCTCTCGAATGCGGCGCAGACGAACAGCGGCGAGCCGCATTCGAGTGTAGGAGTGTCGGAGAGCGCGTGAGATGCCAGCTCCGGTGACCCAGCTGTGTGACATCACTGATCCTCGCGCATGCGCAGCACGGCTCACGACGCTCCACGCGAAATCCGCTCCGGCTAGGCAAGTGTAGCTAACGCTACAAAAACAGGCATATGTATTGCCCAGTTCTCGAAATAGATCCTGCTATATAGAGATAGCTGGGCTGATGATATTAATATGTTTGCGGGATAACAGGCTGGAGGAAGCACATGGTAGGATTAATTGGAGAAACAAGGCAGAGGTCTTTGCCCTGATGTGGACGTAGTCAGCCTGATGATGACGATGGTGGTGGTGGTGGTGGCGGTCGTGGCGGCGGTGGTGATGATAGTGATGACGATGATAACAGAAAGATGATTTTTATTGTGCGCGCAGGAAGGACATTACCGTAGCCGCTGGTGATGTATTTACAGACCACGCGTACCTAGAAAAAAGAATTTATAATATGTGTATTTCTCGTATCCCAGGTGTCACTCGTGAGACCTCGAACAGGTCTTACAAAAGCGTACACGACTGAGTTTTACAAAAAATTTAAAGGAAGTTGCAATCGATCTTCCCCGTTAGTATCTCACATAAACAAGCTAGATGCTAATTCGCTCCAGCGAACGCAAAATAAAAAGGACAAAAAAAAAGCCACGCCATATCCACGAAGTGAATGATGTTAGAGGAGTTTGCTCGGAGATGATCGGGTGACCCGTCAATCCTCCGTACAAATTTTTCTATCGTCATATAAATACGTGACCACGTTGTTATATATATGTACACATATTATATACAACATGCTGAGTAGCGGTAGCGAAGTGCACTGAGTGAGCTCCCGGCTAAGAGAAAGGAAGCGCGCCGAGAGCAAGCGCTGTATATGGGCGCGGCCCTCTAGCGGTCACCTATCTAACGAGAGCACGTGCCGAGTGTGCAGCGGAGTGTGCGACGCCGCCTGAGCGGCGGCGTGCCATCTAGTGAGCGCGCTTGAATCATCGGAGAGTGCACAGCTGAGCCTCTAGCGGGAGCAATGAGAACTAGCGGCTACGGCGCGATGGACAAGGCGCGAGCATAAGAAGCTTGGCGAGCAAGCTCCTAAACCACTTGCTTGTTGTAGGGGTCACTGAAAAGCCTGGTCAGGTATTCCAAGTAGGCCACGTTCCAGATGTTTACTGCCGCGTCAGCATCGGACTGGTCATAGCGGATGTCGTAGAGATCGGCGAGGAAGTAGTGCCAGCCCTTCTGCCAAAAAATATTGAAACAAAAAATAAGCAAACACGCAATCATCATACGTGATTCACAGTCAAACGGTCTGATGACCTTGTACAATGTTCGCTTTACAACGATATTTACGCTAGGGAAAATACTGCGGAACTAGTGCTTATTCCTAATGTATTCGCCTCACTGAACATCTAGTTGTGGTGATTTGCCTCGGTATAAATATCTTATGTATTAAAAATATGTAGAGAATGTTTGCTGCAAGCAGCGTGTGCACCAGCTTAATGCATAGGACGCTGCGCGTCTGGTAAAATAGGCAAACGCACGGTAATGTTATGTGGCTAATAGATGACGGAGGTTCCAATTTATGTTCACTGCGAGTTGCCTTGGACCTAAACGAAGCCTATGAGCGATAGCACTTGTCGTTCTTTATGCTACTGATAAATGTTTCTTAAGCATGTGTTAGCCACGCAATCTGTCTGATATTCCTTGTGATTACGTTTCAAATGTTGGGCTCCGATATTGAAAACATATCTACTAAGGAGGGAAAGGGGTATGAAGGGTGACGCATACGAATAAAGCTGTACACCGCGTAAAAGGAAAATTTGATAATAATGTGCAATCTTATTTGCTGTTCCTGACTGGCACTGCAGAAGCTAAGCGTTGTTTGATGGCAAGGTACCATCACCTCACTTCCCGATACATGGATCCCGGCGGCTCATTGTTGTGGTTAGAGGTTCCCGTTAGTCAAACTGCCGTTCCTGTATAGCAAGCAATGATAGCAATGTCTATACCGGTATGCGTAGCTCAATACGTGTCAATAGGGCCTGCCATTGTATGAACGTGTTGAGCTTAAAGGACGGGCATTTAGCCAGTTGGAGATGAACATGCTCTTACTGGACCGTCTTTGAACCATTCCCAAGGAAGCCTGCACTGACTCCTAAAGACTACGGCCTGCCACCATATAGCCGATAATAGCAGACAGAAAATACGGTCTGGCAACATAGCAACACCTACCACCTACCACAATCATAGCAACACCTACCACTTTAGCCAGACGTTACAAGTAAACGAAGGTGACTGCGGCACTAGTGGTTTTATGAGCAAGCGTACAGTTATACAGTTGGTTTATGCCATTATGTATGAATTCGATATGAATTCTATGAATTCAATACAGCAGTACTAATATTCAAAGTTATACTTCAATGGCTGTAATTAATTGAATGAACTCATGAACAATTTCACATCTTTTCTTTTTAATTCTAGCAAAGGCAAAGGATTTACCAAAGGAGCACGTTCATATAGCTTCTGTAGTGGAATACTTCCGAGGTAATAATCTTCAGGTGTTGGTGCCAACAAAAACATCTGTGAAAAAGCAGCGCAAAAAAATATTAACATGGGAATTACGCCTCGAAAATCGCCTCACTCGCAAAGCCGTGGTCGAGTTGGATTCGTTACGTCAACTTGCCTGGCCGCCAAGATTGCCCAACTTTGTGCACAATAGCCGGATAACAGTGAATATCGAACTCATCAAAGTGAGTAAACGATATTAAAGAAGCTTGTAACAGAAAAACAGCAGTGCAGCTCCAACATGTCCGTTCGCGTTTCATGGCTTTAGATACACAGCTTCAAAAGTGTCGAGATAATCAGTAGCACCAAATGGCAAGAAATCCCATTAGGAAATAGCGAAACACCGACAAAGCAAGCAAAGGCGCCCTCACATAGGTGTTGAGATGTTCTTCAAATGTTTAATTTCAGCATCAATATAGCGCAACGGACCGTGAGCGAAGATTTATTGAAGAGCGATGTAGTTAATGAAAGAGCGTCGCGATATTCTTTTTGTAAGAAAGCCCCCACGTTATTGCTTCCTAAGCATTGAGTACGTACGTGATGCTCAATAATATATAATGCACGAGTCTGTGTTTCACACCTGGTTGTTAATGCAACCTCCTGCACTTGTAAGCTTAGAAAAAACACATGCGAGCCGACCCGCTAGCCTAAGGCAGGTTATCAATTTCGTGTACATTGCCAATTCATCGACTCGGAAGAACCCGCAACTCCATGTTTTGTCATGTGCTGAATAAGCAGGAAAACACTTATATATGCAACGCACTCGAAGCGAAGAACCAGCCTTAGATTTGTGCGTGATTCTTGTTTTCGTTCATGAAAGGACAACACACAGGCGAAGTCTGCTACTAATCGATCGTCCTCGCCATACTCTTCCCGCGTATGCAGTCTTGCACATCGAGCAATCTCTAAGCCTTTAGTCGGATACAAGTTAAGAAGACCGGAGAGGCCCCGCCCAGATTAAAGAAGCGCGGCAGCCGATCGCCATTCGGCAATGTTCTCCGTTGGCGGGGTTACCGGCAGTCTGGCTCATGACGTCACATTGCACTGCGCGCTCATTGGCGCAGGCTTGTGTGCATCCGCCTTTGAGGAGAAAATGCCGCGGACTTTTAAAGTTGTAACCGACAATAGTTGTCTTTCATTATCGTACAAGTGCCATGCATAGTAACCTTGCTATAGGGAGCTTCGCAGCTCCGTTTACCAGCATTTATTGAAAAGACAGCACATCAGAAACTTTTCGAGCATGTCTTGAACACTCGCACAAAATTCAGCGTGAGAAGAGGTTCCGGGGGAACGCGAATGCGTGATGAAGCCATGTCTGAAGTGGTTACGAAAGCACTGCTACTGCTTTCAGCGATGCCAACCCCTGATACGGTAAATGCCGCTTTACGTGAATAAATCTAAGACCTGAGCTGCAGTACCGATACAGCATAGATAGAGCAGAGCTGTGTCTGTGCGCCTGTCTGCGTGTTCTGTTATATTTCGCGCTTTTTAGATTCGAAGCATCTTATGGCGGAGTTCAATCCGGTGGTGGTGGTGTGCAGGGTGACCACCGTTACTGCGCATGCGCATCCTCCTCCCCCTCATCTTCTCTCCTACGCTTCTCTCCTCTCGCGTGCCTCATTCTCTCGTGCGCAACGCCGCGATGAGCGCCAGTGCATGCGCGTCCCCTCCACCTCTCTCTCCCCTCCTATGCTCGCGCGCCTGTCGACCGCGTTCCCCGCTCGCCCTGTGAGAATTAACGGCCACGCTAGAGGGAAGACACGACGCGCGTAGCATTCCTCTTCGCGTTCCACGACGCTTTGAATGGATGGATGCAGCTTACGGCGCGGGACTTCGCCCCAGCTTAAGAACCTGGCGAGCCAGCTCCTAAAAAAAATTACACCATCTCCGGCTCAAGCAAACCACCTCCCCGCTGCTTCGAATCCACACATGGTTCCAATTTTTTATCTCACCCAAGTATGAACAAACCCACCCAAGAAATTAGTTTTAGCGGAGCTTCATGTCGAAAAAAAGAAGTCTTTGTGCATAAAGGTGTTGTCACAACAAGGCACTTAAACCATAGGCGCAGCGCTGCAGACCAAAAAAGATCGTGAACTGCATTCAGTTCAGGGCTTGGCGCTATTCCAAATGACGTAGGCAGAATCCACATTGTCCGATCATCCGTGCTTTTCTTTGGATGCGCCTCGGTAAGGAACCGCTTGAAAAAACGCTGATGTCGCTCATCAGATTTTGGAATTGCGGCGGAATTGAAACGCATAGCTTTTGCCCATTTTCACATTAGTCATAGTGGATGCATACTTTAGGTTTAATTTTACCTGTTCGCGGACGTTTGCAAGATCCCATCGAATCTTCTGGATGACTACGCGAATGGTTCGAAAGTGTGTTCAAAGTGTTGGCCACTAATTTATGACAGTGGAAGAAAGCGGTATTCTTTCTTACCTTGTTGAGATAAAACTGCAGTATGATGATCTCCCGAGCAATACCGGTAAGCTCAACACGCCTCCTGAAGGCACGAGCTACGTCCTTTACTCGGTCTTTATACATTTGAAAAGCTGGGGTCTTGTTTTCTTCGCGCAGAAGGAGAAATTCCTGTGGCAGATACAGCTTTGGTGGACCGATCTGCGTCATGAAGCGAGGGCGAGACCATGATCAACGTTTTTTGCGCAAACTTTACAAAAACGAACTGAAGACGGCGATGAAGGACGTACGAAACACATCAGCGCAACCATTTTTGGTCCGTCAAACACTGAACAGCACGAAGAGGACTGATGCTGATGTGAGAAGACGAGCAGACAGCTGATTATTCTATGCTAGTAGAATACTCGTTTATTACCAACTTCGCGCAATACGGACAGGTATGCATAGTTGGCTGCAAAGCCTATTGCTACAGTAGGAGATTTCTCGCAACTAACTAAACGCTTAAAAAAGTAGCGCATCGTAGACGAATGCAACAACATACAACAGTACATTGCTCTTCGTTGCACTGAGGGACACTGATTAATCCTGGTCGTACGCATACTTGAATAACGCCGGCGATCCATGCCAACGCGTATGTCTTGCGCCACCGATTTCCATGCAGCGGTCACAATATCAACCGCAGCGGCCGTATTTTGACTTGGGCGACATGCAAGGACACTGGTGCATCTTCACTAAGGTGAGAGCCCTTGATGTAAAGATAATGCCGAGTGCCTCACTACGACGTCCTTCATAGCGAGGTTGCGATTTTTGGACTTGTAAACTCATAATTTAAGATTGCTAAGTAGCACAACGCTAACTGCAGAGTTTAATATTGATTTACGCAACAGACAATCGGTAAGAGCAGGCTGAAAGCAAGGTTGATGGTTAACATAGCAGGTTAGTGGAATGGCGAATGGTTGTAACCATCAACGATGGACGAGCGTTCTCAATTCGTCCCCTGAATGTGTGCTTGTCGACAATGACTGGTGATAACTGAAACGGAATCGGCCAGCTTTTTTTATTCATATCAAAAGCACTTCTTTTATCATCACTGGCGTGCATATTTGCCACTGCGCTGATGAATTGACGAAAGATGCCCTCAGGGAAACTATAGTATCTCATTTTGTCAGCTTCTGTGTCCTATAAGTTACATGTCGTTTATTTCACTGGTGACGGCGGAGATCCTTTTAAAAATTGGCAGCGTATCTGCGTGCTTCGCTGCAAATGCCGTCGAAAGACGATAGTCTTCTGCCGGCCGTACTACATAGGTCCTGGTCTCATCCGCGGCCACCCGTGATGCTGTTCCCAGGCTCACTGCCAAGTGGCATATCGTCGGCAGAGGGCTTTTTGGTGCATAGCGTCGCATTTTTAGCGCAGCCTAAGAAACACAAAGCTCTTTAGAATTACGTATCTATGTATTTTCTAGTAAAGGAACACATCACCTAATATTTACGCATTGATGTTGCGCCTCAGATATGCGTAATATTTGCTTTTTGATCGACAATGTTCACAAGTATGAACGCAGCTACCAGTTCAGGATAGCTGGGCGTTCAGCAAATGCTTAAACTTTGGCCGAGTGGCTGAATTGTGTGACAGACAGAGAGACAGAGCCAAATTTATGATTTCAAAAAAGACCATCGTCTTTAAAACTATAGCGCTTCATGAACGGTGAGGTCCTTGTGACGTGCTCTCGTTTGAAATGCGCCTTGTATATTTCACAAATGTCCGATATTTGCGCGCACTGGCGGCCGGCAAACAGGTTCACTTTCTATATTAATTAACGCTCTAACTCTTCAATACCGTCTTGACGTTAGATATACGACGCCATTCAGTGATATACTTCAAGATCGAAGCGCAGAAAAGTTACACTAATTAACAATATTTGTTGAGTTTTAACGTCCCGAAACTACGATACGATTATGAGGGACGCCGTAGTGCGGGGCTCCGGAAAATTGTGACCATCTAGAGTTCTTTAACATGCACCTCAATCTAAGTACACGGGCCTCAATCATTTTCGCCTCCATCGAAAATGCGGCCGCCGCGGCCCGGATTCGATCCCGCGGACTTGAAAGTGCCGTAATCGATTAATCGAATAGTTTTAATCGATTAATTTGATTAACTGAAAGTCGTAAATCGATTACGATTAATCGATTAACGGTGTGCCTTTAATCGATTAATCGATTAAGATTTCATCGATTTTACCATCCCTACTCGCGATCGTTGGTGATCAGCCGTTTCTGATATGTCAACCCGATCTTTGATCGAGGTGACATGTAATTTCACCTTGCCATATTTCATTGTTGCCTTTTTTGTTGCATTTCACTACTTCACGCATGACCGTCGTTGTTGCCTGCAGCAACAGAAGTGTCGGGCTACTAAGCAGGTTGATGAAGGTATAATTGCCGGCATGGAGGAACGAAGAGTTGAGAGAGAGCATGGTCCATTGAGATAAAAGAAAAGAAGAAAGAAAGAAAAAAAGAAAGAAAGTGGGACAGGCACGCGCCGACCAAGATGTGCTTGCCCCCATTTTCACCCATAACAGAAAGGCTCCGAATTTTTTCGGCTTACGTGAACGCTGTACGGCCTGGCGTGGCCCGGGTGTCCAAACAGGAGGTCTCTCCTCACTCGAAGCGTGAAGAGTCCCGTGATGCCGAGATGTAGAAACGATTTCCGTAGCACATCAAACAGGTTGAGCTTGTCGTCCACTTCAAGCATGGGCCACCGCACCAGTCCGATTTCATGAAGAACAACGCTTATCTTTTCCACTACCCAGGAAATGTTGGTGCCCGTCACCTCTAGCGAGAACGAAAATGCGTGTTGTCTCAGGTTGCGAATAAATGTAATTAGCGTACCACTGAAACACAACACGTTAGACAATAAAGTGCGTTAAGTCGGCCTCCTGACTATGATGTGGAACACATATTTTCGTGAAGTTCTTTCTCTTCAGTTTAGAAGCTGTGAAGATTCTATAAGTATAGTGAAGTAACGTAGCTGACACAGGCCAGAACCACAAGTAAAACAAGGTTTATTCCAAAGACCTGCGATCGTCGTCTTCCTCAGTCTACTCAGACCTATGTGCACGCGCCGTGCAGATGCGCTCAGCCGCAGTTCCGCAATTGGCGCGATACAGCACTTCCTTCCCCTAGAGTGTCTGGTGAGAAATTGCACTTTTTTCTAAAACCTGTCCGGAACTCTTCTTTTGCGAGTTGAATGTCTGGGTAGGACAGGGTCTTCCACAGCGCTTGCAGGCTGGTCTGTACCCGCCCCTTCGTCTGTTTGTGCGCCGAGTTCCTTTGCGGGTAGTTGTTGTGGCAGCGAACCTTCATCGCCGGTGTTCGTTTCGCTCTCCCTTGAATGGGTCACGGAGGCTTCTTGCTGCGCTTGCTGAGCTTCCCGAAGTCGCACCTGGTCGACATGTCGTCGCTGTTCTCCTTCTTCCGTATCAACAGTAAGCAGCCGACCCCCGCTGGCCGCCGTCACCGTACCAGGCAGCCATCTCTGTCCACTGCGGTTATACTGTCGTGACCAAACTCGTGTTCCAGGAAGAATCAAGCGGGAAGGTGGTGCTGCAGCCTTGACTGTCTCTTTTGTGACCTCTCACGCCGGGAAATGAGCACTTAGTCTGGTTCTTGGTTGGGCACCTAGCAACATCTCTGCGGGCGATTTGCCGTCCTTTACCGGCGTTACCCTGTACCGAAGCAAGAATTTAGCAAGTCGACATTTCAGTGACCCTACTTTGTTCTTCTTTAGTGCTTCCTTGACAGTGCGCACTGCCCGCTCTGCTGCCCCATTCGACTGCGGATAATAAGGGGCAGTTGTCACGTGACGGACATGATTATCCCGAAAGAAGGTCTTTGTCACCACACTGGTGAATTGGGGCCCATTATCGGACACCACTGTGTGAGGCAGGCCGAAACGAGCGGAAATACTCCGAAGAACTTCCACTGTGGTGCCAGCCGTCGCTGTTTTGAGTGGGACTGCCTCTATCCATTTCGTACCTGCGTCCACCAGCACAAGGATCATGTGACCTTCCACAGGACCAGCAAAGTCGACATGCAGCCGAGACCAGCGCTTGTCAGTTTCAGGCCAACTTGACGGAACCTGAGCTGCAAGTAGTGGCATACACTGCACACAGTGCGGACAACTTTTTACCAGACTCTCTATATCGTGGTCCAGAGCCGGATACCAAAACAACGCGCGTGCGAGGCTCTTCATTGCCGTGATGCCCGGATGGCTTTCGTGCAATTCTTCCAACATGAAAGAACGCGCTCTCTCCGGCAGAATGACACGATGACCCCAATAAACTAATCCGTTGCTCACTGTCAGCTCATCCCTACGAGTGAAGAAAGGACGGAAACACTGTTGTCCCGCACTCAGTTCTCCTGGCCAACCCCGCAGAATCCATGTCATTACTTGACGAAGCACTCTATCTTCAGCGGTGTTCTCTGCTAGCTTCTGGGGACACAGAGCAAACTCGTTTAAAGCTTGCGCGTGCAGCACATATTCTACCGAAGAGCTTTCTGTTGCGCTTTCTTGATTAGTCAGAGGTAAGCGGCTCAAAGCATCGGCGTTACCATTCAGCTCTCCTTTCCGATATTCGAGCTCATACTGATACGCTGACAAAAGTAATGCCCAGCGTTGGATCCTCGCAGCTGCCATTTGTGGAATGGGCTTGTCCTGATGAAAAAGCCCGGTCAATGGCTTGTGATCAGTGACCAGCGTAAACCGGTTGCCAAAAAGATAATCTAGAAACTTGGTCACACCGAAAACTAAGCCAAGCCCTTCCTTTTCCAACTGCGAGTAGTTTTTCTCTGCAGCAGTCAATGTTCTCGATCGAAAACCTATCGGATAATCTTTGCCGTTGATGCGATGAGACAGCACAGCACCCAAACCATACATGGAAGCGTCACATTCAAGCCGAAGTGGCTTACAAGGATCATAATTAATTAGAAAGTTTGCCTTTTTCATAGCCTTCTTCGCTTCTTGAAATGCGCTTTCTTGCGGCTGTCCCCATTTCCAGGCAACTCCCTTCGTGAGCAATGCATACAGTGGTGCTAGCATGGTTGAGAGGTTAGGCAAGAATTTGGAGTAATACGTGATTAAGCCCAGAAAAGATTTCAACTGGCTCACCGAAGTTGGCGACGGTGCACCTAGTATGGCGCCGAGATTGTCTTGCAAAGGATGCAGGCCTTTTTCGTCGATGCGGTGGCCCAGAAAAGTCACTTGTTTTTCTCTGAATCTGCATTTGGTTTTATTCAGCTTCAGGCCGCTGTCCTGCAGTCGTTGGAACACTTGTCGCAATACCGACATATCGTGGTTCTTTTCCGCAACAATAATGTCATCTAGGTAAACTTTCACTCCTGGCAGACCTCAGAGGACTGATTCCATGCGCCTTTGGAACAGAGCTGGGGCTGAAGCGATTCCAAAAGCAAGACGATTGTAACAGTAGAGTCCCTTATGCGTGTTCAGCACTGCGATCCTTTTAGCTTCGGCGTCTAGAGGAAGCTGGTTGTATGCGTTACGTAGGTCCAACGTACTAAAGACTTCACCTCCAGCAAGCGCTGCGAAGATATCGTCAACTTTCGGCAGAGGATACTGTTCCAAGTAAGTAGCCGGATTCACCGTAAACTTGAAGTCCCCGCAGAGTCTTATGTCACCGTTCTTTTTCGCCACGGGGACTACCGGCGTTGCCCATTCAGAGACGCTGATCTGGGAAAGCACTCCTTCTTCCACCAGGCGATCAATCTCTGCTGAGACTTGGGCACGCATTGCATAAGGCACGGTCCGTGCTTTGCAAAAACGAGGCCGAGGGCCTTCCTTGATGTGTAGCTTAACGGGAGGCCCTTCACAGCAACCCAGTTTGTTGGCAAACAGCTGCGAAAATTCGTCAAGTAGGGCTTTCAACTGCGCATTCTGTTGAACAAAGTTTACACACGCAGCGCTGTTGGCGTCCAAAAGAGACACGCCGGCCTTGCCAAATTCCTCGATTGTACGCCGGCCGCAAAGGAGTGGTCCTTGACAGCCCACCACCACTAACGTACTGGTCACGGTTACTGTCCCAGACTTCACGTCCATGGTTAACTTGCCAATGACGGGCAGGGGTCCAAGAAAGCATGATAGCCGCAGGGCAGTTTTTGCGAGAGCTGGCCACCGCCTTCTGTGTCTCGTATACACTCACTGGAATCACACTCACCGGCGAGCCCGTGTCGATTATCATGCTCAGTTCCTGCCCTCCCCACGTCAAAACCTTCTCGAGAGGCCGCGAGACGTCCCTGTCGGTCGCACTGTGTGCCACCAAGGCAAGCATAAATTCTTCGCTCTCACTTTCATCTTCTTCCACGACATATGCACCTGACGTCCGGGAACGAGTCCTGCGGTATACCCTGGCCAGATGACCTTTCCTCCCGCACATACGGCATTTGGTGTTTCGATGGCGGCACACATTGGAATCATGCGGCCCGTCGCAACGTTCGCACAGTGGACGACTGCTTTCCAGGTTGCTGCTCGGCGCCCGGGACTCACGTCGTCGTAGTCGCAGCAGGGCGTTCATGGTACCACTTGCGTTGCCCACGTCAGTCTCCTGCATGTCACGGACGTCTTCCTGTGCCTTCTCGGAAGCCCTGGCGAAGTCCTCGGCCTCTTTCAAGGTCAGCGTAGCTCGCGTCAACAAAGAAGGCCGTGCGTCGTCGTCCCGGATACCGCAAACGATGCGATCTCGTAACATACGGTGCATCATACTACCGAAGTTGCAGCTTTCGGCTAGCCTCCCGAGTTCCGCGATGAAATCTCGCACACTCTCGCCTTCCTTTTGCTTCCGCATGAAAAACGCATAACTGGCTGCAATTTCATTAGCTTGCGGGCTGTACTGATCTTCCAAACATTCCACAACCTGTTCGTAGCTTAAGGTGTTGACCGGGGTGCTTGGAATACGTCCTTGTAATATCCGTACAACGCTGTCGCTCAGCGAAGAAATCAGCAAGGCGCGGCGCTTTCCGGGATCCGTTACTTCATGTCCCTTGAAGAAGGCTTCAAGACGTATGCGGTACGTACCCCAGCTTCCCGCTGCTCCATCGAAAGCTGGTGGGCGAGATCCTATGTCTTCTGGTCGTCCGCCTTCAGCCGAAGATTATACCGCAGTAATATCCCATCTTCGTCGCCACTGAAGTAACGTAGCTGACACAGGCCAGAACCACAAGTAAAACAAGGTTTATTCCAAAGACCTGCGATCGTAGTCTTCCTCAGTCTACTCAGACCTATGTGCACGCGCCGTGCAGATGCGCTCAGCCGCAGTTCCGCAATTGGCGCGATACAGCATATAGGATCTACTCCACCAGACCATTAGGAAAACTAGACACTTTCACGAAACACTATTTCAAGCTACTTGTGTCATTACATCTTCCATTGCAAAGAAGCAGTAATGAGGGTTAATAGGCTGAAAAAGCGTCATGGGCATGTACGGCTTCCATACAAAGTTGATTGAAGAGACTACAGTCGCTAAAAATCTGAGAGAAGTACGACGTAACGAAACGATATATAAATGTGGAGACTGCGGATTGTTGGGAGAATGACGGTCGCCAATAAATAAATAAAACAATGGCTCCTGCAGGTGGCTGCATTTGGCACAATCGCGCCTGTGTCTTCCATGTAGTGTGCATCTGTGGACATCTAGGAATGGTCAATACCATGGTCAAGCGAGGCTTCCCGGATATGTGCTGTAACTTATTCTGTGAAACTTCTGTGAAGGCCTGGTCAGGTAACCTTTTTTTAACGTCAACTTGTTTTCACGATCACCATGACAATCTTGTATTGTTGCATAAATAAAGAAATCCGGCAGATCCCACGCACTGTGGGGATCAATATGATGCGAAGCATCCAGCAAAGAGCTGCTTAAATGGCCTTGTTTGTTACAGCGAAAGCTGTTATGAGATCACAACAAGGGCCGTTTTTGGCGCCGTAGTTGTCCGCCGCCACCGCCGGTGTCCGTAACCACTATCGCTCGAAATAAGAAAAAAAAAACGAAATAAAAAAAAATTCCAGGATGGAACGAGGTTCGAACCTGGGCCCTCTGCGTGGGAGCCCAGTGTCCTACCTCACAGCCATGCGGTGCATCAAACTGCGTTGCAAAAATACCCTATACAGGCTTCATGTCGGGAAGGAAGCACATTAACATATGTAATGTAGTGTGGTAGAAGAGTAAAATAATAAACAGGCGTCACACAATGCGTATTGCGCAACGAGTTGGTTGTTGAATGCTTCCAAACCATTACAAAGGGCTCTGCGATCATTCTTCATCGACATCAGCCACAGCATCAACAAAGTGTACATAATGGCTTACAGGTGTTTAGCGAGTACCACGGTTCTCTGCAGAATGATGAAAAATTGCATAGTGGCTGCTTCCCTACATCACAAAAGTTATGGTGATTTATAGTGTAATGGGTTCCTCGCAAGTTCACTTCTATTGGTTGCCAAGGAAGCCCATCAGACTCCCATGATCTATTTCCTCAGGGTCTCAATAAAGTTAATTCCCTCTCTCTCTCTCTCTCTCTCTCTCTTTCTCACGTTAACGTATGTTATAAAGCGTGGTGGGAGAGTGACATAACGACCGGGCGTCACACAACGCGAATTAAGTAACTAGTGGGTCCTTTAAAGCTTCCAACCCATTACAAAAGCTCAGTCGTAATTCATCATCGTCATCAGCCATCGCATCAAGAAACTGCTCATAATGCCTTACGGATGGTACCTTGCTTCTCCGCAGAATGAGGAGTAATGTCGTGGTGTGTGCTTCCCAACTTCACAAAAATTATGATTTGTGGCGTAGTGGATACGTTGCTAGTGTACTTGTGTTAGCAGCCACAAGAGAGTTTATAACGGGCTCCAGAAATGCCGCTCTTCGAGCTTTCGCTGTGACTGTGCTGCGCTTTCCGCGCAGGCCTGGCGTTTTTTTTTTGAGGCAAACGAAGTCATTTATGTCATGACATCTAGTTCACTACATGTTCCATCTTTGTCACGCATGCATGCATGTACAGTCGGGTATAGTTGAACCCCTCAATAACGAAACTCTGGCCGCAACGAAGAAATCTGCCGTCCCCGGAGAACGTCCACAGAGTTTGATTCATTTTCCCCTCTAGACAGCGAAGAGTTTTAAAAAGCACTGCCGCTATAACGAACATTTCAGGTAGTGATCCACAAATTTTTTTTTTTCAATCCATGAGCCTGTTGAGAACCCAGAAGTTCTTTCATTCATTCGACAAATCGGACACATACGTATCTGCCAACAAGCATTGGTGCGACCATTGCTCTTTACATTCGGTCGGATGACGACGATAGCAGCAAGACTTCTTTTTGTAGCTGAGAGTTTTAGATGCGAAGCAGCTCTTTGACTAGCCTGTGTAACGCTGTCCCTCCGTCCGCACAAACGCGATGCAACGCGCTTCCCTCGGCGCAGGTGTTGGAGCGGTGCCAAGTAGGTCACGCCGCAGCTGGGCGTTGACGTCACGCTCCCCTAGCACGCTTCCATCGCAGGTGCGCGCGTGCGTCACTCTCTCCCTCACTCGCCGGAGCGCCCGCAGCTGCCGGCTCCAACGGCCACTCGCCTCCCTTGTCTGCGTTTCAAACAAACGTTTACACCAGTAAACGCTACACCCAGTTTCGCTTCAAACGAATCTTCCAGCGCTCACCGCAGCACCCGCGTTAGCGCCGTTCAACCCGTGACGCCACCCGTGCGCAACGCTGCTGCTTCGCATCCCATCAGGGTTCCCTTCGAGGAGATGGTCCAATTTTTTTTCTAACGCCTCTATTGGCAACTACGTCGGCACATGACGTTTCAAGTGACAACACCGACGAAAGTGACGTCATGCCGACATCCGGTCTCCCCGGATGCATGCTGCGACCTTCTGAGATTTCCTTATAAGCAGTCTTGCTTGGCCTTTCAGAAAGATGCCGCGCCAATTAAAAAAAATTCGGCAGATCCGACGTACCGTGGGAGTCGATGTTATGCGAAGCATGCGGCGGGTAGATGACTGTGGCGTAACTTTTTTGCTGAGCGACACGTTACAAAATGGTGCTAAAGATTTGTATAAATTTTATACGCACACATATATGTTGAAGAGCCGCATATGTGTTATAGAACCAGTTGTTTACGGTTGGGTAACGCTGCCAATGGCAACGTGGGTATGACCAACACCAGAAGCGGTAAGCTGATATGTAGAGTACGTGTCCCGAGAACGCACGCACGTTTCACGAACCCGTGTGATGTGTGCAAGTAGTTCTTGACAGTTGTTGAACAAGGGCATCATCACCGTGATCATTGAGCACCAGCAGCTGGTCATGACTTGTTATAGGATCCGGTCGTGATCGTGGCGACGAGGGGTCCATGTGTAGTGAAGTGTGTGGTATAGTAGAGCTGTTGGAATTCGTGGATGCCTCGGTCATTTCGTCGACAAATTGTCTGTCGACAGAGCCGGCGACATGTCGGAACCTGAAGCCACCCTTTGCGTTGGTGAAGTACAGGCCGTCGAGGCTGGTAGGCCTGGATAGTGCTACGTAGACCAACATCAGTGGATGGTGTTTGTCGTATTTGTAGACTACCTGGGCGTATGTGGCCTACGTAGCCTAGTCTACAAAGCGGCTGTCAATCAATCTGGCATCATCCTCGGTCAGCATGAGGCCATCGCCCAGCCTCGTAAGAAATGAAGGGGACACTGCGTCGTTCTGGCGGACTAAGTGCACTTTACGGTGCGGTGATGTGGATATCATAAGTAACTTTCGTTAATGTATTCCTCCGGGGTCGAGCAATGCTTCAGTATAGCTTGGTGAATCAATCATAGGAATACAAACGTAATGTTTATCAGACTGCTATAAAAGCGGAGCCAACACTGGAACTACAGATGTTAATCTGATATGACGCCTGTATCGTAGGAGTATCATGTAGTGCTTATTGCTTTCTTGTATAATTAGATAGCCAGCACCACAACCACAATTGACGTTGCACCGATATTACGCCTGCGTAGGCTGTTTTTACAAACCAATTTATAGACCTGGCGTGGCTCAGTGGTAGAATACCTGATTGCCACGCAGAATGCTTGGGTTCGACTCCTGCTAGGATCCTAATTTTCATTCTTTCCATTCGTTGAGTCAACGCTGCCGATGTTGGTTTTCCGTAACGCTATAGCATTTAAGTTAACAATGTCTGTTCTCGCCGTTCCTGGGTAGATATAAACTGTCAATCACCTGTGGCGCATACCCATACACCGCGGCCCGTGGTAAACGGGTATGTGCCACACGTGTCTAGTGGAAAGGGTTTGACGACGTACGCGACAAGATTTTAACGTTATTCATGTCATGACCCGGCAGTCATATTCGTCAAATCCTCTTACCCTCCCATGCAAATTTTGGTCTACACCAAGTTAAGGAGGTGATCATGAGAGCACCCAGACGTAGGCGGCTAGATAGATAGATAGATAGATAGATACGTAGATAGAAACGCTCAAAGTGCCAGAGGTTCGCTAAGAAATGCTTCGCATTTAAAACGTCACTTTGTGATGCTTCAGGAGCAGTCTAGGATCATCACCGAAGCTGCGAAAGGCAGAAAGAAGGCCGATATTGCAGAGACGTTCGACGTCCCGTGCAGCTGGTTCTGTCGGACGTGCTTTACAGTGTAGATGGAGCGAAACCAGACGCTGTTAAAGACGATAGCCTTTCTTGGGAAACTTAAACGCAGAAATTTTGGTCTCTCTGTCTGTCTGTCTGTCTCTCACCCGATTCAGCCACCTGGCCAATGTTGAACCACTTGCTTACCGCCCACCCATCTTGAACTGGTACGGCTGTTCATACTTGAGAACGTTGTCGATCAAAAAGTAAATATTACGCATATCTGAGGCGCAAGATCACTAGGTAAGTATTCGGTGGTGTGTTCCTTTAATAGAAAATACATAGATATGTAATTCTAAAGACCCTAGTTTCTTAAGCTGCGGCTGCGGCTGCGCTGAAAATGCGGCTGCGCTGAAAATGCCATGCTATGCGCGCCGACGAACGCCCTCTGCCACGGAGGAAGGAAACCCTCTGCACAAGCTCACGTTTCCCGATGTATTGCCAGATGGCGTCCATATCTCACGCAGCGTAGAGTCACTGGAAAATCAAAGTACCGCAAAGGTAGGCTGCACGCGGGCAACATTGGGAGGCGGCGGCCATTTCCCTTCCAGACCGTCCGCGGCGTTGCTAGCGTGTGTTGAGAAGTGACCGATCTTTTCGCCTCGGTGCCGTGTTACGCTCGGCGGAACGGCATCATGTGTGTGCGTTTATTCAAGAGGATATTAGAACTCATTTCGAGTCATCGACTGCGCGGTTAGTTGTGTAACTAATGAAACGTGCGGCGAATGCTGCCACGTGCTCGCGAACTCGCTTCATGGCTTTATCGGTCACTTTTCGTGTCACGCCCGGGTGTGTTCGCTAGGTCCGGAGCTAAAAACAAAGTTGCTTAACACAGTGACATTGTGCGAGGTGCCATTTACTTCGACATTTGGTGAATCTTGACTGTTTGCGCTAGGTTTGCAGTCGGTGTTCAGGTTCACTGCACTCGAGAACGTCATCGAACAACATCGAGAACATTCAACATTGCGTCCTTCGACTGATCGCTGACGCATACCTTGCTTGCGCACCATGCTTGGTGTTCAACTAGTTGTTATGTGTAATAGAAGTTGCGTGCGTACGGTAATTGGAAGTTGTGTGAGACGTATTTATGTCCTGATTTGGGACGCCAGCAGCAAAACGCATGGGCGAATCGGCGTGCGGTAGGTAAGGTGCGTCTTATCTTGCGATACGTAGAAAATAGGCCATCGAAAATGATTGACATCACTACTGAATTGTTCAATTCACTATTTCTTTTCTCCGTAATATTCCCAACGTTGCAGTGCATTTGCAAATATTTTGCTGTGTTCCGACAAAGCTTTTTTTTTTTGCGCTGCCAGCGCGTAAACACCTGGGGTTCGGTTTCTGCACTGCTGCGTTTTTTTTTTTCATAATGCACTCTTATAAAACTTCATTGGCAGAGTGCTTTATGTTCTTTTCATCAGAAAGAAATAGCACATCCGGGAAATTTTTTAAACTTCTGCAACACAGTACGTATAAAGACATAGGGCTCGCATAAAATCAACTCCCGCAATGCGTGGGATCTGCTTTTTTTTGCTGTGACCATTTCTCACCCACTAAACAGTATTTTAGGGGTACACTCGGCAAAATGCAGCATTAGCAACATTTTTTGGCGACTAATTTAAAAATACGATTGATCACATTGCCTTATACCAAGTTTATCAACAGAGTTCCACGCTTCTGTTTTGCGCAATGACTAATGATCATGCTACAATTGCCTTCAAGGTATATATATATATACCAGTAAACACTTATTATTTTAATAAATCTTCGATTTCACTCTCGTGCGTGACACGCTTATAACTCGAATAGCATACGTAATCTGTTCAACAGATCGAGATATAAACAGCCGAGCAAATAGAAAGGTATGTATTGGTTTCAATATCGCTGACCATAGCGAACCGAAAAGGTGAAGTATTCTGTCGCATGAGATCTTTTCCAGCAAAGTTTGTGTAGTTTACTGTAGGAAGGTATGTTCTTCGAAGGGCGCGAATTCATTCCGGCCAACTATATGCAGTCACGTAGAACGGCGCTCTTTGACATTAATTTTTCCCACGCGGCATGCAAAAATTAACGACATTCTCAGAGTAGCTCACCAGTAACGTTCGATTGCTGGTGAGCCACTCTCTGGAATCTGCATGCAGTGGCGTAGCCAAGGGGTGGTACACCGGGGCCCGTGCCCCCCCCCCCCCCCCCCCCCCTTTTTTTCCCCGTGGCATACATAGCACGAAATGCCACTCGACCACATCTGCCTGCCAGGCCCCCACTTCAGATCAAGGAGGTGCCCCCCCCCCCCCTCCCGAAAAAAACTTCTTACGCCCCTGTCTGCAAGGCGCGTTTAAAAATTCGACGAAGTACTTCTAGGGACCGTGGTACTGCTAAATGTCCGGCCACGCTCTGCATTGAACGCGCCTGCACCCAAAGCACTTGCAAGGGATATGGCGGCGAGAGGTCACGTGATGCGAGTAAGCCAATCGCGTCGGCGGCGGCGCGCGGAAAACAGATGCGATACTCAAATTTTTCTAGCGACTCTGACGCAGCGTAGACGCAGCGCCTCCTGTATCGTCTTTACACGGCATTTTCAGCGGAGCACGCAGATACGCGGACAATTTTTGAACAGCAGGACGTTTTGTATGCTGACGCCAACCTGACCGTGCACGAAGAGTGAAACAGAGCAAGATCAGCGACTTTTAAAAATAAATTCTGGCCGTGGAAAGTAATCGGTGTGCGTATCTTTCTGTTTTCGCGACAAAGAAATTCTCAAGAGAACGAACAAAGATAGCTTCCCCGGCGATTTCGTTATTGAGGGGTTCGACTTTATATGCCGTGCTAATGAAACGTCTGTTCTGGTATATACATGACCTGTCATTTATGTTCGTCACGCGCTTATGTTATGCCATACCGATTTTGGTATGTAAGCGCACCAAGATAGTGTCATGTAAGCCATGCCGTATATGTCATGCATGTCATGATTTGCATGCTAGGAGCTGTCCTTTATGTTCTCATACGCTCACGTCGCGCAGTACTAATTTTGGTGTATATCAAGCCAGCGAACGGAACGCCAGCGCACCATGAGCGTGGCATGTAAGTCATGCCGTGCATGATAGGCATATCATCATTTTAGCGTTTCCACCTGTCATTTATGTTCATCATACGGTCACGTCGCGGAATACCAATTTCGGTGCATAACCAGCTAGCGAAACGGCTGCGAGCGCACCACGAGCCTGGCATGTACGTCATGCGGTACATGACATGCACGTCATGTTAACGCGATAGCGTTAGAGAGCTCGTGTCGCAGAAATTCCGCCGTCGGCGTCGGTGTCGGCACTGTTGGTTGTGAGCGAAAAATCGTCCGTGAGCGAAAAATCGAGAAAGAAGCAAATAAAATAAAGAATAAAATTTTCGGTCCCATTGAGGATCGAACCCGGGCCGTTCGCATAGCAAGCACGTGTCCTACCACAAAGTCACGATGTTGCTTGCAGCTGCTTCGGAAAAAAACACTACATAAATGCCATGTAGTGGAAGGAGTCTCCTTAACGCATTTTCTTCGACAGGTGTCACGACGAAAACGAGCCCATTCGGCGATTTGTAGGCGCATTTGGGAGGCCATCAAACTACGTCGAAAAAGGCCGGGATAGTGCAGCCATCGCCTTTAAAAGCACACACGAACTTTCAAACAGCTCTAAAAATGGACAACTATGTCCATCTAGCGGAAAACACATCAAGCCAACGCCGGCTTTCCAGAGGAGGCGTTGATCAAGCAAACAGCAAACGCTAGATAATGTGCTGCCATCTGTGAGGCATTGTGAGACTCTTCATGGCGTCCGAGACGGCAAGCGCGCGGCGTCTATTTTGGAGGCCATGCGACTCTTCCTTTATATCAAAAACCTGTATGTACCATTCGCGCGCGCGTGTGTGTGTGCCTGTGTGCGTGTGCGTCACAATACACATTATTAAGTGTGCGCTTAGTGGTTGAAGTGCGCGCTAGGGGCCGGATTTCGCTATTGCGTTCAACTCTTAGCGGAGAAGCTTAAGGGTCCCCCAATTTTTCATGTTACCACCTGTCATTCATGTTCGTCATACAGTCAGGGCACGTCATAGTAAATTTGGTACATGTCAAGATAGCGAAACGGCCGCGAGTGCACCATGAGCGTGGCATGTAAGTCATGTCGTACATGACATGGATGTCACAATTTTCATGTTACGACCTGTAATTGTTATGTTCGTCATGCATAAATGCCTCGTCATACCAATTTTGGAGTACAAACATTTATTTAAACGGCCGTGAGCGTTCCGTCACCGTACCTAGAGTGCCTCGATGCGCGCGCCCCCGCTTAGAGTGCGGTCATTCTTTGAAAGGGTCGACGCCGCCTCGACTCGCGCGTCCGCCATGTTTTAGCCCACGCCGCGCTTTGGTTAAACGTGCATGCTGCGCCTACCGCCTTGTCGCCCGTCTGCTCCGCCGCGAGTCCCGCAGGATGACTGGATGTTGCGTGCCACAGTGCACGAACCATTCTAGGAATGGTTGGAAGATGTTTTCTTTCCCAAGGGATCCTAAAAGAAGACTTTTATGGACAGTGAGGATAAAGCGTGACAAGTGGCAGCCGACGAATGCCTCTCGTGTGTGCAGCGTGAGTATTGCAAGCTTTGTTGCTGTTTCCCATCACCTGTCCTTTGCTACGTCGGGTGCTTTTGGGACGATTTCTGAAACGGCGTATACGTTACTAGTAACGCAGTCACAGAATAGACTATTGTAAGTTATGTGTGTGCCGCGGTTTTGAGTGCGAGTTGGTGCCTCTTCAGCGCGCATTGTCGCACTTGAACACGATCGAACGTTGAGCGAACTGGTAATGCCAAATGGTTTTATCGCGTTTGAACCATTCGCATAAATTTGGCGCTGTTTTCGGGGTGTGCTTGGAAAACGTGCTTTCATTGTCGCGAGCATCTCCTTTTGTTTGTTTTTTATGCACGAAGGTGTGATAATGAATATTGTCGCGTCTATAGTGAACTGCAAGTATTTGGTACGAGTTGTGTTTTCTTTCCTAGCAGGAACTATAAATCGAGAATGTTATTTTTCGTTATCCGGTGGAATAATATGCCAGAACTGCTTTCTCTGAACAAACGCTTTCTTGTGTACATTACCATACGCGGTCATTAGTTTCAACGCGGCATTCACAGCGCTGAAAAACATTGAAACATTACATAAGTATAGTCGTTTCCGCTGCGATTAATAAACGACATTCTGATGCTTACTGCAATTTCGCTGGTATTTTTTCGAAATGGGAAATACAGCCATATTTTAAAATAGGTATTCAATAAGAGGACACGAAGACGCATACATCCGGGAAACGGTCACATATAATAGCAGCTTCGGAACCTGCGCGCGGATTCCAATCGCTTTAAGATTTAGCTGAACAGCGAGTAGACCTTAGCACTCTCACGTCACCAAATTGATCACTGGTGATGGATGTTGGGAAATGTTGTGTGTATGGCACTCTGAAAATGTGCGTTTGCTATGTTGACAACATTCTCTCTCTGCACATCAAGTGCTTAAACTCGCCATATTTTATTAACGCGCAGGCTCATTTGCGAAGAAAGTAGCTTCGAGCAGCATCGTGCCGATGGTTGGAAGAAGCTGAAGCCAGCGCTGCTCCAAGTGTCTTTGCTTTCAGAGGTGGGTTATTATGTTTTCACTTGCGTAATCTACAATGATTTTGATTACCAGCTGATTATCGGCTCCAGCGAAATATTAGAGCTGTGTTCGAAAGGATGTTGAGTTTACTAGAGCGTGTTGTTGGGCTAGTTGGTTCATGCTGAAAAAATGTTAAGGACGCACCCACGTAGACGAAAAAAGAAAGGGACAGCGCCTGTCCTGTTCCCTTCTTTTTTCGTCTACGTGGGTGCGTCCTTAACTTTTCTTCAGGATGTTGAGCTAACCGAGTGGTTCTTTCTTTGCGGTAATAATGGAAGATCACGATAATCAAAACATGTGATATGGCTGCTGTATAGTTGCCAACAGAGCTTCAACCTTGGTTCAATCTGATAAGTGCATTTTCCACACAGCTGTAACTGTCAGCAGGCTGGTCTTAATTCATTTTATACGTTGCTTTTCAGCTCCACCCTGCCAGAGAAAACCTCCAAAGCAAAGAGCTGTACCTGATGTGCCACCTGCACCATCACAGATGAACATCGCGCAACAGCAGCCTTGCATTTTTTTCGACTGCCGGTTCAGCATCTGCGGCCGAGCACGCTACGCATCCGCAATTAGAAAACAGTAGTGAAGTGCTTAACGAACAAAACAATGGGTATCAAACAGCCTCTGAAAACAACCAAGCGCAAAGTGCGCCAGTCACAGGACATAATCAAAGTGCATCCCGTGCTTCGTCAAACAGGAGCGAATGTGAGCTCCATTCATCTAGCGCTTCATGCGCCGAGCTGAAGAAACAGCTTGTAGATTTAACGAAAAGCTACCTGCAGCTACAAGAAGTTCACAAAAAGGCCAAGTGTACCATCCAAGCATTAAAAAAGAAGGTTCATAATCTAGAAAATACTGTAGGGAACTTCAAGAAGCGAGTAACATTTCTAAACGAGGACCAGCTGCTTGCACTTTCACGTAACAGCAATCAAGGCAAAACTTGGTCACCCTACACGATCAAGCAAGGGCTCCAAATAAAATTTTCTTGCGGGACATCTGGCTACAGAACCTTAAGGCGTCTAGGCTATCCACTGCCTTCAGAAAGAACTCTTGGTCGTCGCCTCCAAGGGCTGAAGTTTTTGCCAGGTATTCTTGCAGACGTCGTTGACATTCTAAAGGTGAAAGCAGAAGCAATGGAGGACATTGAGAGAGACTGCGTGTTATTTTTAGACGAAATGGAAATTGCTCAAGGGTTTCAGCTTGACAGAGGTGAAGATGTTGTGCTGGGAGGAGTGACAATGCCTTCAAATCCGGATGAACCCGCTCGGCATGCGCTGGTTTTTATGATAGGAGGCTTAAACCAACGCTGGAAGCAAGTGATTGCGTATCACTTCACCGGTAGCCACGTGGATGGCAGGCTTCTTAAAGACTATGTCATAGAGATTGTGCACATATGCGCAGAAATCTTTTTGAGGGTTCGTGTGGTGACATCAGACATGGGAGCAGCGAATAGAGCCATGTGGCGCGAGCTAGGTTTTTCGAGCCACAGAAATTCCCACACTGTATGCTCCGTTCCCCATCCGTGCTTTGAAGGGAAGGAGTTGTTTTTTAATGCAGATGCCGCCCACGTGCTAAAGAACGTTAAGCGCCAGCTCTTGAACTCTCATGTTTTTTCACTGAGCGACGCAACTGTGTCTGAACATCAACTGCCTTCAAAAGAGGTGAAAGTAGAGCATGTGCATGCTGTGCTGCAATACGACAAGGAAAGGGAGCTGAAAATTGCACCGAAGCTTTCTGAAGCGCACGTGAGTACGGGGCATTTTACCGGTATGAAGGTCGGTATCGCGGTGCAGTTCTTTCGTGAAGCTCCCTCAGCAATTCGCTACCTTATAAGGGAGGGAACTTTGGAGCCCGCCGCCGAAACCACCGCGTGGTTTCTGGAGCTCATTTCGAAATGGTACACGTTGATGTCTTCACGGCATCCGTCAGTAGCGTTGAGTCTTCGAGATGCGACTAAGCACCACGCCGCTGTCAGAACACTGCGCTTGGCACTTGAAACAATTCAAGGAATGAACATGGGTAACACTTCGCAATGGAAGCCATCACAAGCAGGCCTCATGATAAGCACAACAGTTGTTCTCCGTCTTCAAGCCATTCTATTGAAATCTGAAGGCTACAAGTTCCTACTGACAAGCAGGATATTGCAGGACTGCCTTGAAAACCTCTTTTCTGTCGTTCGTTTGAGGAAGCCTGTGCCAGATGCATATGACATGAAATGTGCCCTAAAGCTTGTGTGTGTTAGTCAGTTTTTTCACACACCAGCGACAACCAGCTACGATATCGATGATTCAGAATACATTGTTGATCTTCTGTCGCAAGGCATTCGGGAGCACCCAGACAAAGAAGTTGATGAAATTGACGACGCCGAGATTCTTTTCATCGAAGCCCTGACGTCGGCGGAATGCAGTATCTTATTCCACCTTGGTGGATTCCTTTTGAAAGGCATCATGAAATTTGCTGTGAAAGCTGCTGTGCTGGGCTCGAGTGACAGTGAGCATGCGTATCTTACGGTACTGAAGGAATATGTCTGTGGTAAAACATTGACTTAGGAAGTGTATGTCGGCATTGACGTATATTTGTGGTCGGTGTGCGGGGCCGATTCTCGATTTGTGATCGGTGTGCGGGGCCGATTCCGGATTTGAAGTGCGCGGGAGTCGCCGTGATGGTGATAGTGAAAGAACGAAGAAGCGCGACTATGCTCGTGTTCGTGCGCGGGCTCGAGGGAATCTCTCGAGCGACGGGGACAGCTCGGCGAGCGACAGAGCTTGATCGGCGATCGGACATCGGGCCACGCCCGACATCACGGTCCTGCCCTGCAGGTCCGGGCCTCGCCCCGGCTCCCACAATCACGGGGTTCTTCCAGCCTGGGCTTCGCCCCACCTGTCTCCGGATCCTGTCCCGAGCGGAGTCCCTGGCGGCTGACTGCTGCTGTTCCTGACGAGGCGCTGTCCAAGGAGTTGCCCTGGTTCCGTTCTTGGCGCTCTTCATGACGCAGTTCCCGCCGTCACTCCAGGCGTGATTCCAGGCGACGACTGCCGTGCCAGGATGCTTCCTGGCATTTACCTGCTAGGCCGGGCTACGCCCCGGTTCTGACTCAGGGGAGCACGACGCGCCCCGCCTCTTCACCCTGACTGAGAGCGGCCGGGTCGACCACACCGATCGACGCACCAAAGCGGACCTCATCGCGGTGTGAGTGGACAAACTTTAAGCTAACCCGCATAAGGCCGCGAACGCGCATAAATATGTGTTTATGTAGTGTAGTCCCGTGCGTGTCGAATTGTACATAAAGTGGTGTCTTTTTGTCCTTGGGTGATCTCTGTGCACGTCTGGCTATAGCCTGCGCCCACATTTGCCCACAATGTCCAAGATGGCGCAAACCTACACTACCCGAGTGCTGAGGTGATGAGCTTATTGAAGGCATGCGAGGAGCATTTTAAGGGAATCGTTGCTTGGACGGACAACTTGGTCAGCATGAAGTCTCCTGTGCAAGCTATAATAACGTACCTGAACAAAATGCTGCGGTGCGACTTGAGAACCTGCGACGAACACAAGGAAGCGGTCTGGAAGCTGCTCATATCAAGCTACACCAGAAAGAGGCTGCGCATACACCTCCGTCAATTGGAAGCGAGACATGCTAACGGTAATGCCAGCAAGACGTGCGCCGGAGCCAAATTGACGTGAGGACAGAATTAGTTCGGTGCAGAGCTTGAGGCCACAGTTCACGCACTCGTCGCAGGTTGCGACTGCATTCAGTAATTTTTTATTAAAGCTTGCAGATCAGAGTGAAAGCTTGTTCTTAATTTTGGTGCTTGCTTCCCCTCCCGTGCTTAGTGATAAGAAAAGATAAATATGCTAGCTGTAAGCAGATCACATGAGCCAGAGTTCAAAAAAGGTGTTTATTTTTGGTGCTTTCAGTTTTCCGTTTTTATACTCAGTAAGTGAGTGAAACAACTTTATAGCAAATTTTTGGCTTCAAACGTCACTTTCAGCTCGCTCGGAAAATCGATCAGCGTAAGGCTGATATACCATTTACCTTGCAAGAGATCGCGTGGCGTGATGTAATGCGTGGCGTAATGTAAAATAAGTTATTATTGCAGGTAGTCCATCGCAAGGAAAAGTGAGCTCTCACTGCTCTCAGTTAGAATTAAATTTCATTGCCAAGCAGCACACAGGCAACCACAATGACTTTTCGCGCACATTCATGCAAACACTAACCAAAAATATTCGCATGATGGTGGTTCTCCTTAACAAGTAGACTTACGGTGCAGCGCGTGCTACCGTGCAATTGCGGCTATAAGAACATACGATCGCCTGTCTGCAGCTGTGCAAAGCCTAATTTATATATGCATACTTATATTCACGCGGACTTAACATGTGCTTCAATGTCATTAGTGCATGCGGACCAGTTGGCTAATAGCGGAGTTAGCAGGCGTAGAGCCAGGGCCTGCCTGAGCGAGCCCGTAATGATGAATGGGACGGAAACGTTGCGCTCCGGTATATTCCATTTAAGTTTATTTTCACTCCATATCTCTAATGTAGCCGTCAAATCTGCGCGCGCTGTCTTCAAATTTTTATATTTCGCTAATTCGTTCGCTTCACTAGGTGCGTTTCTCGCTCAAATTAAGAAAGATTGCTTAAGAAAGACGCGCAATTTGCATTGCGCGTCTCAATACTGCGTGTCTCATTTCGAGAATTCGAGCTGGAATAATTTCAGACGTACATGAAAGCATACATTCTGCGCCTTTATGTAAGGCGCATTATTGCACCGCTTTTCGTTTCGGCAGTCCCGGGAATGATACCTTTCAATTATTGCTTTCTAATAGACAGTATTCCGCATCTTTAACTTTCCTGAATAAAGCTAAACTGTCATGCCTTCAAAAAGACACCGCACGAACATATATACCCACAAAGTATAAAAGTAAATAGTGATGCCTGCAGCTCTCAGGGATCCAAAGCAGCTGTGCGCCGCTCAGCCACAGCCCAGCGGCCGCGCTGGCAGGGAGTATCACTGCGTTCTGCGACACCCTTAGGCGCAAAGTATTCGATTACTTGTTCTGATGCATGCCTGGAAACTTTTAACTAGCGACTTCCGTGAACGATTTTGCGTTTGCGAGGGCAAATCTGGCACAAAGTGTTTTTACTCGAGAGCAAAAGGCTGCGAATCCGCGCGCCGGCAGTGCGCGCCTTGACGATTGGGCTCAGTAATGGCGACCGCTGTAGCAGACGACGCGCTTGTCTCCACCCTGAACGGAGCGGAGGCGAACGAGCGCATCGAGGCACTCTAACCGTACCATGTAAATCGCGCCATGAGATGCGTGTCATGACTTGCACGTTAGGACCTGTCACGTTCGTAATACACTCTCGCCACGCCATACCAATTTTGGTATTCATCCCATTAACGAAACGGCAAGAAGCGCACAGTTATCTGCGGATAGATAGATAGATAGATAGATAGATAGATAGATAGATAGATAGATAGATAGATAGATAGATAGATAGATAGATAGATAGATAGATAGATAGATAGATAGATAGATAGATAGATAGATAGATAGATCTTTCGTTTGCTGAGAAATGCTTCTCGTTTAAAACAAACCCAATTGATTCGCAATATAAAGTATTCATGAGAACATCAAAGAAATTGCGCGACGAAATAACGGAGAAGAACGCGTAGCATTAAAAAGAATGGCATTCCTCCAGTCACGCAGCTTACCTGGTTTGCACTTCTTGTAGAAACTACGCATGAAGTTGTAGTCCTTCGACCGAGGCTCTTCATCTTTAAAGTCAAACTTCACGAGGATATCTGGAAGGAGCGCCACATGTGTCAAGTTGAATACGCTTAGGCAGTTCGCTATGTCTAAATTTGGATATGCAATATCGGGGCGCGAAGAAAAGAGTTCTTGCGGACGACCAGCTGACATCGAAAGTGGATTGAATTAATGTTCTTAGAACTGTCACGTGCGGGAAGTGCTCCACGGAAAGCCTTTCGCTCTCAAGATGTTCGCGATCTTGCCGCAGTGACCATGAAGCTTAGGACGATGTTAGAATGACTCATATAGACGGCGTTTGTTCATTCCTGGGCACAAGAATGAAGCTATGTTTGCGCTTGGCCAATAGCATGTATGAAAAAAAAGGTTACTGTCTTGCTGGTTTTTCGCCAGTTTGTTTCATCGAGATCCACAGCGACATAACGGGCAATTAAAAAAAAACATGCGAGAAGTTTGCATTGACTTGTGCGATGCTTGGCACAGCGAGACTGTTTGATCCTTAGCTCGTTGTGCTGCACCACGGGAATTACAACGCCGGCGGCGAATAGGTCCAGCGTGCTTGGCAGAGGAAGCGGCAGTAATGAGACGAAGACGGGCGGATCGTTCTTCCTAGGCCACGGTGTAAGAAACTGTGGCGGTTGCTATGGCGACGGCTCGGCGGCGGGCTGGCTATTTTAAGAGCGAAGCTCTTTAAGCTGCCGTTAAAACGTGCGCGTTTCACGAAAGCCAGCCGCGCCGTAGCCATGACAGCCAGCAACGCCGCAGCTGCTAGAACGCCTGGCATAACCTCGTGACGTCATGCCAAGCCGCGCATGCGCAGTAGCAACAACCACGCAGCTGCGATCGCTAAGCCACGCCCAGCGACGGAGACACCTCGCGCAATCGAGTTCCGCCGCTCGATCAGATGCAGCCATGGGACGCGCAAAGAAAGTACGTACTCCCAAAGAAGAAGCAGCGCATCGTGAAGCGAGTCTTGTCGCTGTACGAGAACGGCAACGGCAGCGATGAGCAGACCCAGAATACGCGGCCAGGGAAAGGCAGTACAAGAGACGACGGACGAGAAGATACCGCCGATCATCGTGAGTGCAAATGCTGCGTGTGTGCGAGCTCTACGTCAGGATCCAGCCTGCCGGAAAGCTGAGCACGAGCGGCACCGTGCTCGGCCAGCTTCGTTGTGTCTGAAGCCTTGCGCGGCCGAGTGCAAGCTTTCGCCTTTTTTTTAGCACAGGTGGCGCGCAGCTGTGGCGGTTCCTATGGCAACGGCGTAGCAGGGTTTTTTTTTTTTGTTAACGGCCGTCTTACTGCCAGTTTTAACAGCTTCGCTGTTAATAAATATAATGCGGAAGGATGTCACAAAGTAAAAACAGTCAGGGGGGCCTCCTCTTGGTATATGTATAAAAAATGCAGAGCAAAGACTGGCAACTAAGGCAAAAAACTGCAAGCGAATAAAAAAATCAACGTAATGAAAGATCAAAACCAAGAGTCATTATTGAGAAGGCGCGCGAAGCAGAGGGTGCTATTCTGGACTCTGTCCGATTCCACCATCTTGTCAAATTTCGTAATGGCGGTATTTTATGCCAATCGGAGAGGCCGTAGCTGTCGTACGGGCCAATCACAGTTGACCAATGGCGGAATTCGAAAACGTCCAGAATGGCACCTAAGCTGTTTCAGTTCTAAACTCTCACCTTGCAAGTATTTGGCTGCATCGTCGAACTGCACCAGCCACGGATTACTGAAGTGGCGCCGTCTGGTGGCCAAGTTGGCCGGTTGTCGAGCGCCGGTGCACGCGAAGCCCTCGAAGTCGTAGCACGGGTCTACGCTGTAGTTGATGCCGGAGAGGAACTCTGACGCTAAAGAAGAGCGGCGTGGCAGTGTGAAACACTACTTGCACGGTATATATAATTTGTTTAGCTGTGGGCGTGTTGGCAACGTTTTGCAGCATAATGCCATTGTTGCCAGGCTTGGCTGCTTTGCTTCAAAATTGGTTGCTTTTTTGGGCTGTCGGTGGGAAGAATTTACCTCGGCTACCGGGCTACTCTGTGGCTATTTCGAAAAAACGCATGCAGTTGACTCCACGTGAAAGCTGCAGGAAGTGCGGAGCAGTGATTCGCCTGCCCTTCGGTGACGCTGGAGTTCTAAACGTGGAACCTGCTCGGCGTGCATGGTGGGAAAAGAAACCATTTGTGATGGCCTTTTTCTTACCCTCTCCTCCTTTCTCTCCTCTTGAACCTCACATAACTTTCGACCTCCGTCCTATACTGTACTATATACAGTTATGCTTTTAACATAAGCGGCGAACTAATAACCCGCCCAAATTTCGTAGCAATCAACGACTCCTCAGATTACGGGAGTTTTTCATTTCCAGAAGATATCTGGATATTCAATGTGGTATTTAATGAACTAAATGACAAATGCAATAAAGACCGCGTTGTCTTAAAGGGCCCGTAAACCTAGTAGAGGTCTAAATTTAGTTGTGGTGTGGCAGTTGTGCAGGAGTCTACAACGAACACGTAGCCGTGAGAATTTGTCGAAACGCTGCCGTAATAGCGGCGTTATACGTGTTTGGTGACCGAAACGGTGCGATCGCTCGTTTCACTCTTTCCTTCGCTCGTCGGCTGGTCTCCTCTCCGTGAACTCCGTGCTACTCGTCTAACCGCTGTTGTTGCTGTGCCAGCCCGTGCTCTCACGAATCGTGTCGATATGGACCCGGTGTTGCGCGCACGCCTTCAAAGGATCGCCAGCATGATGGACGCGTACGGTGACACGTGTCGCGTCTTTTCGTTTTTCCAGTCGGCGCTTTTGCAGCCAAGCAACGCACACTGATGCGTGAAGGCCATTGCAAAACACTGTCGGATTCAGTCCGCGCAGCTTATCAGACAGCTGGTGCGCTAGCGATTTGCCAGTGGCGTTACTGGCCGCAGTTGCCGATTCGCAAGCGCGCACACGCGGGCAACACGACGAAAAACAGCAAGGAGCGCGGGCAGCTGCTTGCAGACTAACCGGAAGCCGTAGATTCTTGTTCGGCCAATCGCAGCATCGCCTGCATACCGCATCACAGATTCAACATGTTCACGTCACCCTCGTCACTAGGAAGGCCAGAAAGTCCCGGAGAGGAGAAGGGATTGTTTCTTAGAATGTTTGGCGCGCCCACAGCTTGTAGCGCTGCCACGTGTGGCATCGTTTATTGTGACGGCATTCTGCACACGATGCGCGTGTTTATTTGAAATGTTGGAACAATTATCGGAGGTTGTTTAGGGGCCCTTTAAATGTATCGTGAAACACCCCTCAGGCTCGGTGAATAAACCAATTCTACGAGCAGCAAATGCTGCAATGAACGCGCGAGCCAAATTTTCTAGTCGCGCGCGACACCTGTAAGTTTACAAGCACAGTGCTAAGTTACCACTTTCTGAAGCACCCCTCTATTCATACGCAGTCCCGTCCTCATGCGCTTTGAGGCGGCCGGCACTATAGCTCTGTTTCGTCATTCAGGAGATTGCCGCTGTTGCCCGATATGTGACTTAAATTAAGAGCGGTGCTTGGACCAGGTGAGCATCTTGCCACTGAGTGCCACCACACACCGGCTTACGCAGTAGCAACACTAGCGCGTAAAAAAATCACACCAGAAGTGCATCACACCTGGCTTGCGCTCAAGTACATGTCGCGCAATGACTCAGCTGGATTCGCGACTTCTTGTCCTGCCGCCCTGGGCAGCTGCCAGCAAGCTCTCTGGGACGAAAGAGAAGAAAGCGCCTAAAGCGTGCAACTACCCGTGACTCCGCGCGTACTTGACGGATTTGAAAAACATTTGGAGCAATGGATTCATGAGGCAATAAGCACCTATACTCAGAAGTGTTTAGGGATGTCACTAAAGGCTACCAATACAACTATTACGACTACAGAAGTACAGCCAATGCTTTGTAGGCTTACCGTAGGTCAGGCAGCTCGGCTTCGTGCAAAAATCATAGTCGGGACTTTCGTGCCTGACGTGAAGGGCTGCAGAACAGCACATATTTTTGTTGAATAATCATAGCATCATTGTTAATATCAAGTGATCGTGAAACAGCTGGACTTGAGTTAGCGCTACCAGTCAGCCCAGATGAACCATACAAGTCATCAAAATATTTTTTCAACATAACAGCAAAAAATAACAACGACAACAGCAATAACAACAAGAAAAACAAAGCGTGCCCTCTTTAATGAAGGCTTTCTGTCATACCCACGGAACCTCGTTGAAAGACCTTCTTCGCTATCGTCACTACCCAGTAAATATTCGAAGTACTGAGCAGATACAACATTGTTTTAAACTTACCGCAATAATCGATATATACATTGTTCTCGTGTTCTCTAAGTCCGCATTCATTATTTTATTTCGCACAAAGTGCAATACAGGGTAAGTTTAATGATGCAATTATTTACTTTCTTATCGGCTGGCAAAGATCTGGCCGATGCTGTTGATAGCAGGCGAAACTGTCGTTCTCATCAGTGACAAATCGCGCGAATAACAGTACGATTACGGAAAAAAAATGTATACTAGAAGCGACATGCAGAAAGATTTTGTCCTTAATTGCTGCCTACCAGTGACCAGCTACCTTCGTTTATATGCCTGACGTCACAGCCGATTCTAGGCTTAGAATTAGTACTATTAGGGCGCGATGGCTCAAACTTCATGCGTGTGCTTTTATTGCATGAGGAAGTAGAGCACATGAGCTTCGAGGATGCTTAGTAAATAACGCATCCGTCTCATCCTTTTATACAATCATCAGCTTTCCTTTGCCACCGAAAAAAAAATCTGTTTTGTAAAATCAAGCAAGTCACCTCCTCTATAGAACAATGCATGGAACTCAGTTTAACAAGACTTGATATTTGGTGAGATGGTGTATAGAATTTGAGAACATAAAAGAGCAAAAATAGGCATTTATATAGATAGAGAGACACAGGAGCGGCGATAACTTTCATCTGCCATTATGCTCACAGCATTTGCAGGTCGTTAAGTGCGGAGGCTTCATAGCCTTCATAGATTACGAGAAGGCATTTGATTCGGTGGAGACATAGCAGTCATGCAGGCACTGCGGAATCAGGGCATCCACGAAGCCTATATAAACATAATAGGATAAATCTACAGCGGATCCACAGCGGATCCACAGCGGATCCACAGCCACTATAGTCACTACAGTGACACTTCTGCGAAGCTTTGGAAGGCACGGACTGCGCATATGGAACGTTTTTTTTTTCTGAAGGGGTTTCGTGTTACATGACCATGCGTTTTACTTAATGCGCTCGTTTTTCTTGGTATATGTTTGCTAGAGAGGCCTCGAATAAAGGTAGCTAAAATTTACCGGCCGTCTTGTGTCTATCTGTGTGAATGTCCACTTTTCACTTCAGTGTCCCCGAAAACGTCGAAGCCCCGTGGTATTTGAACAGAAGGGGAAAAGAAAAGGCAGGGAAAGAAAAACGTCACTCACCCTTTTTGTGCATATTCACGAGGTCGCAGAGATAAGTTGTGATAATGCACAGCATAATGATGACGAACCATATGGCTGCCCAGAAGATCTGCTCTAATGGGGTATGCATATCCCATGCCTTTTCTATGGCGAAATTCAACCTGCATCATGGATATATATATATATATATATATATATATATATATATATATATATATATATATATATATATATATATATATATATATATATATCTAGATAGATAGATAGATAGACAGATAGATAGATAGATATGGCGGGCGGAAAGTACTTCCCTATTAAGAACTATTCATAACTTTTGTAATGCTTTACGAATTTTAACGAAAGAAAAAGCAGTTTGTTCCTTACGGCGGAAAAATTGTTATGCATTGCTAAAATTCAGCTAAACAACAAAATTATTGACTTATTCTTTTTGTAAACGATTGGAGTTGTTTGCAGCACACTTGTGCAGAAAGTCATATGGTGTGTTCGTGAAAACTTGCTTAAATCGCTGCTAGAATTCATCAATGCCCTTTTCGTATTGTGCGATAGGCTTTAAAAGTTATTTCAACGGGCCACGACGCCCCATCCAGCATCCTGAAGAATTGATCTCGAATAACGCATTGATCCACAACTTACGTTTCACCTGATGTATCTGATACCGCCAGTGGCATCAATGAGGTATGTGATAAATTCTTCGATTGTAAGGAACAAAATGCTGATTGTTCATTAATATTGGTTACTGGTTATAAAAGTTGGCTGATGGTTAACTCTTGTGAAGCTAGTTATCACGAGCGAAGTGTATGTTTGACGTGGTTTTGCAAGGACTATGCACAAGGCGTTTCATTAAGCCTGCGCCAGGCCAAAGTGGCACCGCAGCGACGAGGCTCCGAGTGAGCGCTGGTGCGACGCCTCTCCGCAGCCGATCACGTGGCGTGACGTCGCGCCTGCCACACTTGCGCTCCGGCTGCTCAAGGTCATTGGGACCCGATGGGTGATCTTGGTGCAGTAGAACTTTCGCTGTATAGGTTATCAACCATTATTCATAGGGAGTTACTTCCCATCCTATCTTTGTATAAAATTAGTGTGAACTAGTATGGCGATACAAAACACACCTTTTGTAAAGGCAGCAAGCAAGAAATGTGCAAGACGCAAATCTTGCGCGTCCCTTTAGAACAGCTTTTGTCTTGCCGCGAATGCACTCCTATCGTACCAAACAAGGTTAACTGTTTCGGCATGCTTCGCTTTCATGAATATCTCATGATCTACGGATACTGAGCTATTATTTAATGAGATTCCTCTGCATGCGTTCATAATGCTGTCGAATGCCTTATGATGCGTACGCGTAGTAGATGACAACACTAAACGTGCGCGAACGGTCAGCACAGGGTTGTCTGCGCTGTAGCAAGAAAGGTTACGTAGCGCAAATAAGAATGAAATTGCACTGTGACCTACGAGCTGGTCAGAAGGAGGTAACACACGCCATCGAACAGGTTGTCACGTGGTTTGTATTGTTCACTACAAGGTATATAATATGACATAGAATACCGTTTTTCCCAGTGGTAAATAGCGCCGCCTCAAGGGCCCTAGAGAGTTTCAACACAGAAAATGTCCTAATACGCGTAAGACCAGCCTACTGTACGCGAACTATGCGTTGTGTTGCCATGGAGCATCATCAATAGTTAAGAGCGTTTCGTCTGTAAGCACAGAGATGGGATATTTGTGCTGCCTAATTTTGTAGGTGAAGTTTTATGTCATATATCACAAAAGCAGCGACCTTCTGAGAGCTTCTTGGATGTGGTCGTGCATTGCTGGCTCTTCCCAGAGAGTTTGTCGGTTGCTGTATGCGCCTTAGAATAGTCAGTCTAAAACTTACCTTGCGAAAATTGCTAAATAGGTTCTCTGGTGTAATGATTTAGCGTGTTAGCAACGTCTACATCATCTTGCAGACCATCGGTGTTCCTAGATTTGTGCTATGTACCATGCACTTTTTTCTAAAAATTGCGTACTATATGAATCAAAACACCTGTACAGAAACACTGAAGCATTGAGCACTCAATCAAAAATTATTGCGTTCTTGTTTAAGTGCTTACTTTGACCAGGCGTTGACTAATCTGTCGAAGCGTTGACGCTGGTCGTTGACATTGGCGTTCACACTGGCAGTGTTGACACTGGTCGCTCTGGCGTCATGCAGGGACACGCGGCTTCCTTGTGAGACTTTGCTTTTCTTACTTTTCAGCTGAGAATGCGTGCTTGTAACCGAGCCGGTGCGTTTTCTGCGTCGAACAGTAGTCGGCGGGAACCGTGGTCCCATTGTTGAAACCTGCGGGAATGAATGAATGGTCGCAGAAAACAGAAATATGCACTTCTCACCCAGGATAACCATGGCTAAACTGGTCATGTACTCCGAATGTTGCAATGCATTTGCGCCATCAAAACTCATATAGTAATTCAAATATGCCGACGACGTAAGTGAAGAATAATTTTTTGTGCGATTCTAGGAAGACAGAAAATAGGCATATGCTTTGCATAACGGCATCAATTGATGTCTCTCATTGACTTGTAAGGACTTGATCTATCAGATCAGTTACTAAGTGCAGTGCACTTATAGAAAGAAGGCGAACGGCGGCATGGTCTTGCAGTTCCAAGCGAAACAGCCGCAGAGCTTCGCCACTAAGGCGAGAGAGGGCGCCAACTGCCCATTATCGGAAAGTTCCTGATGGTTGCACCGCTAAGGGCGGTCCCAAGCAGAACCCAATAGGAAGGTGCCGGCTGGCGGAGGGTCTTTCCCGCTATGGACGCAGCCGAAGAGGCTTGTCGAGAAGGACAGTGCGCGCTCGCCAGAAAAGGGCAGTGCTGACGAAGAGCGGATCACGCCGGCAGCGCTAAGCGAGCAGATGAAGAACGACTACGTCCACTGCTGAACCCTGCTTTAGGAAAACAGGGCACAGCAGCCATACGGCAACAACTTAAGGAAAATCCCAAGATGACAGCCAAAGAAACACAAGCGAAGCGCCGGTATCGAGCCGATCCCGAGGTGCGGACGCGAAAAAATGCTGCAAAGAGAGAAACTCATGGAAGAAGCATGCATTGCACTCACATAGAGCCTACCTGCCGACACTTTTCTCAAACAATCACCATCCTTACGGCATTTGCATGTCTGTTTGCTGCACTAAATATTATTTGTTTCCACTGAAATAAACTGCAAAGAAACAGCATTCTGAAAGCCACCTACCGGCATAGCGTATTCGTAATCAGCCTTGCCGGTGTCGTCGTCTTCTTCTTCTTTGTCTAGTCAGCTATCTATGCCATGGTATAAACCCACACGGAAGAATTGGGGAAGCATAGCAGTGAACGTTTTCAGAGCGAAGCTGTTTAGGCCAGCCGTAACTTGTGCGGCCTATCAAAAAACTATCATCATCATCAACGGGTACGTGTCACAGAAGATGGGCAAATCCCACCACTCACCACTAGTTCACTAAGAGAGAGAGAAAGCTATAGAAAGAAGGAGAGAGAGAGAAAAGTTGGGAGAAATAATGGCAATAAAGACGTAAAAAGATAGAAACAGAAATATATAGAAAGAGAAAGAAGCAGAGAGAGACAGAAAAAAAAGGAAGATCAAGAGGGAAGGAAAGAGAGAAAAAATAAGAGGTAAAGAAAGGCTCGTTCTGCGAGCGGTGCGAACGCTCGGTTCTGGAGTTTGGACATCCTTGTCGCGACTAACCTAGCTAAGCCTAGAAAAAATCTAGAAAAAACAAGATTAGACTTATGAATCGTCCAGTTTCGCTGTTTCAAGCCTTGTGCGACTTCGTGCAAGCTTCGCCAATTTGTTTTTTTTTTTTTGGGGGGGGGGGGAGAGAATAAAACCGCGATTAAAGGAACCCTCATGCCAAAACTGAATTCTGGAGATGTTTGTGTTGTTTCATTGCCCTGTACACGTGGGCATTTCTGGCCCATTATTAGTGGTAAACGTTACTTCTAGGATATTTTTATTTGGTTTGATAGTAAGCGTGAGTGCTCATTTCAATTGGCAGCACGTTGCGACATCGCCTCTAGTATGACGTAGATGAAGGCCCCGTTTGACGTTTCATTACCTTGAAGATCCTGCCGCCCGGTTCTTGGCCCATCCCCCTTTCTGGGTGAGTGCCATCAGAGTGAGGGAATCGTCATTACCATCACAGGAAAGCGAAGATTCTCGACGTCCCAGAAGATTCGCGGGGAGCGTACAATGCCACGACTGGCACCCGACGAGGGCTATTTTTCCTCGCCCCCTCTCGCTCTTTAATCGGGCTGCTCTCGAGACGGTTTTGGCTGATCATGCCAGGAATGCGTTTCTCTTTCCTGAGGGGACGAGCTCTTAACAGGCTTAACCCATACCGAAGCTTGATTGATTGATTGATTGAAGCCTTTCACTATTGGCACATACCCACTCCGGGGGATTGGCCAAGAAAAATTATGTTATCCTATGGATGATAACTACATTAATTTTTTCCTCTCTATTAGTAAAGTAGAAAAAAAAACGCGAAGATAAAGAGCAATGAAATTACAAAATGTATTATAGCCTATGGAGGATAATTACATTAATTACAATTTTGATCCGACCAGACAGCTGAGTTTACTGACCCAACCAAATTTGACTCTACGACTTACTTTTAATCACATTTTATAATTATGTCGCGAGTATTTTTTTTTCAGTATTTCTTAAAGTAGACCTTACGTCGGAATACGTTTAGTTGCTAGAATGAAATTACACGCAGCATCAGAGATTTCTCTATGACAATGTCCCAAAACAGAGGCAGCGAAATTTAGAACATTTTCCGCAGTTAAACTTAAACCAATCGTCGAAAGCGGAATAACCAGAAGTCTTTTCCTAATTATTGAATAGTTGCGGCATGATATAAAATAATGTTCAATAGATTCTGTTTATTCGCAAAATGGGCAAAGGGGTGATATCGCCAAACCAGCTCTGTGCAATTATAAGTTTAATGGGGGGACACGGCATCGAAATTTGGAAATAATAACTTCAAACTTTCTAGACTGACTCCACTTAGGTTTCCATGGAAATTTAAGGTGTTAATATTCTGGCCATTTAGTAATAATTCCCATCACATCTGTACAAATTGCTAATTTTCTATATCTGATCGCTGTTATGTATTCTACTTCTGGGAGTACCGAAATTATTGGTCCATCGAGGGATGCCCAGGCTAAAGAATCAGCCAATTCATTTAATGGTATCCCGCAGTGACCTGGTACCCACAATAATTTCAGGAGTTTCAGTTGTGGCGGTACTAATGTGCGCCAAGTCATTAGGGCTCGTGAATGTTCTGAAGGTAGAAGTGCTTTACATACCGAAAGAGAATCTGTTATATACATTGCACTATCTTCGATTGAAGGCAATTTTCGAAGCGCCAAAATAATAGCCATGAGCTCAGCCTCAAAAACAGGAGTAAAATCTGGCAGCCTTACTGATAATGTCCAGCCAAGGAAATCGGAAGCAATTCCTACGCCTGCCTTTTGATTATTCACAGAAGCATCTGTGGCTATTATGTTTTGTTTCTGCATGAACCAAGTAATCTTTTAACCTGTTATTCAAAAATCTGAGAGATTGGAACTTAGATTTTGGGGGGAAGATTTCATCATATTCTATCGTCATATTGTTATGTGAGCCATTAGTTTCAATTATCGCTCTAATGTCCACCTTAATGGTGTCCAGTTTCTTTTGAACAAAAATTATTTGGGGTGTATGGAATCGTGGCCAATGGGCAAGAAAGAAGGAGTCAGGGTCACTGATAAAGGCGTATTCATATCTTCTAGCCGGTAAGCTGTAAAATTTTTAAAAAGTTTGCACCGTTAAGATGCGGAATCAACAAAGAAGCGTTGGAAGGCGTGCTTCTTGATACATTACATTTATGGCCACAAACTTTGGGAGTCCCAGACACATTCGGAGCGCTTCACGTTGCAATAAAACTAAAGGTTTTGTTTTATACGCAGGGCCGCCCGAAAATAATATGCACCCAAATTCCAATATTGGGCGCATGTACATTTTGTACAACATTAACAAGGTGTCTCTACGTAAACCGTATTTTCGGTTACTCAGCCTACGCAATAAGCCTAACGCTCGTTGTGCCTTTGTTGCTATATATTCTATGTGTGGACTCCAATTAAGGGTTTCATTATAAATTATACCCAAATATTTGATAGAATCCACTTGTGGAATGGGTTCCTGCTTATACAATACGGAAATTGAAATTGAATCTGCTAGGGGAAACACCAAGAGGGAGCTTTTACTGATGTTTAACGACAATGAAAGCGACTGCAGCCGAATTACTATGGTATTAAGATACCTTTGCAATTTTTGATGTAATGAGTAAATATCACTGTCTGCCGCGAAAAACGCGAAGCACCCACAATGCTTCCTTCTTTACCGCACACGGGGCGCCAATTCGAAAACTGCGCTGTCATCGTCGCCAACATTTAAGCGCACATGGTCTTAGGAGTTCCCCGCTAGGGGCACTAGTTTCTTACAATTTTCTGCGGACGCTTGGAAGCGACGCTTAACTTGGTGTTGGACTTCCTAAAGTTGTCGCGAATAATATTTAATACAATGAAGCGCCTGCCTTCTCTTCTTACACGCTTTCAAATCCTAACAGTACGACGTTCCTAAAGATATATGTATCACCACTGAGGAGGTGGTACTTTATTTTAATTAATCAACCGACGTCATATTTTAACTATCAGTGGTCAAGGTTACGGTGCCCACAAATCGTTTTCGCACAGAAACTATTGAAAACATTACGACTGCAGCTATACTTATCCTAAATAGATCTGTAGATACAGTTACATTAGAATTTGACGATATATTTGCGAAGAATCGCAAACAGTTGCCCAATTGATACCTAAATTGCATTTTGGAAGACCATTTGTCAAATTCAGAAACAACCATCGTGATAGCGACTGATGCTTCAGTTAGTGAAGAAAAGGTGGGGCGGGGATTGCATCGTTATCCCTGGATTGGTCTTTTTCAATTCGTTTACCCGACTTTACGCCTATTTATCAGGTGGAATTTCTTGCAGTTGTTTTAGCTTTACGCAAATTACCCTTATCAATATCGGAAGCCGTCATTCTGTCTGTCTGTTTTTCATTAACTGCATCAAAATTTTCAAATACTTTATAAGTATTCTATTCTCTTAACCCAAGACATTTAGGCCTTATTCGCTTGGTTTGGCTATCAGGTCACAAAGGTGTAACCCTCAATGAATATGCGGATGCACTAGCAGCAGCATCACACAATGGTCACATAATGTCTATATTGCCGACGTTGGTGTTTGTCTCCGAGGCGCGATCTGAAAAGTTTGTTACGTTGGATAACTGAGCTATGTCTGCTTTGTCAGCACCTGAGTTTCCTCACCTTAATTATTCTTGGAAAAATCGATGGTGCTCCACTAGAAGGGCAGAGGAGGAGGAGGAGGAGAAAGAGGAAGGAAAGGCAGGAAGATTAACCAGACGCGCGTCCGGTTTGCGATCCTACGCTGGGGGAAGGGGATTAAGGAAGAGAAAGAAGGGAGATAGAAAGAAGGGAGCATAAGTAATAAGTAAGGGAGCAAGTAACGATACACGCGAGCTTAAAGAACACAGCTGCGTTCCATAGTACTGGACTCAGGATTTCATACGTTCCGCTGTAGAAAGTCGTGCCATGGTGCCTACTGAAGGCTTGCAAGTACTGGACATAGAACATCCAGTACTTGTTGTACGGACTGGGCGTAGGGAGATTTCAGCTTGCCGACGAACACGCGCAGTGTGTCCAACAGTGACTGAAGCACTATGATGGTTGGTTTCTCTTCTTCAGGCAACTGGTCAGTCGGAGATTCAGTGCGCACTGTTGCCGATGTGCAGTGTGAATCTGCATGTCGCTGCGACTTCGGCGACGCAGGCCAAGCTGCGTCAGTAGTGTCCATGCCTTCATTGTCATTCTGGTTGATTTCTGTGACTGTGGCTTCGGCAATGGAGGCCAAGTGGAGTCTCCAGAAACTGTGTGTTTTACTGCAGTTCGTTTCGTGCCGGCCGCGAAGGGTCTGGGTGACAAGGGAGTTGGTGAAGCAGGGCGTTCAAGGGGCACTGCAGATGCACAAGCATTGGCTTCCTTGGATGTACGTCGGTGCCGATTTCGCCGCTTTCTGAGTGTTTTGGCAGCCTCGCGATGCGATGTATGGTTCCTTGCCATTTGTTTCAACACAGCATTTTTTTTAATTTTTGGGCACTGTTTTGAGGAAGCTTCGTGAGGTCCATTACAATTGCAACACTTGAGAACATTAGCTATACAAGTGTCCGCAGAATGGGTTTCAGCGCAGCGTGAACATACTCGCTCATTTTTGCATACGCCTCTCACGTGACCTAGCTTCATGCAGTTGTGACATTGCAGTGGCTTCGGCACAAAAGGTCTCACAGGGTGTCGGAAGTGACCCACCTTTACGTACGAAGGTAAAGAGTTGCCTTGAAAATCTATTTTCACGCAGCGTGAGGTACCCAAACGAGTAACTTTAGCGATAACGCTAGCTTCATTAGCTGGTTTGACAAGGGCAGACAAGTCGGAGCTGGGTATGATAGCGTCAACGTCGTAGATGACGCCGGCGACGACGTTGGAGCCCACAGGGATGTAGGAGCGGACGTTGATTCCATCCAGCTCTGTGACGTTGCGTAGTGCGTTCAGAGCGGCAGCATGCGAAACATCAACCGCCATGACATTCTTACGCGGGTTCACTCTGATGCCGATGATTTCATTTGGCACCAGTCCCTCCAGCAGAGCCGAAACAGATTGCCTGTTGAGGCGCTTCACGTTGCCGTTGGAGACAGCAGGAATGAAGATGATGGTGTTGGCCCCTGGTCTTCGCGGCGCTTCTTCATTTTGTACGTTCGGGGATGAAGAGGGCCTGGTGTTGCGCCTCTTCGCCTTTCGGCTTAATACAAGTTCGAAGTCATCAGATGACCCCTCACCTGTCAGTGAGTGGACATCCTCGCTGTCATAGTCGCAGTAAGGGCCCGTTCGCTTCCTGGACGCGGCCGCCGCTGACGCCGCAGGACTTGGCAGGTATCCCAACTGCTCCGCGTTCATCACCGATGGGCACAGTATAGTAGCCTTCACGGGTTGCACATAATATTGCGTAAAAAAGGCAAGAGCTACTCGAACAGCGTTCCGCTAAGCAGACACTTCGTCGTCCTCCTTCAGAAGAGCAGAAATATCAATTATGAGAATACGCTGCCGAGTCCCCCCACTGAACTTTTACCTACACAGGTCTGGTCTGGTGCACTCACCTGATGCATCCACTGCAATTAGAGTGAATCTCTGATCATTTTATCTTAACATGGAGGTTCTTTACCGATCAAAGGTAAATAATTCTAGAAGAACCCCGCCGAAGGATGGGCTTAAATTTATCGCTTCCGATAGTTCTTTACTTTGGTGCTACCGTACTTGGTTTTAGCCAGAAACGTTCGTGATGCCGTATCTGATTTCCTGCGTCAGACAAAGCGAATTGAGTTTTAACGTTACCTAAAATCAGCTTGTTATTGTTTCTTTTCCATACTTTTGCTTCTTTTACTTTCCTTAATTAAGCTAATGAGTTATTTCAAAAGTTATGTATTTCTAAAGAATTTTAGAATATAAAGAATTTTATTTATATAACAAGGCATCGCGCGTTTCATGGCCGATTCCTCGCGGTGGGTTGCGCCAGTTTACTAAGCATCAGTCAAACAACCAATTAGTGACGGTAGCGTTAATTATACGATACGTTAGAGCGTTTACTATTCAATCTCGGCATTAGCAGACAAAAAGCTACAGATTACAGCAAAAAAAGTCACAAACAAGCGCTTAGCAGTGAGGGGTCCTTTAAAGGACAGAGAATTAAACCTTATTAAAGACGATAGTCTTTCTTGGGGAACTTAAACGCAGAAATTTTGGTCTGGCTTTCTGTCTGTCTGTCTTTCTGTTTGTCGGCACGTCCCTCGATTCAGCCACTCGGCCAAAGTTGAACCACTTGCCCAAGGGCCAGCCATCGTGAACGGCTGACTAGGATCATACTTGTGTACATTGTTGAGCAAAAGCAAACATTACGCATATCTGAGGCGCAACATCACTAGATAAGTATTAGGTGGTGTGTTCCTTTAATAGAAAATAAATAGATACGTAATTCTAGAGACCCCAGTTTCTTACGCTGCGCTGAAAATGCGACTGCGCCGAAGCTTGGCTTCCTCCGTGCCCTCTGCACACGCTCATTGTTGTGTTTCGGTTTCGGTTCAGTATTGCACTGTACGAATGCCATGGGGCGCCGCTCTGGCATTCCTGCTTTACCCAGACGACGTCAATATAAAAGAGTGTGTGGAGAGTGCTCGTTGAGTGCAGACGTTTCTGTTGCTTCGGCGCTTCGCGCCAAACCGCGTGTTCGGGCTGGCTGGCGTCCCCGCCGGTCGCGTTGGTCACCGCCGGTCTTCGCCTGCTGCTGCGCCGGGACTACCAGCCCGCAACACAACATTCACGTTTCCCGACGTATTGCCAGATGGCGTTCATATCTCATGCAGCGCCTCTTCTATTGTCTTTAGACGACATTTGCAGCGAAGCACGCAGATACGCGGCCAATTTTTTTTCTTGACCAGTCTATTTATGCCCGGAGGTGCACGGCCCCTTAATTCCAGGTAGCCGTTGGACTGACAGCCCAGCCCTGTTCATAGGGCAAGGCTATCAAAGGGCTGGGGACTTTGACTATAGAACACTAAGTAAGCATGCTAGCCCTCTTTAACTCACTGTCGATAATACCCGGACAAATATATATGCTAAGTCGCAGTAGCGTTGTGTTCATTCATTGTAGGCACGAAGTCAGCCGAGCTGTTCAGGCAAACAACGGAATCGTCACCACATTATCAAGCATACGATATGCTTCATACGTGGTGATGATCGTCAGTTACGAGACAGCGAGCGCCGTTACAACGGCGCTCGAAGTCGGTGGCAAGTGTAAGACCGCTTAGACCAAAGAATACATTACTAATTTATGTCAGTCTTTATTATGCGCAGCGGTTAGACTATTTGATAACGAAGCAACAAAATGCAACGCCGACATTTGAAACCGCATTATCATGCAGCTGCCACTGACAGTCAACGCGAGACCTTACCGATAGCTCTTTTTTATTTCTTTGGCATACCTGACAAGCTCTGGCTAGATCGTAGTGTAACAGGGGCATACAGGGAAGTAGGAGTAAAAATCATGATAACTCAAACAGTTACACTACGCCAATCGGATACAACATAATAAAGACGTCCACAATAACAATAGGAAAACCCATTAAATGCACCCATTAAATGCACACCGATTATGGAAATGGCTAATAAATGATGCTAGGTGTAGTGAGAGTGTAATTGCTCGCAAAACGTATCGCTGTTAGTAACGGCAGCTATCACGTCGAAAAATTCACCCCATGGTGCGATTGCTTGTGGCAATGCAGATAAATGCGCGTGTTCTAGCAAAAATACGCATAAAGCGTGCTGATTTCGCAAGCGCGCCGACATGCAATACGATTAGGAAGTATCAGTCGTGGAGATATAACACTCCTAGGAAGTATAAGTCGGGCTCGCGCCCTGTGAGCGCCCGTAGGCTTCCAAAACCACATCACCCGTGCTTCTACAGTCGTGCCGAATGAGTATTACTTCACAGGACCACGTTTGGGCGCTTTTCTTTAATTTAGAGGATAAAGTCGCAAGAGAACGCACGCCTGTGCGCATGACAAATGAATATTCATGACAATTCAATACATAGCATTAATATGCAGCAGTAACAACTACAGAATAGGAGCTCTTTGCATGATCTCCGGTAGTGCTGTTTCGAATGACCGCATCGTCCGGAGAGCCGCTCGCAGCTGGGGCGGCCGTAATGACAACCAGGCGCCGCAAAAGAACTTCTGAATCGTCCCCGCTCTCGCTAGTAGTAGACAGGCTGTCAAGTGTATCCGCATGCAAGTGGGCAGCCCTATCGGCGGAGCGGCGAACCACGATGTTGATACACACCGCCGCCACTGTGAGTAACACAGACAGGAGCACGCAGGCCGCCATAGCCATTCCACGGGAGACGGTGTCACGTTGCGGCAATGGTTGCTGCGGCCCATGCACGTAATTCTTCACTACATTGGGACCGTTAGAAACTTCGGTTATCTGGAAAACCTCGGAGCCAGGAGCCCACAAGGAACAGCGCGTGAACACTGGCGGCTTATACAAGGGCACTTCCTTGAACTTGTTGGCGGCAGCGATGGTGGTGTTTCCGGGGTTCATCGCCGGCAAACGTTTTTCATTACTCTCGCTCGCTGCAGTTGGCGTCGCTGAAGCCGATAGGAACGTTGGACGTGCGTCTTTAAGACTCGCAGGGGGTTTCTCCGCTTTCTTGTTTTGGCTTCCCGCTGGCAAAATGCGGGCTGGTGAAGGATTTAGTCCCGAAGTTTCGCGAGGTAAAGCGACGCCATAGGCTGGCGATTGACGACTCGTCTCAGAGATATTTGGTGGCGGCCTCGTAGTAGGTGCCTCACGAACCCGTCTTTTACTTTTCCGTATCTTCACGTCGCCTGACTTGACCGTGGGTGACACGTCCGAGACGTATGCGTGGCGCGCCTTCGCCAATGGGGACCTTTCGCGTATCTCGGCGTTAGTGGATGAAGCATCGTAGAGCGAATCCAGCGTGGCCTCTTTCACGCCCTCGCATAACTCTGACGATACTTCTGAACTGTCGGGCAGAGCGGGCTGCATAGGCTGGTAGGCCGGTCTGGACGCAGTGTTCGTCTGATCCTGTGGCAAGTAGGAGGCTAGCGTTTCTGGCTGCTGCGTCAGTCGCGGTCGTACGGTTGCACGTTGCATCGTAGGCTTCTTCCGTAGTACGCACGATGTCGCAAATATTGCTGAGCCCGGGCGTGTAATGGCTGACGCTGCTTGCCGAGTCACCCGTGGCTGAAACGCGCTGCGTCAACGTGATCATGATGATGGTTCCTTATTATTGTTGGCGCACACCGACCATGAAGCGTGGTATTTTAAACAGATAAAAACGCCAATAATTAATATGGGAACAATATGGAGAGGAAACATGAAATAAATTTTAGTCAATGAGATGACGTCTACTACATTGATCAGTCAGCCTATAGCTTGACATGAGCAGTATATAACGAAAACAACGAACAAGACTAATAGGGTGGCCTATTCCACGTAACGATGAGGTAACGTAACGTTTTAAAAAAAGGCGGAAGTTTAGGGTAACATGAAAACCTGAAGATATGAAAATTCGTGAACACGGCGTGCTGCGTGAGCCAAAGTTTCGACAAGCGGACTTCTCTTGAAGACTGTCCTGTGCCAGCTTTCGTTTCGTTTTGTCGCCTAAAGGAAGCTGGCTCATACCCACGAGGGGGATTGACCACACTGTCAATTATAAAGAAAAATGTGAAGTCCGAACAGGACAAAGCTGCCGAGATCTTCCTCTTTCACTCTCCACTCTGCTTCTGTGTACATTTATTCCGGTACATACGGCGCGTAATACTGCCCTCCTCGCGGAGGAAGCGCACCGCGCGTTTTGTGCAGTCTCGCCAATGGAAAGCGTTGAGGCGAGCCACATGCGTGAACTCTTGTTGTGGTAGAGCGTCTGCCACTAGCTGTGAGGCCTGCTATGCTAGGCTCAAGGCACGCTAGACAAAGGACGCCTCTCCTGAGCCCTCTTTTCAAATGAACACGTTTACTAAATGCGAAGCATTTCTTAGCGAACCCTAGGCACTTTGGCCGTTTCTATCTACGTATCTATCCATCTATCTATCTAGCCGCTTACGTCTGGCCGCTCTCCTGGTCGTCTCCATAGGTTGTAATGTACCAAAGTTCGCACAGCAGAGGAGCGGTGTATGAAGAACACGATTCACTGGTCGTGACATGAATAACGCCAAATACCTGTGGCGTACGTCATGAAACCCTTTCTCTCAGTCACGTGTGGGACATACCCGCATACCAGAGTTCATGTTATGCGGGTATGTGCCACAGGTGATACAGAGTCTCAATCAACACAGTAACCGCGAACATACACATTGACACGCGAGGAAAGTGATAATAATAATTTTGGGATATTACGTCCCAAAACCAAGATATGATTACGAGAGACGCCGTAGTGGAGGGCTCCGGAAATTATGGGCATCTGGTGTTCTTTAACGTGCACTGAAGTCGCACAGTACACGGGCCTCTGTCATTTCGCCTCTCTATCATTTCGAAATACAACCGCCGTGGCCGGGATCGAACCCGCGACCTTCAGCTCAGCAGCCGAGCACCGTAACCACTACACCACCGCGGCGGACGCAAAGAAATTGAGGAAGCTGAAGAAAGAACACCCCTGGAAGACGCCCGACTACCATCCCCTCGTCCACGTGATCACCAACGTGGACCACGTGCAATACGCAAAAACCGGGGTCAGTGCTTCCTACAATAACTCCGCCGAGAGGACCATGCCCCTCATCATTACCGGGGACTTAAATATTGGTTTATCAAAACCCAACAACGCCTGCTGAATCCCGGCCGCCGCGGCTGGGATGGAGGTTAAAATGTGTTTCGATGGAGGTGAAAATGTCTGAGGCCCGTGTACTTAGATTTATGTGCACGTTAAAGAACCCCAGGTGGTCAAAATTTCCGGAGTCCTTCACTACGGTGTCTCTCATAATGATATCGTGGATTTGGGACGTTAAACCCCAGATATTATTATTAACGCCTGCTGCTTACACTGCATGAAAGACGGCTTTGATGTGAACAGGGCATCGCAAGACCTCGTTGCCACGTCCAGGACAGGAGGCATCATAAACCATTTCTTCGGAAGAGGCATCCACGATTTCTACCATCTGTACTATACCTCGCACTTCACTACACTTAGACCCCTCAAGTCGCGATCCTGAACGAATCCAATAAGAAGTCCTGTCCAGCTGCTCGTGCTCACTGATCATGGTGATGATGACCTTGTTCAAGAACTGTCAAGAACAGTTCCACACATGCACACGAGTTCGTCAAACGTGCGTTCCTTGTCCGTCATAACGGACCAGTATAAGCATAACAACTTTAGCGCAACTGTAACAGCGAAAACTGTCATTGTAACGTGTACGTGAAGTGCGCCTGCGCATGCCTTCGGCTGTGTATATATCTAGAGAAATTTTTCTGAATACGAGTAGCGGCTGTCCTGTGCATCTGTGTTCCTTCTTTGTCTTGTTCAAATGCGTGCTATCCAGTATTGAAGAATATAACCACTACATATCAGCTTACCACGTCTGCTCTTGGTAACACCCGTGTTGCTGTCAGCATCGTAACTGTAAACAACGTATTGTATAACACATGTGCGACTCTCCAACATATGTGTGTGCGTGCACCATTTGGACATTTCTCTAGCTTCATTCCGTCACGTTTCACTCAATGTCAAAAAATACGCCACAGTCACTTTCCCGCGCAGGCTTCGCATAACATCGATGCCCTCGGTACGTGGGATCTGCCGAACTTTTCTCTTTCGGGTGAAGGTACGGAAGCCTCTTGCTCGTGCGTTCAGACTGGAATTCCGCTTGCCTAAACGTTGGCTTCAGCGAAACCCTGTGCTCCCACATGTAATGTCATATATCACATAATGTTAGCTGCCAGCTCGTAAAAAGATCACGTGCGACGTGACGCCAACAGGCAAAAAAAGAGTGTTCCACACTCGCCGCCATGGCTGCGATTGGCGCTGACTAACACTCCTAGGTTTAAATCAACATATATACCCCAGAAAGTGGACGGGAGGATGACCGCCGCCGTAGCTCAGTGGTAGAGCATCGGACGCGTTATTCAAAGGTCGCAGGTTCGGTCCCTGCCGGCGGCAAGTCATCTTTTCGTCCACTTTACTTTCTTCACATTCATATTCTAAATACTACAGTTAACACCCCCTGTACTTTCCTTGGCGTTATTGTCTGTTAGTTCTCATTAATATTGTGTCTAACAAAGATAAACGAGCCCTTGAAAAAATCATCTGCTTTCCTTCATAATGTCGTAATGTCATATATATATATATATATATATATATATATATATATATATGTTAGAACTAATAGATAAGAAACCCAAGGAGAGCATACGGGATCTTATCTTGTCGTAATTATGTTGTAATTGTGAAGAAAGTGAAGTGGACGAAAAGATAACTTGCCGCTGGCAGGGACCGAACCTGTGACTTCTAATAGCGCGGTCCGATGCACTACCAATTCAGCTACAGCGGCGGTCATCCCCCGTCCACTTTATGGGGTATGTATTTGCATTTTAAACTTGGGAGTGTTAGTCAATGCCGCTAGTGGCCATGACGGCGAGTCTGGAACGCTCTTTTTCTGCCTATTGGCTTCACGAAGCACGTGATCTTTTTACGAGCTGGCAGCTGACCAATAATCCCTCGTATACTACGTTAAGGCATTCAGTATGCTAGAACGAGACCTTTGCTATGAACGAAAGAAGCAAGGGCAATATTAAGGGCTGGCTTTTTTTAGTAGACACAGCAGTAAATAGAACTAAGAAGAAAATCAAGGAAAGCATAGGGGATGCTATTTTGTAGTGACTATGTTGTAAATGTGGAGAAAGTAAACTCGACGAAAAGATAACTTGACGCTGGCAGGGTCTGAACCTGCGACTTTCGAATAACGCGTCCGATGCTCTGTTAACTAAGGTAGCGGCGTTCCTACGCCCGTTCACTTTATAGGGTGGACGGGGGGTTGACCGCCGCATGGGAGTGTTCGTCAGCACTAACACTCCCAAGTTTAAAATGCACACGCATATGTATATATTGTAAAGAGACAAAGAAGATATATAGAAAGACAAATATATATATATATATATATATATATATATATATATATATATATATATATATATATATTGTGAGACGACGTCAGGTATGACGAAACGATTGTTGTATATTCAGCAAAGGCACGCGAAAGAAAAACCGAACACCGGCGAGCCAACACGATGATAATGACTACGATGATATGTATGCACAAGTAAAGATGATGACCGACACAGTCAGCGCTCACACTATTTTCCCCCTTCACGAAAGCGGTCAGCAAGACGTCCATTTAATAAGGGTACGAACGCCGGATATAGGGCTTCAGACGAGACACATGGGTGATCTCGGTACCGCGACGGCGGCGGTCCGAAGCCGAACTAACAGGGGCGACGCGGTAATTGACCGCAGAGGTTCGTTCAAGCACGGTGTAAGGGCCCAGGTATCTGTGAACGAATTTTTCACAGAGCCCCGGGGTGCGAACAGGTGTCCTGAGGAGCAGTTCGTCGCCTGGGTGGAAAGACACAGCTCTACGTGTCTCATCACAACGAACTTTCCTCTTGGCCTGAATAGTAGAGGTGTTGGCGCGGGCGATATAACGGCAGCGGGCGACGCGGGCAGCGAACACTTCTGGAAAGGACGCTGATGGGACAGAGGGCGCGGACAAAAGCTGGTGTCCAGAACAAAAGACGGTGCACGGCCATACACGAGGAAAAATGGGCTATAGCTTGTAGTGCGTTGTATGGCAGTATTGTAGGCAAATGTGACGAAAGGCAGTATTGTGTCCCAGTTCTTGTGATCGGGCTGAATATACATAGAGATCATGTCTGACAAAGTTCGGTGAAAAGGCTCGATGAGACCATTTGTCTGCGGGTGATATGCCGAGGCGGTCTTATGGATGGTGTCAGAGGCCTGTAGGACTTCAGCGAGGACATGAGAAAGAAACGTCTTGCCACGGTCACTAAGGAGAACTCGAGGGGCGCCGTGGCGCAAGATAATGGCGCGCAGAACGAAGTCGGTGACTTCGGAGGCAGCACCAGAAGGAAGAGCTGCCGTCTCAGCGTAGCGTGTTAAGTGGTCTACGGCAGTAACGATCCAGCGATGCCCGACGGGTGTGAGCGGAAGAGGTCCGTATGTCTATGCCCACGAACTCGAAGGGAGCGGACGGGCACGGTAGAGGTTGTATAGGGCCGGCGGGAAGAGATGTGGAACGTTTTCGGTGGTGGCATGAGGAACAGGGCTCGACGTACTTGGAAACACTAGTGGAGAGGCCAGGCCAGAAGCAGCGAGTCTTGATGCGATCGTACGTTTTATGAAAACCTAAGTGGCCAGCCATCGGGTCATCGTGAAAGGCTTCTAAAACTTGAAGTCGAAGTGAGCGAGGGATGACTGGGACCCGTTGGTTACCGAGAGGATGGTAAATGTGCCGAAGGAGCGCTCCATAGTGAAGTTTGAAATGCGCGAGCTGTCGTCGTAAGCGGCTGTTGGGAGCACGGGACGAGCCGGTGAGCCGATCGATTATTGTACGGCAGTATGTATCTGCACGTTGGAGCACGGCGAGGTCTGCGGACTGAAGGAAGTCATCCGGCACAGTGGACTTGATCGGACTAAGGCTGGTCATCGGCGTGGTCACTTCGCTGAGAGGTGCCACACAGGAGGTAGGTGCGTCATGGTTATTTTGGGACAGCGGACAAAGCGTCGGCATCTTGGTGTTTCCTACCCGACCTGTATGTGACAATGTAGTCATACTCCTGGAGCCGGAGCACCCAACGGCCGAGGCGTCCTGACAAGTTCTTCAGAGAGGACAACCAACAGAGCGCATGATAATCTGTCACGATCGTAAAACGGCGCCCGTAGAAATAAGGGCGAAACTTTTGCACAGACCACACGATGACCAGACATTCTTGTTCAGTGATGGTGTAATTGCGTTCAGCTGGAGAGAGAGTGCGACTCGCGTAAGCCACTACTTGCTCTTGCGAAGTCTGGTCATGCTGCAGCAGGACAGCGCCGATTCCATGCCCACTTGCGTCAGTGTGTGTAGGTGCTGTGGGATCGAAATGGCGAAGAACTGGCCCTGACGTGAGGCATTGCTTGAGGGTCTGAAAAGCAGCTTCAAAGTCATCCGTCCAAACGAAGGATTCACTTGTGGTCAGAAGTTTGTGAAGAGGTGCTGCGATAGTGCGAAATCACGGAGAAACCGGCGGAAGTACGACGCTAAGCCGAGGAAGCTGCGAAGGTCATTTAGCGTAGTGGGTTTAGGAAAGTGCAAGACAGCGGCCACCTTGTCAGGATCAGGCTCAATACCGAGCTTGCTGACGACCTTACCCAACACTTTGATGCTGCGGCTCGCAAACCTACACTTCTTGGTATTTAGCTGGAGACCGGCTTTGGCTAGACACGTTATTACCTCGTCTAGACGTTCGAGGTGTTGTGAGAAGGTGGACGAAAAGATGACAATGTCTTCCAGGTAACAAAGACAGGTCTTCCATTTTAAGCCGCGCAGTACAGTATCGATCATTCGTTCAAATGTGGCTGGGGCATTGCAGAGCCCAAAAGGCATCACATTGCATTCAAAGAGGCCATCAGGTGTAGCAAATGCTGTCTACTCTTTATCAGACTCGTACATCGGGATCTGCCAGTAGTCGAGTCGAGGCTTGAAAAGTATTCAGCACCCGGTAAGGTGTCAAGGACATCGTCAATCCGAGGCATAGGATATACATCCTTCCGGGTAATTTTGTTTAGTGCCCTGTAATCAACGCAAATGCGTACTGACCCGTCCTTTTTCTTAACTAGGACAACAGGAGAAGACCAAGGGCACGCTGAAGGCCTCATAACGTTGCGTGCGAGCATGTCATTGACTTGTTCCTCGATAACTTTGCGTTCTGAAGACGACACACGGTAAGGGCGACGTCGAATGATGCGAGACCCATCTGTGTCGATGCGATGAGAGGCCGCCATAGTTTGACCCAAGGCATCCGAACAGACGTCAAAACAAGCTTGGTGTTTCGTTAAAATGGCCAGTAAGTCATGGGCTTGGGTTGGATTCAGATCGGTACTCAAAGTGGCCTGGAGAGCTTTAGATGAACCTCCCGTAGGCGTACACTTTGTGATTGACGAGGGAGGCGATACCGTGACGACACATACCAGTGCTGTGTCGATAAGGCTGGCAACAGTGGACCCTTCCGGCAGGAGTTGCGTCTCTGATGTCGTGTTGTAGGCGGTGAGACTGGCATGACCACGTGAAAACCGCACTAGACAACAGGCGAAGGCTATTCCTTGAAAATTACATTGCTGATCAGGAATAACCACTGCGTCGCCGTCTATAGTATGTCTTGATTTGATTGTGAGAATACGTTCTTGGGCTGGAGGCAGTACGAAATCCGCAGCTGCGACAAGGTGAGGCGACGAGAAATCGCAAGCACTAGAATGCTCGGTGTCCGTAATTCGAATAACCGGCGGACCACACGAAATCACAGCGGAAGCAGCTGACAGGAAGTCCCAGCCTAATATAATCTGGTGAACACACGAAGGAAGTACAGCAAGCTGTATATGATGGCGAATGCCGTCAATCAGAACACGAACGGTGCACTGTCCAATAGGATAAATTGGATTGTCATTAGCGCCACATAACACCGGACCAGCATAGAGAGTTTGCACCTTTCGGAGACGACGGCATAATTCGTGATTAATGACCGAGATAGCGGCTCCAGTGTCGACACGGGCGTCCACCAAAATACCTTCCACACATACAGTCAGTAAATTTTCAGGGCGCGCAGGAGGAATTATTGCAGTTAGACGACGAGCAGTTTACCCTCCAAAAACTGCAGCTTCTAGTTTTCTGAGTGGCTGCGGAGAGGTGTCGGGGCAGAACGTAAGGGCGAAGAAGTACGGCGGAAGGGCGACGGTGAACGACGGCGGGGTGAGCGGGAAGGACGAGGGTCGCCGTGGGACAAAGGAGGAGAAGACGAGCGTTGTGACGAGGGAACGTAGGGTCCCGGAACGTAGGGATCGGACCTCGGAATAAAATCTCTCTCGTAGGAAGAATATCCTCGCGTTCATCTTGCTGGCGCCGGCGGCAAAAGCGGGAGATGGGGCGTGCAGGGCGCCAAGGCGCGGAGTGCTGTTGTGCTGGTGCCTTGGCTGCCATCGCGGCCAAGTGGTCGTATACGACGCCCGCAGGCGCTGGTAGAGTTCGTACCGGAGGCCGTGGTGCGACTTCGGCATATGAAGGCGCATGGAAGGGTGCAGGAGACGGCGCACGTGCGACGCGCGTCATTAACGCCAGTTCATCCTTGATGATGTCCCGCAGATTAGGAGGAGGAGAGCGGACAGATAAAGTAGCTGTGCAGCCAGGAACAATGCCGTGAATTTGCTCTCTCACTATGGTGCGGATGAGAGCGCGCAGTTCATGTTCTCCAGTAAGGCGAGAGTCACAGGAGGCGTGTGGAAGGCGCATTGAGTGGAGTGCGCCCAGGCGTTGGCACGTTGCAATGATGTCCTGAACTGAAGTTGGGTTCTGGATGACAAGAACATTGAAGTCGATGGAGTTGATGCCTTTGAGTACATGACCAATACGATCGGCGTCGGGCATGTCACTGTGGCCACGGCGGCAGAGAGCCAGAACATCTTCAATGTACGACGTATACGATTCGTCGGGTTCCTGGATGCGAGTAGCGAGCTTCTGTTTCGCTACCTCAGAGCGTCCTGTAGACGTGCCGAACATCTGACGCAGCTACACCGTGAATGCTGACCAATCAGGAAAGTCGCTTTCGCGGTTATGGTGCCACGTCTTCGCGACCACCTTGAGGTAAAAGGGAACATAGCGCAGCTTGTGTGCCTCGTCCCAGTAATTGCAAGCACTGGTTCTGTCGTAAGTGTCCAACCATTCTTCGACGTCCTCACCGCGAAGGCCGGAAAATACTGGAGGGTCTCGCTGCGAGGTACTCACGGTGTACTGAGGCTGAGTGGGCGCGGCAGGGACGGTAGGAGATGCGTTGTTTTGTGCCATGGACGTTGTTGGCAAACACAGTCGCTGACCAGACCGGAGCTCCAGGGGTGACCGGTAGAGCAAGAGGACGTGGGAATCACAGCACGCTCCACCACTTGTGAGACGACGTCAGGTATGACGGAACGATTGTTGTATATTCAGCAAAGGCACGCGAACCAAAAAATTACACCATTTCCCGCTAAAGGGGACCATGAGGCGATGCGAAGCCGGAGCACTTGCACGATCGCGTTCCGTTGGCGTTCGTTGGGAATGCTACCGACCTCGCGTCCTGGAACGCGAAGAGGGACGCTACGCGCGTCGTATCTTCCATCTGGCCTGGCCGTTAATTCTCACAGATTACCGATCACCACGTCTAACGAAAAGTTCGAAGCGTTAGGAATGCATAACACGATAGACGAACTTATTGAGGCTCGTACGATAGCGAAATATGAACGATTTGCGCAAAGCAACACGGGAAGACACATCCTACACAAACTTGCAATAACGTACGCTGGCCAAAGCGGCAATAAATACAATATACCAAAAGAAACCAGAGAGCGCGTCATAATACATCCGTTACCCAGAAACATGCACCCCGAACATCATCGGGAGCGGAGGAATGCTAGAGCGAGAGCACTACACAAAAAGTTCCAACACGACGCGGACGTGGTCTATGTAGATGCGGCCGAATATGCTGACGGTCGACACATGGCAATAATCGCTTCAAATCAAGCGGGCCACCTGCTGGCTAGCGGCACCATTAAAGCAGGAAATTCGGAAATCGCGGAGGAAACGGCCATAGCGCTGGCGCTTGCGTCCACAACGGCCAGCGTCGTAATCAGTGACTCTAAAGCCGCGATTCATAACTTCGCTAACGGAAGGGTCTCGAAAGAGGCGTTAAGGATCTTAAATAACTTTCGCGGAGAGCACGACGTTTATGTTATATGGACGCCCGCCCACTCCTCCCTCCCGGGCAATGAAACCGCACACACCCTCGTTCGAGAGTTAGCGAGCCGCGCTGGGGCAGGAATGACGCTGAGCCCGCGTGCGGAGAGAGACCGCATGTTCAGATATAACGAAATTACCAAGCACTACAGATTAGGCAGGCAGCATTACTCGCCACCACACTCTTCATTAAATAAGCCGCAGGCGACAGCGTGGCGCCTATTACAAACAAACACTTTCCCAAACCCAATCGCCTATAACCATTGTTACCCGGACCTCTACTCAGACAGATGTAAACACTGCAATCAGCGGGCGGACCTCAAACACATTATCTGGGCTTGCCCCAACATCGTGAAGGGGCCAATCAACACATATATGAATACGGAGCAGTGGGAGACCGCGCTCCTAAGCTCAAGCATGGAGGACCAACTACAGATCATCAGGCAAGCCGAAGATGCCGCTAGGGCCCAAGGACTCTTAGGTGCCATCTAAGGGAGGGGAGGTACACTCCTCTGACACTTGCCGTTTCAATAAAAGTTCCATCTAGCCTGGCCGTTAATTCTCACAGGGCGAGCGGGGAACGCGGTCGACAGGCGGGCGAGAGGGGGGCAGCGTAGGAGAGGAGAGAGAAGGGGAGGGGACGCGCATGCGCTCGAGCTCATCGCGGCGTTGCGCAGGAGAGAATTTCGGCATGCCTAGCCCGGGGTATGGGAGAGGGGGAGAGGGAATGTGGTAAGAGGGAAAGTGGAGAGGGAAAGTGGAGAGATGAAGGGGAGAGGGAAAGTGGAGAGGGATAGTGAAGCTGGAAAGTGGAGAGGGGAAGGGGAGAGGAGGTGTGTGGAGAGGGTATGCGCATGCGCAGTAAGGGTGGTCGCGCCGCACACGACCACCACCGGATTGAGCTCGGCCTTAAGATACTTCGCATCTAAAACCGAACACCGGCGAGCCAACACGATGATGATGACTACGATGATTTGTATGCACAAGTGAAGATGATGACCGACACAGTCAGCGCTCACAATATATATATATATATATATATATATATATATATATATATATATATATATATATATAACACAAACAACTCATAATTTATTAACTAACGTTGCGGCCGGCGGACCGGCCTTCGTCACGCGACCGCAGATTCCAACATGCGACCCCTCGCTCCGCAGCACGCTGCGTTACACAACTGCGCAAGGCAGCATACGTTCTCTAGCACATTAACGCCGACCTATTTATGTACGCTAGTTGCCGGCAGGCGCCAGGCAGAGCTCGGTGGTGCTTCAGTGTGTTCGCTATCGCGTGCAAGATGGCACGAAAAACGTGCTTTAAACGTCGTCGGGCCGGAGTTGGAACGCGCCTCCAACTTGTTCTTTGACATACAGGGATTGGTCGACCGTGCTCGCGCACTTATCTCTCGAGGGAAGAGGTTTTTACGTTTTCTGCTTTCACCGCAAAGATTGCGTTGACGCTATAGACCATACGAAGGTCCCTTCGCTCGCTGCTGCAGCAGCCGCGCTTGCGAAAAGCATGAGCTGCTAGCTACAAGAGCCAAAGTAGAGGCTAGTTTGAGTAACAACTGTAGAGTCTGTTAGTTCGCAGTCGTCGATGTGTATACCTGTGCGTTCTTTTCGTGCGTCCTTTTTGTGTTTGAGCAGCGCGTTGCAAGTGTCAAGCTGTGACAGTTGTTAGTTTGCGCTTGTCCTATGTGTGTTCCTTTCCTGCGTCCTTTTTGTGTTTGAGCAGCGCGATGCAAGTTTTGAGTTGCGTGCCGTTTTTTGTGTGGCATTCCAATTTGTTGCTGCTACGGCATTCATTGCCTCGCCCTTGCGGCGAAACTGACTTTTTTAAGCTCTTGGATGGTACTATAGTGTTTCGTGTGAAGGGGCACAGAGGCAGAGGAATGCACACAGGGACGCCACGAGTATGCTCATCGAGAAAGATGACGTTTCTGGTAGTATTGAGTCGCGACATCATGCTACAGCTTTTTTGTGGAACAGCAGTCAGGAGCAGTTGGACATGTGCATGTACAAGAAAGACATAATCCGCCACGGTCAGTCGTTCCACCACGCTGGTATCCTTCGCAGTGGCAGAAAGGCCGAACCCCTCCCACCCCCAAGGAATCTTAAGCGGTTATTACTATTTATTTATTTTGTTTATTTATTTGTTCGTACCTCACAGGCCCCTTACGGGCCTGTGAGGTATAGTTATTGGTCAACCATATAACGACATGATTTGGATAATTAATAGCTGTCACAATTTTAACGCCGAGTAACTTCGTCGTGAGAGTTGCGTCTCTCTATATGCACTTCAAGTCAATTCAACGCTCACTGAGCCGAAGAGAGAAAGTGGAACTTACTCCTTCGTCGTAGTCGGGAGGCATCTCAACGATGTCTCCTTCAATATAGCCAGCTCGCATCGCAAGCACACCTGCGCGGATAAGTTCAACAAATCATTTGTGCATGTAGAAGCGAAATGATATAAAGTAATGTCACAGCAAATGCTATGAGCACGCAACCGGAAACAAAATAGCATAGTGAGTTCTCTGTGTATGCCCAGGACATTGAAAATTTAATTTTAGGGCTGATTCTGCGCCAAGGCCTTCTTTTCCGCATATTGTTGAGATGTATCGATATCAAGCTTCTACTTATTCATTCAGGCGATGTAGAGACATGATTAGCTATTGGCTAGGCTGGACTCACTGTAGCCTGCAGTAGCTAATGTTGGCCAACTTTTGGCAAGTGTTAGTTGTGTTCTAATTTTACGTAGCGTTGCTAGCTAAAGTAGGCTAACAGCAGCTAAAATTGCTTAACTTCGAGTAGTGTTGCCTAATCCTGCCTACACTCACATAGTATAGGCTATTTGCTCTTATAACATGGTAATTAATAGTGATATTGCCACGTACGTTTCTTTATTACTTTTACTGTATTCGGTTTTTGGGCACAAAGACTGTCAGCAACGCTCAGCGCGAACCGCGCCTCATTGTTCGAGAACCTTCGCGATCATTGCAGATCGTTTTGTTAAGATAGCGCGCAAGACGCGCACACTCGAGCTTATTCTAGAATTTGCACGACAGCCAGCGATAACGCTGGAATATTCCACGGCACATGTTTAAATGCCGACGCGCTTCAGCGGTGGTCAGGTGATCGACGGTCGACGATCTGTACGCCGCTATCAGTGGATACCGTGTGTATTGCTGTAAATTAACTTTCCGTTTCCTGGCCACAAGTTCGGCCAAATAAACAGTTTCATCTTGACAACGCCGACTGCTGTCTTCGTCGACGTCACGACCACGTGGCAATATATACTACTATAACTGCAATATAGTCGAGCGTAGTTCGACCCGCAGGAATTCATCAACGAGAGTTGCGTGTGACACCCATGTCAGCGCGCTGTTGCGTTCCTCTCTGGTAGATGAAATTGAGGCCTGCGCTCAAATGTCAGCGCTAACGCTATATCGAACTATAAACTGCCCTTTAGGCGTCACAGTATGGTCTATTTCAGGCCCGTAGCCAGGGTAGGTGCACTAGGGACCTCCCTCCCCCAATATTTTGGTGAAATAGGTATTCTTACCGCAATAAATAATGGAAATAGGCGTTTTTCTCAAACAGTCAAGGTGTTCAGCAAATGCGTAAAAAATTCCTGGCTAGGGGCCTGGTCTACGTGCGCGGTAAGCTCGCGTCACAACTTACACAACTGCGTCGATCCAGCTCGTAATACTTGGCTCAATGCCAAACAATACCGCATGGACAGCTCCTCGCTGACTGCTTCGCGTAACATCAATTCCCACAGTGCGCATGCTCTGGTGGAATTCTTTTTTTCTGTTTTTTTTGTACGAGTATAGTATACTCTAGTACAGGGGTCTCAAACTAACCTCAATGAGCGGGACGCACTAACGAAATGCAGTGCCACAAGGACCACTATATTGAAGATGGTGGGAGCGGGGGGAGTTTGAACAAAATGTCACCTAACGTTGCCAGTTGAAAGAGCGCTTTTCCCATATCCCATATCTAATTTATGGGTCATTTCGGAAGGGAATTTGGCCTGCGGTCTCCAAAAACGTATCGATACTGATTTCCACAATGACTAACATCTAGACGCCGCTCCTAAAATATACAGTCTTCGTTCGACGGTGATGTTCCAACTCATAATTACCGCGTGGGGTGCCTCATGAAAAAAATGCTTGAGACCAGTTCCGCCTGTGTAGCTGGCCCAAACGAAGTGCTGTTATTTGCAACAGGCGAGAAAATAATGATAGTAATATTTATCAAAGTCCTAAAACTACTCCGTGGGAAGCCGCGCGCCGCGTGTTTCAGACTCCTGCTCTAGTGTCATTCATCATTGGGGCGCCGGCACATTTCTTGAAGTGCATGAAAAGGTTCGAAAGCTGCTGGCCTTTTCTTGACGCTGTTGTGTCCTAATATGCAGGCTTGCTCTTGCTTGACGTACAGGTACTTTGTAAAAGTCCATCGTTGCATAGGAAGGGTGTTATTCTCATAAAAATAAGCTTCCTTTTGCAGCACTGCTAGCAAGTAATTGGCCATAGATTGGCAAGATATCTGGACATGCTGTGATTACCCATCTCAGTATTAATTATTAAAAAGCGCAAAGCGACTGGCAGGCTCTACCAACGGAACCTAATTTTCAATGTACAAAATGACGGCAGAGGAAGAAATGGAGGGGAGCGATCCGTATCAGTATAAAGTCAAATTGGGGCGTTTTGATGAAAATAATGACTACCCTTGAATTCCGAGCAAGCGCCTCCTCTAATTTCACTGCTAAGTTCAATTTTGCACGCCGTTCCGGGAAAGCGTCTCTCTCAATTTTAACGGTAATTTCGAGTTGCTGAAAAGGGTGCGCTTGGTCGGAATTTTGCGGCACTATGTGCATGTAATTTTCATCAAGTCGTGCGTTCTTGGATCACTTCTGCACTTTCTTCGGCAATTTATTCAGCGATTGGAGCGCCTAGCACATTATAAGAATCTGTAACCAAGAATAACGCAGCAGCGAGCCGCGTTGCTTGAAAAAATCCTTGCGTGACCCTTGCCATGGTGGAGTCTTCAATTTGCGCAAATAAGTGTTTCCGACGCGGCGCAGGAGCTTTTAAATGCAGCCAAAAATAATTCTATGGTTCGCACATCCTGTTGACAACGTAGCCTTCTCAAGAGCATTGACATCAATTTTGAACAAAATCTTGCTATGTACGCCGACACCGACAGCCAATAAGCCATGTGCATTCTGTCATGAATACCCGCTCAACTGATTTCCTGTATTGCTTTAAGTGCTTGGCCGGGCACTACTTACCCGCAGATACTCGTCCTTTTTTTGTGTTTGAAGAATGCGTTGGTGTCTATTTCCCGTGTTGACGGGTCTCACCAGGTTATATTTACCCGCAAGCTATGTTTTCAACGATACAGTCGGGCATATGTTTACAGGGGAAATGGCACTTTGCAGAAAAGCAAACCATCTGCGTCAAAAGGAGTCAACTAGCCCACAAGTGCATTTTAAGTAATGCGTGAAAATAGCGCTTCAAAATAATTACTACGGCAAGAAAATTTATATGGGCAATGCCGATGTGCTTAAAATTCATCGCGGCACATTCATGCAATTTGACCGTTTTGTGCGGGAAGGAGCCTGTTGCAGTTGGTTCACATTAATAGGATCGGGCTACACAGCAGATAATTATTACCGATATAACCAAACTATCTGGTATTAAGAGTCGACTAGTACAGTTGCGAATAGAGCAGACGATCATTATAGTTCATTACGATTGTTTGGTTGACACAATGGCAATTGGGACCGAATTATCGCGTTAGAAAATATATCGGCTTCGTCACGCATAGTCCAGCCCCGTTCAGTACCCTTCTTCTATTTGCTACTTGAACATCTTGAACAGAAAAAGATTGGTACCTACGCTCCTGTGGGCCCCCTTTTCAATATAAAGTGTGTTTTTAAAGGAAACCAAAGCAGTTGGTAGTTAACGATAGTTTTGTGTCTACGTGTCCGTGCTTAGTTTTGAGCAGTTTGAGTTTTAACTGTGGATTAATACCAACTGTCTCGCATTCAGACGCCATTGAGTTAACGTTCAAAGGTAGCCTACGGTCAGACCCTTCAATTTGCAAGCATATGATCCAATACTCCGATTTTATTTCTATGTGTGCCCTGATTCGCAGCAAGCAGCAATGCCCATCCAAGGCAACTGAGGGCGCCATGAAGCGGGCAAACAACCGTGACCGCAAAACACGTTAATGCACAAAAATGAAACAGCTGGTTCCCTCTCATACTAACCTTGTGCTTGCTAACTCTTTCCGTGCCTGCGCAGAATGCAAATGCCGTTATAAACAAGAACTGCACACAATTTTCCGAGAACCACAGCGTGTGATATACAGAAAAGACTAAAATCTGCGTGACCTACTTACATTGTCAAAAAGTAAGCACAACTACCCTACTGGCAGCCGCCCTTCCAGCAAACCAAGTACGGTGTGTGCCATGCGTGCGACACGCGGGACGTAGTTTCCTTCTTGTCGAGTGCTCTATCTGTAAAAATGAAATATTTCGGGAGAACGAAACGCACTTCAGATGTCGTTTTAAAAAGCGTCATTATCGTCATCAACAAGCTGACTACAATCAGTGGCGGCCGAAGGCCTATCTCGTGTTACTCAACATAACCCGCTCCTGGGCTTGTCGCGGCCCACGTAATAACCGCGAATTGATCTGCGCACCTAAACTTCTGCCTCCCCCTGAAGTTTTGGCCTTCTCTTTCGAATCCCGAAACGGTACTTGAAAATCTTGGTAGCGCTTGGGCTACAGCATTATCATATCATTCGCACCATCATCTATGAGAGAGAGAGAAGAAATATAGGAAAGGTAGGGAGGTTAACTAGACCACACGTACAGTTTCCTACCCTAAACATGGGGAGGGGAATACGGGAATAAGAGAGAGAGGAGAGATTCTTTTCGCATCACACACACAGTGTCGAGTTTCACAGGCGGTCCCTCAATGAAGTTGCTGAATGAGTGGTGCCTGAAAAAAGCCCAAGTGCCGGAGATATATAAAAAGGCAAGCCTGTCATCTGCAGCCCTCAAACAGATCTCATTGGACCTTTATCATATGTCGTATGCTAACCGATTCAGCTATGAGAGGCACCTTGTATCAAGAGAGAGAGATTGCCCAGAGGGGAAACGTGAAGCTGGTGTTCTCGGCTCCCAATAAGCTCGGGAAGCTATGCCGACTCACGGACCCAAATGCCGTCCCGCCAGAGAAGCGCACTAAGCGGCACCGGAACAAGTTCGTTGAGTGTGCCGAACGTGTGGTGTACTGCCTCCCTCTTTCGTGTGGGAAGCTGTACATTGGGCAAACCGGACGATGCCTGAATGACGGGCTACGTGAACACCACAACAATGTAAAAAATGGCACCGGTGGCTTTTTGGCGATCCACTGTCTAGATTGTGGCTGCCTCCCTTTGCTTTATGTACGGTCGTTTCACGCGGCAGAACGCAGCTAATTTGCGAAGTGGAGGCAGAAGCGATTAATAAATTATATGATTTCTGCGTTAGCTCACCATCACTGGCCCTCACTGATAAGGAGCTTGTGTTCCTAAGATCTTCAAACGTGTAACTCCTTGTTTTTACTCTTTTTTTTTAATGCATGAGCGGTCTTTCTCGCGTAGCGTCCATTTGCGCGCATGCGTGATTTATACTGTGGCAATATATAAGCAGATCCAGTGGCACAATAAATTCAGTTGAAAGTTTGCGCTGTGTTTGTAATTGTCTTCTTATGTCCGTGTTTTCGTCGCGCAATTTCTTTGATGTTCTCATGAATACTTTATATTGCGAATCACTTGAGTTTGTTTTAAACGGGAAGCATTTCTCAGCAAACCAAACATCTATCTATCTATCTATCTATCTATCTATCTATCTATCTATCTATCTATCTATCTATCTATCTATCTATCTATCTATCTATCTATCTATCTATCTATCTATCTATCTATCTATCTATCTATCTATCTATCTACGTGTTTGGGCGCTGTAATAGTCGTCTCCTTAACATGGTATGTGCGAAAACTCATGAGTGCATGACGAAAACAATTCACAGGTCCTGATATGAAAAGCATTATTTGCCGCATGCGTCATGAGACCCTTGCCAACAGTGGCGTGCGGCACGTACGCTCATAACACAGCTCGTGGCATAGGTGTGTGCGCCACAACAGATTCACAGTATACAGGTTGTCCCAGCTATCACTCAGCACGGCTTAAAAAAAGAGAAACGTCGTTACACGAAGCACACCTGGTGCATATGCTTCCCAGTATACTGTAGTCGCCATTACTAATTTTTTGTGAATGAGGTTTAGTTATTCAGCCTATATAATTATGCTTCTAACTCGACAAGTACTCACCTAATCATTAAAATGTCAATGAGGCATATGTACACTCACAGATACAGAGGGAGTACTGCAAGAGTAGGGCGACTGTATTACTCTCGCCAGAGTTCTTTAACGCCGTGAGGGAGTAGTGGAGAGTTAGCCGCGGAACTTACTCTTTCCTTGAAGGCAGAGTAAAAGAGACCGCGAACTCTCTGCGACTCATATAGAGTTCCCAATCCACGGAACTCCCGCCCCGACGTAGCGTGAAGAGGATCGAGTCCCTCCCAAGCAGACGGAGTACAAACTAGGGCGAGCTTCTGGCCGACGCTGCACAGCGATATATAACTGTCTCTTAACCATACTCCTCCGAGCGTAGACGCCACAGATGTCGTTTTAATGTGCAAGTTAATAAGATAGTTTTCAGTAATAACAAAAGAAAGTGTTTGTGCTCTTCAGCCTTTGGTTTCTGAAACGCCAACAGAAAAAGCTTCAAAGCCTCGAACATCGACAACTTATACCACATTGCCAACTTGGTTTACGACACAACCTAATTGCCACTGAAATAAGGTAGACACTAAAGCATTACTGCAATAAAAAAAGAGCCGTGAAACAAAAAAAAAATGTTTGGCAGGAGGAATCGAACCTGCCGCCTTCGGATTCTCAGCCGAAGTCGCTACCACTACGCCACGCTCTTTTTTTTTTTCTTTATTGCCGGTTTATTAACGCCACATGTACATCAATAACAGACACCACTTACAGTAATAATACACATTGCTAGAAGAATGTGTCAAGATGAAAAAATAAAGGATTGAACCTCTGGCATACCTAAAGGAATTTTAGGAAGCCGGTCCCGTAATTTATTTTTTTATTATTTTATTTCCACTACGCCACGCTCCAGCGGAACACTCGTGCCGTAAAAAGACTAGTCAAAACAGAGCTCACCGCTAGGCTTCACCTTTACGGGTCGCATACTGAAGATAGGCGCGCGATCTTCCTTTCCAAATAAAATTCGCGTCTTCATAACACACAAACAGCTGCCGACCACGAATGACATTGAATAACGTATTTTCTCGCGCAATCGACGATACATAAGTACAACGGCCGTGTCAATGTACTGATTTGCATCTCAATCCCGATCGCCAAACACCAAATTGAACGTGCAAGAAAGTACGCCATCATGTTAGCTCAACAATTGACAAGTCTATGTCAGCACAGTGCCGGCGAGTGCGCCCGGCGGCTTTCGGTGGCTGCCGGGGTGCGTTTGCTGAAAGCGCGTCGTAAGATGCCCATCTCTTCTTGTATGGACACCGTACGCAAGAAAAAATGGTTCATTCAGGTTGACCGATACTAAAGCTCTACTGTACACTCATTCTCACCCGTCCGAATTGCGTATCCTTAAACCCAGAAGCGCCGACAGCATGTATACACACGGATTCGGCAGGTGCGCTAGGCCTACCTTCGCTGGGAGTCGTACGGGTCATATTAACGCGATAGCGTTAAAGAGCTCGTATCGCAGAAATTCCGCCGTCGGCGTCGGCACCGTTGGTTGTGAGCGAAAAATCATCATCTTGTCCGTGACCGAAAAATCGAAAAAGCTGCAAATAAAATAAATAATAAAAATGTTGGGTCCGAGTGAGAATCGAACCCAGGCCGTCTGCGTGGCAAGCAGGTGTTCTACCACACAGCCACGCCTCTGCTTGGAGCTGCATTGAAAGTAACTTTCATGCTTCCCAAAAATACGCGTCCTGTATCGAGCGTCTTGTAGAAAGTGTCTGCACACGGTGGTGGACACAAGAACACTGGTTTATTAATAACAAAAGGAACGCTTGCGTACAGCGTTGCCAGGCGTTGCTCTATTGGTTGTACACAGTGTTGCCTTGTTGATCGCCCGTTACATCCTCCTTTCTTTGAAGGCGAAGCACACAAAAAACTCTGAAAACACCGAAAACATTTAACGTCGGTCGGCAACTGTCCTCTCTTCTAGGCTGTTTCACTCTGCTGGAATCCGTGAGTGTAGGTCAGGCGAGATGGTAGTCTTTGTTGTCTAGTGGATCGTCGGCAGAAGTCGTCAGTGTTCGGTAAGCCTGAGGTGCCGGCTGGCGGTCGGTCCTGCGTACCCTGCGGAGGTTCTGGCCCCTGCGGTATGGCTCCACTTGTAGATGAATCGGAGGTGTCGTCGCTGTCGTCGGCGTTGTAATGGGAGAATCGACAGAACGCTTCTGGCGTTTTGCGGAGGTGTTGTCTATTTCGACGGAAAACCCGGCCATCTTCTGTCAGAACGGTGTACGACCTTGGCGCCACGAGATCTTGGACTTGTGCTTTTATTTCCCATCTACCATCATTGAGAACGCGGACGACGTCTCCCTTCTGTAATAGAGCAAGTGACCTTCTTGGGGTCTTTGCTTGCACATGTTTTCGCACGGGCCTTGGGGGTGACACTGAGAAATCTGGAAGCAGCGTTCTGAGACTTCGTCCCATCAGCAGCTCTGATGGCGACCGGCCATCCTCAAGAGGACACACCCTGTAGTTCAGAAGGCCCAAATAGAAATCCTCTTTACTCCTCTCCGTCTTGTCCAGAATGCGCTTGATCACTTGGACGCCCTTCTCGGCGAGTCCGTTGGATCTGGGAAAATGCGGACTTGAAATTGTATGCTTGAAGTCATATCGAGCCGCAAAATCTTTGAACTCTTTTGACGCGAACTGAGGGCCGCCATCACTACAAACTTCTAATGGTAACCCGTGCCTTGCAAAGATCTGACGTAGTTTCTGAATGACGGCTGTTGCTGAGGTCTCCTTTAGCTGTTCGACTTCAGGAAAATTAGAGTAGGCGTCATAGACAACCAAGAAATTCTTTCCAGCATGCTGGAAAAGATCTGCACCAACTCTAGCCCACGGCAAGTCAGGGACGGCACGCTGAAGAAGGGGCTCGTCAGGTTGCCGATAAGCAAACTTCTTACAGACGTCACACCTGTCAATAAAATGGGCAATATCTGCTGCCATTCCTGGCCAATACATCAACTTGCGGGCCCTCGATTTGCATTTCCCTAACCCGAGATGCCCTTGGTGCACTCGTCTCAGCATCTCCGTTCGCATGCTTGCAGGTACCACTACTTTGGTTCCCTTTAGCAGTATTCCGTTGACCACAGTAAGCTCTGCTGTGGAGGACTTTAGTTCACCCTCTACTGGGATTGACGACTGCAATCTCAAAATGACATCTTGCAGCGTTTCATCTCTGGCCGTTGCTGCCTGCAGACGGGAGAGGGTGGCTGGACCCACACTTGAAGTAAGGACGCCAACAACATGAACTTCAACATCTGTTGTGCCCTTGCCTGGGTGTTCCTGTGCGGGGATTCTTGACAAGGTGTCAGCAACAACTAATTTGCTGCCTGGAACATACTGCAAATCAAATTCATATTTCAGCAGCCGAAGAAATAGGCGCTGCAGACGCGGTGGCATGTCACCTATTTCTTTCTTTGAAATCGCCAACAATGGACTGTGGTCAGTTTCGATAGCAATATGTCTTCCAGTGACATAATCGTTAAACTTTTCACAGCCGAATGTTATGCCTAATGCCTCTTTTAACACGAAAGTGTTTTATGCCGGGGTCCACCAAGACTTCAGTGACGTATTTCCGTCACGGAAATGACGTAGAAAATATTTACACGATCAGATCTCAAAGGAAAAGAGTTCCGCCAACGGGCATCGAACCCACGACCGCTCGGTCCACAACAACAGATGCCGGGCACGCTATACACTGCGCCACGGTCACAGACTCTAGAGGCTTTACAAACGCGCCTTTTATATCTACCACTCTCCCGGTCGATGGGGTGGTGTTGCTCTGAGGGAGCGGTAAAGTAAAGTAATTCGTCATTATAGTGGCCTCCGCGATTAGCACCTGCAACGCGTTACACGTCCGTCCCATTCGCTGCGTTTTCAATAGAAGTTCAATTTTGTCAATGCCTTAACACACCGCGAGGTGGCGATCTTCGACCAAGCGTTGTAAAAGCGTCGGCCTCGCTCATAGCATCACGCTAATGCAAATAAAAAAAAAATTTGCAGTGGCTTAGCTCGGCTATGCCAGGATATACGTAGCGTTAGCAAAGGTTCAGCTCATTATTCTGAGCTTTCCAGATTTCCGCAGCACGTTTAGCGTTCCTCTGTTCATTCTTCTTACGCTGAAGCGCTAATTGCCAGGCAACTACTTCGGGATCCGATGACATAAGCTTCTCGGCTCTTCTGCGCCGTTGAGCAGCATTTGCGCTCTCCTTCTCCATGGCGTTACCCACCTGCAAACGCCAGTCAGAGGCGCTATCAAGCGGCACCAGCGCACTGTCAGACGGCGACTGCACAGCGAGGGCGAATACACCATCTCCCGCTAAAGGGGACCATGAGTAGATGCGAAGCCGGAGCACTTGCACGATCGCGTTCCGTTGGCGTTCGTTGGGCATGCTACCGAGCTCGCGTCGTGAAACGCGAAGAGCGACGCTACGCGGGTCGTATCTTCCATCTAGCCTGGCCGTTAATTCTCACAGGGCGAGCAGGGAACGCGGTCGACAGGCGGGCGAGAGGGGGCAGCGTAGGAGAGGAGAGAGAAGGGGAGGGGACGCGCATGCGCTCGAGCTCTTCGCGGCGTTGCGCAGGAGAGAATTTCGGCATGTCTAGCCCGCGTTTCAGAGGAAGAGTGGAAAGGGGGAGGGGAGAGGGGAAGTGGAGAGGGTAATGGGAGAGGGGAGAGGAGGGGAATGTGGTGAGTGTGAGTGGAGAGGGGAAACGGGAGAGGGTAGATGACAGGGGGAATGGTGAGGGGGAGTGGAGAGGAGGTGTGTAGAGAGGCTATGCGCATGCGCAGTAAGGGTGGTCACGCCGCACACCACCACCAGATTGAGCTCCGCCTTAAGATACTTCGCATCTAATAGCTGCGCGCCGCCATGGCTACGACGTCACCCCTCTCGAATGCGCAGAGCAGCAGCGGCGAGTCGCGCGCGCATGCGCACCACGGCTCATGATGACCCCCGCGAAACCTGCTCTGGCTAGGCAAGTGTAGCTAACGCTACAAAATAGCTCTGCGACGCGCGCCTGCCTCACCTGGCTGTTCACTGCTCATGCGCTCGCCCCGAGAAAAATCGCGGCTGGGCTACCGGGGCGGCAGGACGCGCTTTGCGTTTCCCTCTAGTCCGGCCGTAGTGTTCAATCACATTTTAACATGCCGCGGGATGGCGATCAAGTTCAGCGTCAAATATGCGACGCTCTTCTGCCTACACCTCGTTCTCTGATTACGCTTTTACCGTTAACTACTACAGCTACCACAAGGGTTTGTTTAATCATTTAACTTGGACGTTAGTCGTCGGAATGGAGATGTACCACCAATCATCAAAGTGGGTGCATCCACGTTAAACGGTGCTATAATAATAACGATATCTGGGGTTTAACGTCCCAAATCCATGATGCGATTATGAGGGACGCCGTAGTGGAAGGCTCCAGAAATTTCGACCACCTGGGGTTCTTTAACGTGCACCTAAAGCTAAGTACACGGTAAACGGTGTTATAGCTGCCAGACATTGTGCAAACTCTCTTATATCAATTCAGTAACTTCTGTAAACATTGAGTTACTTCTGTAAGGGAACGCTTTACTTTCGTGTTATTCCGATTCCTATGAAGGAGGGATCAACCATCTTTTTCTATTTGAGCATACCTTCGCTCGGTTTCTGTGAGTGCTCGCGACGCGTATCCGACGGGACGCCAATCGCGTCCGTGTTGTTGGAAAAGGACCGCTCCGAGTGCAAACGCAGACGCGTCCGTCGACAGTTTCGTGGGAAGCTCGGAATTAAAAACAGCCAAGACTGGCGCTTTCGTCAGCATCAACTTGAGTTGTTCCCACTCACGCTCGTGAACCTGCGTCCACTCGAAAATTGTATCGTTTCTTATTAGGCTGCGCAAGGCCACAGTGTGGGCTGACAACAGTGGCAAGTACTTTCCAAAATAGTTAACTGCTCCAAGGAAGCGCTGGACATCTTTCTTGGTCTTTGGTGCAGGTTGGTTTAAGATGCACTTTATCAGGTCGGGATTAGGCTCAATACCTTTGGAGCTAATTTTATCACCCAAGAAGGTGATTTCAGTTTGCCCAAAAATGCACTTTTCCGCATTCAAGGTAAGGCCCTCAGCCTGTGCCCTCGCTAGCGCTTTGTGCAGGCGTTCATCGTGTTCCTTTTTGCTAGAACCCCACACAAGCACGTCGTCGATGTACACACGCGTTCCTGGGAGGTCATCGAATATCTGGCTCATGGTACGCTGGAAAACTTCGGGTGCAGATGCAATACCGAACGGTAATCGGAGATACCGATAACGACCGAACGGAGAACTGAATGTGCAGATTTCTGAAGTCTTTCTATCTAGAGGAATTTGATGAAAACCGCTGTTTGCATCAAGTCTGCTGAAAAACTTTGCTTGCGCTAGCTCACCCTCGATTTCTTCCCGGCATGGCAACTGAAAGTGTTCTCTTTTCACTGCCCTGTTAATTGCCCGTGGGTCCATGCAAACTCTTAAGTCTCCATTTTTCTTCCTCACGATAACCAAGGGACTTACCCAGTCCGACGGCTCTTCCACTTTCTCAATGATGTTCGCGGCACACATCCGGTCGAGCTCTTTCTTGAGTGGCTTTCTGAGTGCGTAAGGCACGCGCCGGGTTGGCTGTACTACGGGGACAGCGTCCTCTCGAAGCACCATTTTGTACTCGCGCCGCGTCCTTCCAATGCCGGTGAATAGTCTTGGATATGTCTGCTTTAGGCTTGCGTATCCGTCGCTGTTGTCCACCGCGTTGACTCTGTTGACCAGACCAAGTTGCTCACTAGCCTCGAGGCCCAAAATTGCTTGCTTCTTCTTTACTATGAAGAACTCCAGCAGAACGTGTCGCTTGTCTAACTGCACGGCGAGGCGAACCTTTCCACAGTGTGGTATTTCACCACCCCCATAATGACGCAAGATGCTCCTCGTGGGGTACGGCTGCTGTTTAGTACCGAGCCTGTTGAACAGCGAACGCGGCATCAAGTTGGCCTGCGCTCCGGTGTCGACCTTCAGCTGCACCTGCTTTCCTTCAATGTTCGTTGTTACAACCCAATCGCGACTTTCGTGACCACGCTTGCTTTCCGTTGTCCTGATCTCCAGAACGTCGAAGTCACCGTCGCTCTCCACTCCGTCGACCACGTCATCAACTGCTGCTCGGTTGCTCGTACAGCAGGCGGCGAAGTGATTAGGCTTCATGCAGTTGTTGCATATTTTGCCGTACGCCGGACACTTTCTTGGCGCGTGTGACAAGTTGCAGTACCGGCATTTTTTTCGTCCCTTCTTAAGTGGCGTTCTTGAAACAGGTTCAATCTTGTTTTCTTCAGCCCACGCTTTATTTTGCGATTCAGCAAGTTCCTCAGCCTTGCAGTATTCCACTGCTGTGACGAGGGTCAGGTCCTTCTTGCGAAGAAGTTTTTCACGCAGGGAAGCGCTAGAAATGCCATACACGATTTGGTCCCTCAGCATGGAGTCTCGTAAATCACCAAAGTTGCACGTTCTTGCTTTCAGCTGCAAATCCCGAAAGAACTGTTCGAATGGCTCTCCGTGTGCCTGACGACGCGAGCGAAACACATAGCGTTCGTAAGTCTCATTACACTTGGGCAAGCAGTAGGCTTCAAACGCTTTAACCAAAGCATCGTAGTCTTTAGCTTCCTCCGGCGTCAGGTTCAGGGTATTGAACACATCAATTGCTTCTTGACCGGCGACGTGCAAAAAAATTGCAGCTTTCTGCTCCTTACTGCGTGGTTTGATGGGCTCCGTAGCTATCAGGTACAGCTCGATGCGTTGCTTGAATGTCTGCCAGGACGCCGCTGCGTTGTCGCCCAATTGCAGTGGCTCGGGCGGGCGTAGTTCAGTCATCGTGGCATCCCACTTCTGACACCATGTATCGAGCGTCTTGTAGAAAGTGTCTGCACACGGTGGTGGACACAAGAACACTGGTTTATTAATAACAAAAGGAACGCTTGCGTACAGCGTTGCCAGGCGTTGCTCTATTGGTTGTACACAGTGTTGCCTTGTTGATCGCCCGTTACAGGTGTCACAATACGAGATGTAATATCGCAGTAATATTGCGTGGTACAAGCGTACATTGCCATCGGGCGTCGGACCACGTCAATATCATAACGACTTGACAGCCACCCATTACAAAAGGCACACACATTACTGCGCGTATTCCCTTAAGACCACGTAGTGGGTGCATCGCAACTTCGAAAAAGTTTCTCGCGCATAATTGCTACTGGTTTGAAGCATGCTACCCATTACATAAGGCACACACCTTATTGCGCGCATTCTGTTGAACACTCGTAGTGTTCGAAGTGCGCACTAGGGGCAGAATATCGCTATCGCGTTCAACTCTTAAAGGCGAAGCTTAAGCGTCCCCCAATTTTTGAGTACGACCGATCTCGGCGCAAGTGGCTGGCGAAGGATGAAGAATTCGCATTTTAGCGTCGAAGCTTTTCATTAAAGTGCAACCGAGGTAAACGAAAGTGCGAGTATCGCCAGAGATGCGTTTCCATTGTGGTTACGTTGACCGGCGTTGCTTTTCTGGCGTACATGCCGCGCCTTGCGCGGCACCGCATGTCCAATCGGACGCCAGATCGTATAACGTCGTAAAGTATTCATCAGCCAGTCCCTGGTAAAAGATCGTCGCAAGTGTATTTGTAAGCGCGTGGCTACAACCCTCCGACTTGGGCATGAGCTGCTGTACTGCATTGAGCTGATATGATAGAGTCAAAGCTGATATTTGGAATTAACTAATGAAAATAGTGTTGAATATTATGCTGTTTTACAGTAAAAGGTCGATGTGCCAACAGTATCCCAATAGATCATTAGACACTTACACGTGTTCCGTCTATATTTGCTGTTTAAATACGCACGGCAGAGCTGTTGCCACTGGCACTGGAAGGGGGGTGAAACATCATGGTAATATATACCGGTTACCGGGTGTGTGGTTGTGTGCAGCGCCAGCAGTGCATATGTTCAGTGTTGCTGTGTTGTGTATGAATGTGTGCGGATGTGAGTTCTGTGTAGGTGTGAGGTAAGCTTCAGGCATTTGGGTAAGGTTCACTGTTACATTGTAGAAAACGCACGACGGTTTTCTTCTTTCCCCCCTTTTTTATACGTTAGTACTAGCAGCAAGAGTGATTTTACTCTTGGAGGGAGTTCATGCACTCTAGCCCAACCAGCATTGTAAAACTCTGTGAGGGAGTAGCGTAACTCCAGCCGAGAGTGTATGTACTCAATTTCAAAAGCGTGACTTTACTCTGGCGAGGGAGCTCGTTCACTCTAGTTCAGCCAGAGTACCAGAACTATGTCGAGAGAGTGTGCCTACTCTGTGCAGCAGGGAGTTCCCAGCACTCCTGAAAAGGGAGTGAAATAAGGGACAAGCGTTTACTCTCGGAAAGAGAGTTGTTAGCACTCTCTTGCCGCTGTGAGTGTAGGCATGCTCAAATGATGTCTGACTGCATACATGGAGGAAGGAATACTAAGAGGCCCTGACGTCACATTCGTGAAGCCTCCACATCGGAAATACCCGCATCGCCTCCTAGCGAAGGCGCAGCGAAACATTTCGCGATTTCCGTCGGGACGTTTGCAAGCGCATGCGCGCATCGCGAAACTTTGCAGCCTTTTTCTGTTTGTTTTTTTTTTTCGCCGTGCAAGCGGTGTAGTAGATTCACGCATGCTGCTCTTTGTGTGTCTTCTTTAGGAAAGCTACGCAATGCCCAACTGTTGCGTATACCCTGTGCAAATCGCGTGCACTGCGGACAGTACCGTGTGTCACTTTTCATGTGTACGTATACATTCACTTCATTACTGATCACTAAGGCATGGTATTTGCGTGCGAAGCTCTCGGATGTGCGCTCTGTTGCTTGTTACTCATTCTGTCAACTCGTAACACACGTGAAATTTTGTTTTTGGCGTCTGACGCGCCGTACATACCATGCGCTGAAGGCATCGTACGTTTTAGAGGCTGTGTCGTTCAAACGAAAGGGCAATAAACTTTTGTTGTTGTTATCGGACTACGTGATGTATGTATTGTGCGGTGTGCGCTCGCTGCACGTGCTTGTGTTGTGTGCGCACTGGAATTACAAACTTTACGTGCACGATCGCGCATACAATACAGCGGTGTCCTCTTTTCGACGTGAAGTTACGTCAATTATAGGTTGGCGTTGCGCCGAAGAGGCTATCTCCATATACACGAACAAAGAACCGCTAATCGGGCAATAGGTCTGGTAATCGGGCTACGACAAAGGAAAAGAAAGGCCTAACGCCCAGCAGAACGCGTAAGTCACTGCTAGGTGAGTTCGAATACGATGAGGCAGGGGCTGAATGTTTTTGAATACGGCACGTACCGGTACATTCTGTGCTGTTGCACAAAAACGCACCACGAAGAATTTCAGCAGGCAGCGCTCGGGCCTGCCACGCAAGAACAGCCTGGTAAGCGTCTGCTTGCAACATTTTACTGCGTGCGAACCGCACAATACGCGCAAAGTTTACGCCGGGACTACAGATTCGAGCAGAAGCGAACCACCGCGGAGAGCACGCCGCGGGGCGTCTGCTGTTTTGTTTGCCCCATACCGGTTTGTTTGCCCCATAAATCTGACGTCACTTCCGCCACACTTTTCGCAATGCATTGGGATACGATAGGGCCCCTCCTTAGTTTTTCCTTCCTCCATGACTGCATAGGCGTGCGCAGGGTTGCCCATCAGGTGGGGGGCAAAGGTTCATCGCAGCCCCCCCCCCCCCTACTAAGTAAATGTATGGGGCAGATTTCGCCCTCCCCTCTTAGGCTACTAGAAGGGTCAATGCGCGAAGCAGATTTCGCGCTTCCCCCCTCTTAGGTGATTAGGGGGGGCTGCCGCCCCCCCCCCCCCCTTTGCGCACGCCTATGCCTGACTGCGCATTTTCAACAACGTAATTGCGGGCTCATTTTTTCCGAATGATCCAGAAAGCCCGAGAAATATGAAGGATAACGCGTTACTACGCTCCCACAGGCAAAAGGAAGCAGTGCCCTCAAATCAGCTTACTGCAAGCAACCGTTTTAACTTTTCTCGGTTGCCAGAGACAGTGTTCCGCACTTTGGCAAGGGTACAAGACGATCGCAAACATGCGTCGTAGCTTGGCAGGGATTCTTTGCACTCGATTGTACGCCACTAGCATTATCCGTACCTCACGACCGACTCTTCTGATCGATAACATGGCCGAACCACTCTTCAGATTATTCCTGACTGAAGACCAAAACGGCACGTTTCTCCGGCCGCGTAGTGTAGAGATGGCGATCCATGTGTTTCTCTTTACTTGCTACCTCACAGTGAGCCTGTTTGAGGGCGCTGCAGTCCGGTCACGTGTAACTCTTGAGACTTCGCGGGCGTTCTTTATTAGCCAAAAAAAAGCAAACACGCAATTACCACGTTGTTGAAAATAGCGCAGCTAGGTGTCATTTAAACATGCCACCACGTGTCTTATTGACATTTTAATGATTAGATGTGTACTTGTCGAGTTAGAAACATAATGAGGACTAAAGAACCAAACCTCATTAACGAAAAAAAAATTGTGGTGGCTACTACAGTATACTGGGAACAATATGCTCTATGTGTGCTTCGCTTAACGACGTCCCGTTTTTAAAAAATCATTCTTCCTGATAGCTGGGACGCTCAGTATAGATTAACCCAGAACAAGCGAGAGTACTCTGTAAATCTTAAAGCGAAAGCTCTAAGGATCTCGTGTCGCAGAAAATTCGGTGCCGGAGTTGACGGCGTTTTCGATGAGCGAAAAATATCAATGCAAGCAACGGATAAAAATCACAGCTCGAGCCTGAGCCGAACCCAGGCATTCTGCATGGCACTCAAGTAGTCTATCTACCACGACGCCCCGCCAGTGCTTCAAACTTCCTAGGAAAGCGACCCCACACAAGCGTCATGTCCGGGCAACCGCTATTGTGGTTGCAGTGCTGGCTATCCGCTTTGATATCAATGTAATAAGCAATGACTACGCAAGCTACAGTCAAGCGTTGCTCGACTACGCCAACGAACGCTACTTATCATATGCACATTATCAGACCTTGCTGAGTTTACATTGAAATGTTGATACGCATCCTAACGCTTGGCTCAAAGCGAAAAATGCGGCATAGGCTGATTGCTTCGCATGAAATCGATTTCCACAATGCGTGTGATCTGCCGGATTTTTTTCGAAAATAAGCGTTGCTGCGCTGCCTCTCAATGTGCGTCTGCCATTGAATATTGTGCTTTCTGGGCTGCTATGCAGGACGGCCCGAGTTTGGCGAAACTCGGAATCTCCCCAACTACACGTACCCCCTTTTGAACAGACTAATAGTACGAAACCTTCCCGATCGCCGTCGCCAGGCCGCCATGTCCATCCCCAACGCCGACCATACATTGGCGCAACCCGGGGCCGGTCACCTAGCCCTTATCCGCAAAACTAAGGGCAACAACCGATGGAGGTGCGGTTGCTGTACGACGAAATACCGAAGATCCTCCGCCGCCGACGACAACGGCGCGAGGAAATCTAAAGAACATGCCGCAGTCAGCCAGTCAATGAACTTTATTTATAAATTGTCCTGAGGAGCCGATTCCCCTCAAGAGGGAGAGTCGGCTGCGGGCCGCACCCACGTGGGGACAGGAAGAGCGAGCCCCTCCGCCAAATTGCGGGCCCTCTGGACAGCCCGGATTTTGACCTCCCGGTCCGAGCTGGTGATTGCCGTCCTCCAGGCGTCCTCTGTGCTGAGATTCTCGCAATCGCGCAGCGCCGTGCATTGCCAGAGCATGTGGGCTAACGTGCATCGTCTCTCGTCGCAATGAGGGCAGTGCGGCTTTATGCTGTTGTGGCGAAGCAATTGGTACTGTTAAACGGTTGCGTTCTCCAACGGCTCCTAGTGGGCCACTACGATCCTACGGCCCCAACGGAGGTACACACGGACGCCAGCGGTGTAGGCCTCGGCGCTGTCCTTGCGCAGCGCAAACCAGGGTTCCCCGAATATGTCGTGGCATACGCAAGCCGTACGCTTACCAGAGCCGAGACCAATTACTCAGTCACGGAAAAAGAGTGCCTGGCGATCATATGGGCCCTTACAAAGTTTCGACCTTATTTGTATGGTCGCCCATTTGATGTCGTCACCGACCATCATGCACTATGTTGGCTGTCGTCATTGAAGGATCCCTCAGGGCGTCTCGCCCGCTGGGCACTTCGCCTGCAGGACTACGACATCCGCGTGCTGTACCGCAACGGACGCCAGCATGCTGACGCCGACGCCCTCTCGCGCTCTCCCTTGCCTGACGACAATGCCCCCTGCTCAGTATCTCACATGGCTGTTGCTTCAATCAACGTTCACACCATCGCTACCGAACAGCGCAAGGATAAATGGATCACCTCGCTGATCGACTTGCTCACTGATCCGTCGGCAACACCATCCACTCGCGCGTTGCGTCGTCAAGCCCACCATTTCGCCGTTGGTGACGACCTCCTGCACCGACGCAATTACAACGCCGACGGCCGCCAGTGGCTACTAGTAATACCCCGCAGTCTGCGTTCTTAAATATGCGAAGCCTTCCACTCTGACCCGCAATGAGCGCACTCTGGGGTATCCAAAACTTACCACCGCATACGACAACGGTACTTCTGGCGTGGGATGTACCGCTACGTGCAGAAGTTCGTTCGCTCCTGCCTCGATTGCCAACGCCGGAAACCTGCAACGCACGTGTCGCCAGCAGGTCTACAACCATTACCTTGCCCTAACCGTCCGTTTGGGCGCGTGGGCATCGATTTGTATGGACCCCTTCCTCTGACTTCGGCTGGTAACCGCTGGGCCATCGTCGCTGTTGACCATCTAACGCGATACGCCGAAACCGCCGCCCTCCCAGCGGCTACAGCGCGCGATGTTGCCTCCTTCCTACTACACAGATTCATACTGCGTCACGGTCCACCCCAAGAGCTTCTCAGCGATCGAGGCCGTGTCTTCTTATCGGAAGTCGTGGAAGCCATTCTGAAAGAGTGCCATGCTGTTCACCGCAAAACTACTGCTTACCACCCGCAGACGAATGGCCTAACTGAACGCTTTAACCGCACGTTCGGCGACATGCTGTCAATGTACGTCGCCGCTGATCACACCAATGGGGATGCCATTCTGCCCTTCGTCACCTACGCCTATAATACCGCCCCTCAGAGCACTACTGGTTTTTCACCTTTTTTCTTACTGTACGGAAGGCACCCGTCGCACACCATCGACACGATACTTCCATACAAGCCGGATCCATCTGAGTGTGCGCCTATTTCTGACACAGCCAGGCTTGCTGAAGAGTGTCGCGAGCTTGCCAAGACATTTACGACGCAGGAACAAGAGCTGCAGAAGAGCATTGGCGACGGTACCACCACTTCTGAGCCCACGTTCCTCCCTGGAGCGCTCGTATGGCTCTCGGTCCCTGCCACTGCAAGTGGTCTCTCTTCAAAACTGCTGCCGAAATACGAAGGCCCATACCGGGTCGTCGAGCGCACATCCCCGGTCAACTACTTGATCGAACCCATCGAACCAGCTTCGGATATGCGCCGTCGAGGACGCGACATAGTCAACGTGGAACGCCTCAAGGCCTACTATGACCCACTCATAGTGACGAGCTGTTAGGTCGCCGGACGGCTCCCTTTTCGTACCCGGGGTAATTGTGGCGAAGCAATTGGTACTGTTAAACGGTTGCGTTCTCCAGCGGCTCCTAGTGGGTCGTCCTCTTGTAAAACGCCGCTCGCTCTCGGAGCCCGTGCTTTGGCCTGGACTGTCGCCATAGCGAATTGTCGCCGAGTCCCGTCCAATAAACCGCTTAACACTTTCAATAAATTTGCTGTACACTAAAGGCGACGAGTAAGTACCCGTTTCCAGCATTCTAAAAGTGACTGACTGGGTCCTCGAGAGTTGCTGGTGCGGGAGCTGAAAGCTACGCCTGGCCAATTGATAATGTTAAGCCGAATGGAGCCCTGACGGCGCAACTTTGCGGCCCGAAGAAGACCTGACAACGCAACGTCGATGCAGCGGAACAAACCGACGTAGCATTGATCCGACGCCGCGAGCTAACCGCAACGCAAGGCGACGAACTAGCGACCTCGTCTCATCGACGGCCACAACGTCACCGCTCTCGCAGATACTGGAGCCGACTATTCCGTCATCAGTGGGCCGTTCGCCGCGAAGTTGAAGAAACTCAGGACTGCTTGGGAAGGCCCTGAAATTCGGACCGCTGGAGGACACCTAGTCACGCCGGCGGGAATCTCAGCATCGATAATAACCATTAACAACTGCATTTATCCCGTGAGCTTCGTAGTGCTACAGCTCTGCTCGAGAGATGTCATCCTTGGCATGGACGCCTTCAGCTTACATGGTAGAGCACTGCACGGGCTCGGACATACCCGAAAACCCGGGCCCGGCCTGGCCCGGCCTGGCCCGTCGGCCGGGCCGGGTAAAGTAGCTTTCACGGCGGGACCGGGCCAGGCTCGGGCCTGAAGCAGCGGGCTTAGGTCCGGGCACGGGTTTGAGGTGGACGGGCTCGGGTCGGGCCGGGCTCGGACATTCCTCAGTATTTAAGGGGACACTTAAATGATACAATGAATCGGTTAAGACTGATAAAGTGTACTGTGAGAACTCAAATGTAGTTAATTTCACCATCATAACGAGAAAATCAAGGGCAAGGTTCCATTTTTAAATTTCGCGCCTAAATCTCCGCGCGTCACGTAATGGATTTCAAGCTGTATTTCTCGTATCTTGGGGACATTGAGTCAACGAAACTTCTTGAAACTTGGTATCATAAGTGTATGGCCCTCTCAGAGGTCAATGTACTTAATTTTTACCGAGTAGAAGCTACGTAGATCCCAGCAGAGGCCGTGTTCGTTGCACGATTTTCAAGGCGGCGTCGGCACGCGAATTTTCTTTTTGCGCGTTTGCTTGCTTACAAAGACTTGTCGAAGCGAGCATGGCGATTATGGAACTTCAAGTGTAATTTACTGATCATAGAAGAATTGTTTTTTTCTTTAGTGTCCTTTGAAGTGTGTTTCTCATACTTTGCGCTTACATATACATTTCACACTTTATCTCGATAAAACGGTTCTTTTTTATGCGGGGCAAGCATTTTGGAGAAGTTTTATGAGCGACAAGCACTCATCTTCTTTTGCTTCTTGCATATGGGGCTACTTGATTTATATGAAACGGGCGAGCTAAAAGAAAATAGACAAGGCGCCTATATAGTTAACATCTCCCTATTCCGTGTTTTATTTGCATTCATTAATATTTTATATCCTAAATGTTATTCTCTAATCGCAGTAATAAATGTAGTATACTTAATTTATACCTATAACTTATCATCACAAGTGCGATCACGAAGCTCCTAGGTGGGGAAACGTTCTTGCAAGTTCCAGCCCTCCACTGAAACGAAAAGACTGCAGGGAAGTTAGAGGCTCACGGCAGGCTATGGACCCCTTTCCGAATGTAGGGGTACAATTCCAAATTAAAAGAAGGAGCCAGCGGTTAAAAAAACAGTCTGCTGAGGTGTATCAAAGAACAGAAATACGAGTATTAACAACCAGCGCTGTCTTGAAGCACACACGTAAGAAAGGCACATCATTGACGGTATCAGCGTTATTTGATAAATACATCTCCCTTTTGCAGTACTGCTTGCAACTAAAGGGAACACATCGGCAACATATGTGGACATTCTACAGCTCCCCAACTCCGTAATGACTAAACCACGCGGAGCGACTAGCAGGCTACGCTAATCCGACCTAAAAGATATTTAAATGCACGTAATTAAAGCAGCGAAATGAAGAAAGGGGTGAGATTTTTCTTTATGTGCAGTATAGGATATGGACGTTACTGAATATAAGCAGTACTATGTTCACGCTATTGTCATCAAGCCTTACTTTCATGGATCGCTTCCACGATTTCTTCAGCAATTTTTTCAGCGACTTCTTTTGCGATGGGAGCGGCCAGCACAATACAAGTGTCCGCAATCAGGCATAACGCAGCAGCGAGGTGCGTTGCTTTGAAAAAACTCGAGACGGTTGTCATGGTGGAGTATTACATTTGTGCAAGTAATGGCTCCCTGCAACGGCGTAGCAGCTTTTAAAAGTAGCCCAAAGCAGTTCAAGGTTTCCCACATCTTGTTGAAAACGTAGCCTTCTCAACGGCATTGGAGTGCGAGATGCTACATCGCACGCGCACAACAATAGCCAATACGGCGCATGCATTTTGTGACGCAAATGCGCCAACGTATTCCCGGTATTGTTTGGCGTGCATTGCCAGAAAATATTCAGCTTAAGTTTTTTTGTTTTTAACCATTCATAGCCCTCTATATTTTGTGTTACTTGACGGGTTCCGCCAGCCAACGCTTACGCTGAAGTTTTGTTTTTTTACCGCACGTTTGCACACATGAATGCGGGGGCAATGACATTATGCAGCAAAGAAAGCCAGCTGCTATAAAATAAAAAAAAAAAACATATCAAAACCGTTCCAGCGGTGAGTCAAAAGTTATATGCGCAATGTCAGTGCCCCTTCCAAATAATCGCATCGCGCTGATACACTGCATTTGCCGGAAATAGCCTATTTTTAGCCGATTCATATCTCTAAAATCGCGGCTGTATTGGCGGGGATTGTTAGTAGAGAAGCCACCAAACTACCCGAGCATCGCAACTAACGATCCGTATTGGATTTTTTTATTGGACACATAGCGAATTATGTCAGTCATTGCCGTGATATTAAACAGATTACATCAACATCGTTAATAATGAGCGAGCCCTCTTCAGTACACTACTACTATTGGCTACTTGAACGTCACGTAGAGAAAAGTTACTGGCGGAGACTGGCGTCGAAAGTGTAGTGTAGGCACTGAGTCACAGTCTTGCGAAATCATTGAGCGTGTTGTGGTGAGCCTAGCTGTTTGCCTCTTACCCATTAGACTGAGGGGGACTCATGGGCTATGGAGCCAAACCTATGTCGCCTTGCCAATGTTGATAAAATGCACAAAAAGAATATAGACAAAAAGCGAAGACAGCGCAGCTGGCTGAGTGTCGTTATATTATATATACAGGGTCCGTCAGCTATTTTTAGCCAGACTTTAAAATATGATAGCGCGCTCAGTGACGAAGCCACCAAATGCATGTTTCTGACTATCACCTGGAGTCAGACTGTTTTTGTGTTCTGATTATTTGCTTAATTAGGCCACTTTAATTGACTAACTTTTGAAGCGACGAAGCTGGGCAAAAAATTACGGGCAGAAATGTGTAGATCGGTTTACAAAACGTCCGATTACAAAGGTTCTAACTTTCTATCTATCAACTATTAGTCTTTTTCTGCTTACCACAGATGCCCGCGAAATACCAAAAAAATACAACTTGACATGCCCGCTTGCGCGCAAGTGTGCGGGATGATCTAGTGCTCCCTCGAGACAAGCTCAGCGCATTCATCAGAAAAGTCACCAAGAAGGCGCTCGGTCTCCCCACTAGGACACACGCCGAGGACCTCGTGAGTTGGGAGACCACAACGCCCTGGAAGAGATTGCTTGGGCTCAGGAAAGAGCCCACCTCATAAGACTTTCCGGTACACTGGCCGGCAGAAAGATACTCGAAGAATAGGGTTCAGCCCCGTCGCTCACAAGACGAGCTACGCCCAGATCCCCACAGAAATAAGAAACAAGATTTACGCTGTACACGTATATTGAAGTGACTAAATTATTTTATCTGGCGCGAAGGATATACCCTCCTACGCACCCTAAACTGCCATCGACTACTACAGACCAGATCGTATCCCAGTTCGGCGTTCCTTCACGAGATCTACCTGACGTCTTCCCCAACGGCATGTGCTCGGCGGTGGGAGAGACAGCCACATTAGAGCATATCCTTAGCACGCGCCAAGCGATGGACTCAAACCTCAACTTAGAGGAGTGGGAGACGTTTCTACGGAGCCCCGCTCCCAAGGATCTGCTCATGACTGTCCAGCGGGCCCGGGAGGTGGCCGGCAAGCTCGGCTTGCCGGTTCCTACGTGGGACTGAGCCAGGCGCGCGACCCAGTCGCATTCCTCAGGACCTAATAAACTTGTTTTCAATTCAATCCCCCTTGAAGAAAGGGGCCAGTGTTACAAGCGGGCCATGAAAGATCCTTGGGATTGGCACTTTCTATGGGTTTTGCACGGCCCATCGAGGATGTGTTTCTTGGCCACGAGAAATACGCTTTGACATTACACGGCAAGACGGAAAAATTAACGGTGGTGTTTCTTGATATTTAACAAGTGAAGGGACTTTGTCAAAATGACAAAAAATGACTTTGAAGTTCTCTGTTTATTTTCATAGGCAATAATAGGTACTGGAGTTTCGTCAACAGGATATGCAGTCATTTTATGGATGTTCGTTCTTTGTTACGGCGAAGTCTACTGACATTTCTGCGTCAATTCAGACGGATAAGGGGCAGTGAATGTGCAAGGCCACGTCGTATATAGCAGCTTCTGAAGAAGCTCAAAAATGTCATCATTGTTTTTCTCTAATCACGCCTATGCAAAATTTACGCATTGAAACCGTATGTAATGTGCTGGAGTATTCTGGGTGCCTTGGATGCCAGCGGATATATATCCCTTTCAGTCACGGTGTGTACAGTCGTACACATCAACTTCAGAGTCGCATCACGCACCGCGTGTTTCTTCAAATGGCCTCAGACTTAGTGTGCGCATTCGTGCAGGCTTCCTGAGTGGACAACTGGCGGTTATTCAACTTAATTATGCTGCTTCTTGCGGCAGATGATCACTTTGCTAGAGACACTTCGCTTTGTTTATTTTTGAGCCGAATGAAATCATTCGTGCCATGGCATCTAGTTCACCATATATCGCATGTTTGCCATGCACGCGTGCATGGACAATGTGGTATATACCATGCGAATGAAACGTATATTCTGGTATATATACTGCATGACCAGTCATTTATGTTCATCACGCACTCCTGTCATGCCATACCAATTTTGGTATATATCCAGTTATCTAAACGAACGGAAGCGCACCACAACAATGTCATGTCAGTCATACCGTACATGACATGCATAAGATAATTCGCATGTTAGGACCTGTTATTTATGTTCGTCATACAGTCACATCGCACAATACCACTTTTGGTGTATATCAACCTAGCGAAACGGCCGCGAGTGCGTCATGAGCGTGGCTTGGAAATCGTGACATACATGACATGCATGTCATGGTTCTCATGTTACCACCTGTCATTTATGTTCGTCATACATTCGCGTCACGCAATGCCAATTTTGGTGTATATCAAGCTAGTGAAACGTCCGCGAATGCGCCATGAGCGTGGCATGTAAATCATGACATGCATGTCATGGTTTTCATGTTACCACCTGTTGTTCATGTTCTTGATACAGTCACATCGCGCAATACCAATTTTGGTGCATATCAATCTAGCAAAACGGCCGCGAGCGCCCCATGAGCGTGCCATGTAAATCATGTCCTACATGACACGCATGTCATGATTTTCATGTTACCACCTCTAATTTACGTTCGTCATACAGTCGCGTCGCGCATACCAATTTTGGTGTATATCAACCTAGCGAAACGGCCGCGAGTGCGTCATGAGCGTGGCTTGTAAACCATGGCATACATGACATGCGTGTCGGTTTTCATGTCACCACCTGTTATTCATGAAGGAAAGAAGATGATTCTTAAGGGCTCGTTTTCTTTGTTAGACACAATAATAATGAGAACTAACAGACAATAACGCCAAGGAAAGTATAGGGGGTGTTATGTGTAGTATTTAGAATATAAATGTGAAGAAAGTAAAGTGGACGAAAAGATACAGATAAACGGCCGCGAGTGCGTCATGAGCGTCGCATGTAAATTATGTCGTGCATGACACGCGTTCTTCACACTGTCACATCGCGCAATACCAATTTTGGCGTGTATCAAGCCAGCGAAACGGCCGCGAATGCACCATACGCGTGGCATGTAAATCATGGCATACATGACATGCATGTCATGGTTTTCATGTTACCACCTGTTGTTCATGTTCTTCATACAGTCACATCGCGCAATACCAATTTTGGCATGTATCAACCTAGATAAACGGCCGCGAGTGCGTCATGAGCGTGGCATGTAAATTATGTCGTGCATGACACGCGTTCCATGATTTTCATGTTACCACCTCTAATTTACGTTCGTCATACAGTCGCGTCACGCAATACCAATTTTGGTGTATATCAAGCCCGCGAAACGTCTGCGAATGCACCATGAGCGTGGCATGTAAATCATGACATGCATGTCATGGTTTTCATGTTACCACTTGTTCATGTTGTTGATACAGTAACATTGCGCAATACTAATTTTGGTGTATATCAACCTAGCGAAACGGCCGCGAGTGCGTCATGAGCGTGGCATGTAAATTAGGTCGTGCGTAACACGCGTGTCATGATTTCGATGTTACCACCTCTAATTTACGTTCGTCATACAGTCGCCTCGCACATACCACTTTTGGTGTATATCAACCTAGCGAAACGGCCGCGAGTGCGTCATGAGCGTGGCTTGTAAATCATGACATACATGACATGCGTGTCATGGTTTTCGTGTTACCACCTGTTATTCATGTTCTTCACACTGTCACATCGCGCAATACCAATTTTGGCGTGTATCAAGCCAGAGAAACGGCCGCGAATGCACCATGAGCGTGTCATGTAAATCATGACGTGCATGACACGCGTGTCATTATTTTCATGTTAACACGTGTCAGGTATGTTCGTCATGTCGAAATGTCTCGTCATACCAGTTTTCGTATATATCCATTTATTTAAACGGCCGCGAGCGCCCCGACACCATGTCATGTAAATCATGCCGTACATGACATGCGCGTCATGATTTGCACGTTGGGACCGGTCATTATGTTCGCCATGAACTCTTGTCACGTCATACCAGTTTTGGTATATATGAAATTAACGGAATGGCCGCAAGAGCCCCAAGGCCGTGGGATGTAATTCATGTTGTTCATGACATGCATGTCATAATTTCCATGTTATGACCTGTCATTTATGTTCGTAATAACGTCGTGTTATTCCATACCAATTTTGGTATACATCCGATTAAAGAAACGGCCAAGAGAGCACAAAATCGTGGGCGGCTAGATAGATAGATAGATACGCTCAAACTAGCAGAAGTTCGCTAAGAAATGCTTCGCATTTAAAAACAAACTGTGCATGCATTTTGGGCCTAATAGTTGATTTTTTATGCAAGGATTGAAGCTTACTGATTGCTGAATAATTAGATATTTAATTAGACGCTTATTAACATTAATTGCTGAAACACACAAAAACAATACATTCCTTTGTTTTATTTCTTGGAATGTAATACTGAGTACCTTGAAATCATGACTTGGAAATTTGATGCATTTGGTGCATCATAATTTGTGACTGAAAGGGATATTGCCGCGCGTCTTATGTTTCATGAGTTGAAGCTACACCCCCCAAGACTGTCAGCAACGCTCAGCGCAAACCGCGCCACATTGTTCGCGAAGCTTCCCGATCATTGTAGATCATTTTGTTAAGATTGCTTGCCTCACGCGAATGTTCCAGCTTTGTTGCGAGAACTCCGCCACCAGCGATATCACTGGAAAGTTCGATAGCGCCTGTATAAAAGCCGACACGCTTGACCGCTTGTCATTTGATAGACGGTCGACGCTCTGTTCGCCGCTATCAGCGCATTGCCGTAGTTTGACTTTCAGTTTCTCGGCCACAAGTTCGGCGAAATAAACAGTTTCATCTCAGACGTGCTGGCTGTTGTCTTAGTCCACGTCACGACCACGTGACAATATGAGCGGGAAAAAAACCTCCGTTTTTCCACTAAAGAACCTTTCCCGCTTTCTGGGTGCCAGAGCACCGCGAGATCGAAAGAAGTATGTTGGTTAACAAACGCGACATCTTATTAAGCCGTATCATGGCAATTGGCTGCTTTTAGAAAAGACACACCGTGAAGAAGTAACACTATGGAGAGAATAGGACACGCACAGAGCACGCACGGATATCTTTTGTCCGGCGCTGATCCATCCGTGTGTGATGCGGTGAGCCAATTACCGTACTTCACGCTGCCCTTCAATGCGGTGAAATCAAAAGAAGGCACATGCTCCCGGCCTTTGGGCTGAGTGCTTCAAGAAGGCATTCATGTTATTTCCACACTGTCCAATTTTAGATCATGATCGCTTCTCATTCATTCAACACTCGGAGAACTGCACGTGTCACTGCCATGGTTTTGTAGTATCTATCTTTTACGCTTGCACAGAGCGAGTGATGTTACGCCATTTTCCAGCGATATTACATCATTTCATCGAAACTCATTGGTCACCGTTAACACCACATTATTAGTTATGGCTCTCTGTGGCCACACCTGGGTCTTGCACCATTATTGACCTCGAGGGCCACCACAAGATAGACCGGTGCTGCTATCGCTGTGACATGGAAAACGCCATCACGTGACTCTCCTTTGCCGCCGAAAGCTTTGCCAACGCTGCTCGCTGCATCTCATGCCCGAGGTTGAAGCTTTGTTTTTTCTTCAGCATGGTCTATTGCTCTGTGCCGCAGTGCCGAACGTATGCGACCGAGTCCGGTGTGAGTTTCCACGCATACCCCAAAACCAAGAAGCAGCGAGATGCGTGGTTGATAAAGCTTCCAATGGGGAAGCAACCCAGCATCCATCACCGCGTGTGTTAGCAAGCACTTTCGCGAAGATTTTGTGTACTGCGTTGGAGGTAAAATGTTCGGTAAGTACTACCTGAGACTTTCCGTGACTGTACACATAGCAATTCACGACGTTTATTCACGCCAGGCTGGAAAAGACGGTGCCTGGTTCCCGAAGCAGTGCTGTCGCAAAACCTTCCTGTCCGACCCTTGCACCGTCCAAACACACCTAGCGTCGCCGGAACCGGGAGCTGGAGATAAGTAGTACGTGACTGTCTTCCTTCGGTTTGCGTAACTTGGAGCAGGAGGGGGGGGGGTTACGTGCAGCGGTGTTATGCGGAAGCTGACGATTTGCTAGTCTTGGTGTAACTTCATTACGTAGGCCGCGGCGCCTGCATTTTCGATGCAGGCGAGAATGTTTGAGGCCGGTGTACTCAGATTTAGGTGCACATTAAAGAACCCTAGGTTGTCGAAATTTCCGGAGCCCTTCACTACGGCGTCCCTCATAATCATAACGTGGTTTTGGGACGTTAACCCCCAGATATGATTATTTTTAATTTCACTATGTAGTTTTTTTCTTGCCAATAGCGCACATGCAGCATCTCGCGCAAAGGATACCTTGTAAATCAATTCCGTCGTAAGCCAAAGCGGTTGGTGCATTTGCGTGTTCTCTTGTGTGTGGTTGTTGTGCTCAGTTTTTATTTGTGAAGCACTGCCTTGTGGTTATGTATCGCCAGCTGCAAGTGATAGTCTAGTGAGCGTGGCTGTGTAGAATAAAGTTCCGCTATGACGAATTTGATTTGTGCAGCGCTGGACTTAGGTAGTGTCAACAATCCGCGGAATTCGGGAAGAGCTGCGCTTTTATGTGCAATGTTTGGTGTAGCTTATAAGCAAGTATTTACGGTGTCCCACATGCAAAGTCAACTGCTTATGAATCCAAACAGGGGCTTTTTGGGGGTAGTTGGGGAGTGTGGAATGAATTAATAAACAAGAAAAGCAGTGCAATGGAAAGTTTAGCCTAGTGCTACACATGCACAACAAAGCAAATCACTGCAATTTGCTAGAATGCATGCAGCTCGCTCTAATGCACTGTTAGTGTGTACCATAATGAAAGCTGAAAAAAATTCATCGCATAGATGCTGCGGTTGTTACGTCTGCAGATGATCTACCATTGGCCGAGGTCTTTGCCAAGGACAAAGAAGAAGCAGTGGACAATGAGCCACAGCCCTCCACCAGTACAGCGGAATTCGTAGACGGACAAGTGACTGCTGCTGCAGATATCGGTAAGCATACTGGTAACATTTTTTCACATGCAATAATATTTCAGCTTTCAAGGGTCACTGAAATTTATTCTTCATGCTTCAGGTGATCCCATCAACATTGAAGTAGTGATGGCAGACATCGGTGTTCAAGTTGACACAGCCAATGCCAGAAGACACCAGCCACTAAGTATATCAAATGTTCGGGACACGAAAGCCCTCACTGAACGTTCCATGTCTAGAACTTTTCTATAATTTATGCGATATCTGTACTGACAGCCGCATATTGATGCAGTCTAAGAGCGTCTGCACATCTAATGAAGATGTCGTGCCTCTGAATTTGATTAAGTCGCGCCACAACATGCCATTTTCTTTTCTGGGTATCCTTTTTGGTATTCACCGCACCACAGCGTCGAATATTTTTAAGGCGCCTGTCACCATCCTTGGTAAAAACTTGAGTAAGGCAGTACTGGCCAACCAAGGAAGCGGTAGTTGACAATTTGACTGTGCACTTCAAGGACTATCCTAATGTGAGAGCTGTTCTAGACGGCACAGATTCCAATTCAGCGACCAAAGGACCTGGAGTCCCAGTTATTGACGTACAACTGGTACAAAGGTACATACACTACTAATATATCGGTGTCTGAAACCCCGGGTGGCCACATAAGCTATGTGAGTCAGGCTTACGGGCGAAGGGCTTCAGACGCCCACATAACTAAGGAAAGTAAGATACTGGAGAAGTTCCTTCCTTCCATTGATAGCGTCATGGTCAACAAAGGGTTCCTTATTTATCAACTTTGCCTGGAGCATCATGTGGCAATGGTGCGTCCACTATTTTTACGAAAGCAGAGGCAACTTTCAAAGAAAGATGATGGAAACAATCAGAATATTGCGGCTGCTGGTGTACATGTTGAGCGGGCTATCCAGCGCGTGAAGGTATTCAACATTCTCTCAGAGAACTTTGGAATTGAGCTCTTGCTTTACATTGACGACATTGTAGACATTGTAGCTGGCATTGTCAATCTCTCCAAGCCCATCTTCAGGCAGGATAAATATTTACCTCGGTAACCTTGTTTCAACATTTAAGTATGGATCAATGAAAATTGTTGGACAGTGGTGTGCGGTCGGTGTTCTATGGTACATTTTTTTGCGCGCTGCATGTCATCAGCGACATACTTTTCTTGGTAGGCAACTGCTTCTATTTTATCTATTATGAGATCGTCTATTACATTTTGTCGACAAATAGAGCTCCTTCTCACATGCCTCTGTGAATTCTACATAATCAGTGCATAATATTTTATGTAAGGTATATATTCATGAAATATTTGTATAATGTTCTACCTCCATTGTTTTACTTACATTGAGAATCATGTACAGTGGTCAACTCTCATGTGTATAACGCCGGAGCGTCGTGCTCGGAACTGCATGAGCGACATCTATAGCTTGAAACGGGCCACATCAGAGCATGCGCAGTGTTACTGATGCGCTCGCCATGTAATTTCTGTCCTTGTTATCGCCGCGGCCGCGACAACTGATTTTGCCGTCAGAAGCGCTGTCAACCGTATAGCGCCTAAAAAAAGGATAGAGTGCAATAACCGGATCGGCGTGTTTTATACTGCGCACTTATTCTCGGTTCGCAGTATCATATCATACCGACAATGCGCCAGACAATGGATATTGCGCATCGCTCTGTGAATTTCTCATAGCTCAATGCATTTATTGCCGTGTCCTATGATTCAATTTCATCAACCTGTTATTAACCATCACTAACCAACGGTCCGTTGATTGCGACTAAATGTAGGTTTGGATTGCGCATACAGAAAAACGCTGTGTGGATATCCTTGCCTTTGGATATTTAATAAAATTAACTCATATACGTATACCAATAAAGATATCATATGTAATATGAAGCCATGCATGCGGTATTATTTGTTCAAGAAGGATCCGTTGATGGGCGAGTTGGTATATGTCTTGAAATATACTGAGTATGTGCAGCGCAATGGTACGAAGACAAGAGAAGACACACAAACGACATAGACTGGCGCTGACTTCCAACTGATTTATTGAAAAGCACGAAGCCCGCTTTTATGCATGCGCACCTGTTAGCAACAACTCAAACGCATCATCAGGGACCATACAAAACCTGCATCTCTTTGTCACTTAGATAAACACTTGGCGTACTTACACACCTGATACCAGATTTCTTAATGTGAGCTGCCTCGATTATTTCTCTTTCTGTTTTCGTTTTTGCATGCTTTAAAAACGTCGCGCGATCAAAGTGCGGGGTGCATTTACACTTGTTGCAGTGATCTGCCAGATGTCCGCCTGATTCGTTTTTTACATTCAAAAAATGCTCACGTGCTCTGATGTTGAAACATCGGCCCGTCTGCCCAATGTACTCTTTGCCACAGCTGAGTGGTATTTTATATACCACGTGAGTCACACAATCGGTGTAACGGTGAACATGCTTCTTCGTGCAGGATTTTTTCTTTTCTTTGGTGAGCATAGGGCAAATCTGGCCTAACTTACATGGCGCAGAAAACACCACTTTGACGTCATACCTTTCGGCAATCTTTTTGAGATTGTGCGAGAATCTATGGATGTATGGTATCACCTGCGGTCTTCGTTGATCTTTTTCTTTTTGCTGGTCAGGTTCATTTTTCTTTATGCTCTGCAAAACTGATTCGCAGACAGCATTGACAAGGGACGACGGAAAGCCCGCAGCGTCTAAACGTCTCAACTGATTGTTCAGACTGTCTGAAGTGGTGTGCCGGCAGCTTTTAGCTAGTGCTGATTTCACACAGGACATCGCAATCCCCCTTTTGACAAGTTTAGTGTGCGCGCTGTCATAAGGCAGAAGGCTCTTCTTTGTCCTGGGGTTATACATGTAGCAAACATGGTCATTGTTGAAGGTTAACTTGAGATCTAAAAATTGCATACTGTTGTCAATTGGCCTCTCACATGTAAAGGTTAGACCACGTGATTCAAAGGTAAAAACACTGGTAATCATCCCGACAACGTTTTCAAAATCTGTGGGACTCAAATCTGGTAAAAATATTAAGTAGTCGTCTACGTATCTAAAAATACTAATGACTTCTGAATCAGCAACCCGAGCATTTACACGCCTGTCAACAGAGGCTAAAAATATGTCACAAAGTATCGGTGCGACTGATGACCCTATGCATATGCCACTTTTCTGCACGTACTGTTGTCCATTAAAAGAGATGGCGGTTGACTGGAGGTAAAATTGTAAAAGTTCTAAGAAGTTTCCACTGTTTAGGCCGGTAGAGTTCTGGAAGCTGAGCTCCCCCGAATGTTCGATACACTCACGTACTGCACTGAAGAGGCCTTGGTGTGGTACGGAGTAGAAGAGTTCCTCGACGTCCAGCGAAAAGGCAGAGCGGGCGCAGTCTAGTCCACCCCCCTCCAGCAGTTGAACCAGTTCACTTGAGCTTCTTAACATGAAAGGGTCATTGAATGCTAGCGTCTTCAGATGGCGCTGAAGGTAGACACTGATCTGGTGCTGCCAGGTGCCCCTCTCGGAAACAATTGCCCTAAGAGGACAATCCACTTTATGAGTTTTTGCTGCAAAAAACACAGCGAGGTTCAGGTTATCTGCCTTATCAACAGCTTTTCTCAAGTTTTCTAGGCTGGTTTTCTTCAAAAGCTTGACTGCAGCTTTCTTTTGTTGCTGTGGCTGGTAGGGAACTGTTACGAAGTTCTTTTGAATTGACGTCAGAGCTTTGCGCTCAAAGTGGCCATCAGGCATTACTACGAAGCCACCCTCTTTATCAGCTCGCAGTGCTACTAAACCTTGTTGCTTGAGAAATTTAACCACGTTCAATATAGGTGGTGTTTTCCCTCTTCTTAGAGTGCCATTTCTTAGTAAACAGTCAACGCCTTCCCCAATGGCTCGATCACGGTTGTCTTCTTCCGCGCGGTTTGCAACGTCTCGCACCATAGCAAGGTACTGGTGTCGTGATGGCGCTGGCTCATAGCTGTATTTTGGGCCTTTATCCAGAATCTTGAGTACTTCTGCCGGTAGGTTTGCTCCAATTACCGTGGTGCTTGGGACCCCGCACTTTGATCGCGCGACGTTTTTAAAGCATGCAAAAACGAAAACAGAAAGAGAAATAATCGAGGCAGCTCACATTAAGAAATCTGGTATCAGGTGTGTAAGTACGCCAAGTGTTTATCTAAGTGACAAAGAGATGCAGGTTTTGTATGGTCCCTGATGATGCGTTTGAGTTGTTGCTAACAGGTGCGCATGCATAAAAGCGGGCTTCGTGCTTTTCAATAAATCAGTTGGAAGTCAGCGCCAGTCTATGTCGTTTGTGTGTCTTCTCTTGTCTTCGTACCATTGCGCTGCACATACTCAGTATATTTCAAGGTATTATTTCCATGTGCGTTTCGTGAGTGAACATTCATTGCTGACAGTTTAAGTCTGTGTAAGCGGCAACTTCGTCGCTGCAGAAACCTTGTCGTAGTTTATTAGCTGGGACTGCAAGTGGTTGCACATACACCAACTAATAGCGCGTTGCAGCTCCACCAGACAGCTATAAGCTTATCTCTCAATTCTCTGAGGGAGGGATTCGTAGGGAGGGTCCAGAAGAGTGGAGTCATTTCTCAGTCGTACCCACTCCCTTTCAATGGCGCACCATAGGTCGTCCGCGTTGCATGTCGCAAGCCCACGTTGTTTGGCGGGGTTTCTTTTCATCAGACCCCACACATTTTCTATTATATTGAGGTCCGGGCTTCTAGCAGGCCAGTCCAAGGTCATTATTCCGAGGCTGTCAAGAAGCTCTCGAACTTTTCTTGCCGTGTGAATAGGCGCCCCATCCTGTTGAAAGTGATACATGCCGTCTGGAAAGGGGCCGTCCAGGACGTAGGGCAAAAGGACTGTTTCTATTACGTCCATGTAGTCGGCCGCCGTCATCCGCCCTATAAGCCTGTGGAGCGGTCCTAGTCCTTGGTAAATGACGGCGCCCCACACGGTCACTGATGTGTGCCCGCTGGAGCGAACATTCCAGGTATATTTTTGGTCATACTTGCATGATAAACCGCAGTTGCTTTTAAAAAAACCTGTCTTTAGCACTGATAAACTGTGGCATTGTAACAAGCTCGCCAAGTAGAAAATCAACGTTGGGCAATACTCTTGCTTAGAGGCGCACATACCAGACTCCGCATGCCTATACTCAAATACGAAAGAAATGTATATTTTGTCATTATACTGACGTTGTCTGCCATAAGCTAGGCCTTTAGTTTCCCGGGAACCTTCTTATGTGCTTCTGCAGTGTAATTCCTGAAATTTTACACTTGGGTTTTTCGTAGTACCTATCAATTCGTACTCTCACTTGTTCCATAAGCAGCAGTTACCTTAATTAGCACTAAGGCTCTACGTATGGCCTTTATCATCCACTTTCGTAGAAGAGCATACTCATTCTTCCTCTCTTTCTCTGTCTCTCTCTCTGCCTAGAATCTTAACCGGATAGGTTTTGCGTGCTAGTGGAATATCTGCAGCATAACAAACTTTAGAAAACCAATACTACCTGCTTCTCTCTGGACGCCACACACGTTGCCTCTGGTCCCAACGCGTACAGAACGTGGCCTCGTCACTGAAAACAAGGGCACGCCAGTTGCCTGGCGTCCACTTTTCGACAACGGAAGCGAATTCCATGCGCTGTTGTTTGTGAGTTTGTTCGAGCTGGGTCTTTTGAGCAGCAATTCTGCTTTTTATCGCTGCTGAATGCCTCCGCCGTATGGTTTGCGTGGACACGGCCAATCCCAGAATATCCCGAATTTCCCGGGCCGTGAGAAAGGGGTTTTCAACCGATGCAGCTACAATCAGTCAATCCTCCTCGTCGATTGTAGCCCTTTCTGGCCAACGACGGACATCATCAGCAAGACGACCTTCCTCGTAAAATGCTCGGAGCACTCGGTTCACAGTCGGCAATGGACGTCCCGTAGCCGCCGATACGGCTATTTGGCTCATTGTGCGTCATATTACCGTGATGGCTCTTCTTTCATCTAGTGTCAAGCGCGGGGCCATGGTGAAGTTCTACGGAGCTTTCAAGCGTCAGCTTACGAGCAAGCAGCCCGACGCGAAAAACCAAGGTATATGTAAACTGGTAGCGTAACTTCCGTAGAAGCCCACGTGTCAAGCCGGTGGCTAGTTGTTGCAACAGTCGCCCTCTATGTGAGGAGGGTACAAACAGAATTAAAAAAAAGAAAAAGATGACGTCACGACCGGAAGCGGAAATGACGTCACGTTTTAACGCGATGGGCGCGAAATTATGAAATTTTTTGACAGGGCGCCGCTTCTTACTTTTTTTATAGCTGCATGTTCTTTTTCTTATCACTATGACGGCTCCATAATGGAAGCCTGCAAGATAACGGGAAGACGAAAAAGACAGATTTGATAAATAAGGTGCATTTTATTGGCGAAATATTGCAGTTGAACAGGATATTACCCCAAAATATATAACACAAAAATCAGAAGTAGCATAACAATTCAACGTGCACACTGTGATGGTGTAATGTGGGCCCAGGATCCGAAATAATTCAACCGGCAGTCAGGCAATTTTGTACATACAACACAGACTTTAACACAACCGACAACTCTGACGATTCACACACAACACACTACAGCATTCCTTATTTACATCCTAAACGTCCTACGCGCCTCGCACACAAACTGTCCTACTCGCCGTTATGAACTGCTGCCGCTGCGGCGAGGTCGGTCGTAACCGGTACTCCTTGGTCAGTCAACAGTCACGCTACCTTGACCGTGGCGAGGTGGTAGTGGTGGCGATGATGGCACTGCAGGCCGGTAGATCACCAGGCCACTGCAGCGCAGGTTAGCTGCCCGTCGCCAACATGAGCCGCGGCCACCTCGTGACACCACTCGGGCCCCAGGACTTCAGGCCAGGAACAGACTAGGCTGCCGGTCACCGTGTCAGCAAGGGGCACAGAGCGGGAATCAGGCTCACCAGGTCCACATGGCTGCCGGACGCCTGGTTAAGCGATGTCGCGACCCGAACCGCCGACCAGCGGCTGCCGTTCCAACCGTGTCGTGCTCCAACTCCTCAAACCGCACGCCCCGCTCGCGCTTCCTTTTCGTCGTCTTCCCCTCCAAGGCGTACAGCAGAGCAGAACTGTCGTTCCCTCTTCGCCCCGTCACGGGCCACACAATCCACATCACACACACAAACCTTGCACACGTGTTGCTCTTGCATCCGTAGACAGCGCAGCGTTTTCTTCGCGTAGCGTGGCGGACTCATCGTCCCGAAGGGCGACAGCACGCCGGCCGTGCGCTGGCAAAACACAGTCACTGAAACGGTTCCCGATGGCTGCGATGGGCTATATTACGTTCTGCCAAGTACCACGACTAGAAAACAACGGTTATGCGAGGAAATATCTACGGACGACAGGCACAAACCTACTGCGCAAAAACGAGCAACGCCATTTGCATCTCAAAATTATCAAAATGCGCAAAACCGTTGGCCCATGTTACGAGACTGCCTGCATGTGCCCGCTGTTTCTGAAAATAAACGAAAAAAACTGGCCACTCAACCACATACCCAAGACTAAAGTTTGATTAAAGTAATCTACTAATTTAATTCGTGACAAATAAATTTAAAACTAATGAAAATAAACGCTTAATTAATTTTTTGTTTTCATTATTTGTCCCCCCCTCACCTAGTAGCGCTTTAATCGTCACGCGGGTGTTGATGTTTGTCGCAATAGGTTTCCGACCACTTTTCGTTCCGACTTTCGCGACCTATTTAGATTGACCTTGCGAAAAACCGCAGAAAACCGTAGTGGACACAAATCTGCTGCTGGGACAATGTGACCGCGAATGGCAAATCAAAACGCAGCATAGCTTTCATCGCGCGTTGACAACGGTTCGCTTCGCCTTTTTCTTCGTTTCCTTTTTTTCTTTTTTTTTCTTTTTGTGATAAACTGTTGACAGCGCTTCCAACGGCCAAAGCAGTTGTTGCATTCACGGTGATAACCAACGATCGAAAATGCAAGGTAGGCGCATCAGTGAGGCTGCGCATGCTCAGAGGTGCCCCGTTTTCAACTGTAGATGTCGCTCGTGCAGTTCGGAGCAGGATGCTCCGTCGTTATAGATATGAAAGTTGACCACTGTACATACATGCTGAACTCGCAGTGGAGTAAGAACCTCTGCCAAGCCACACAGCCTTTAGCTCTTGCTCCTCTTTGTGAATGAGAAACCAATAAACTTCAAACTAGCAATGCCAATCTGACATAGTATTCGCATGAATTGAAGTCATGGTGAGGGAGTGATCAGCTCTGATGCAAGCTCAGTGATACAGTGACGAAAGGGAAGTCACTTGTGTGGCTGAAAAAAAAAACACTCAGGATAGTCACCAGACTGAACACAAATGTCTATATACTCTGGATGTGTTGTGAGAATTAAGAATGTTTCATGGAATTCTGCTATTTTTACAGCTTTATTTTGTCCTAGTGATGATAGCCGTGGAAAGACTAAAGTTAGTTGCATGCTGAATGTCTTGAAATAAGTTTCTGTTTCGTGAAACAAGGTCAAAACTCCTTCCTCCACATGTGTTCGATCCAAGCTGATTTGTGAGTTCCTGCATGAAAGATTTTCCAATCCATGTGAGGAACTTGCTGCTGTTTGCATCAGTGTTGGAATATCTCATAGGCTGCACGGTTTGAAGTTGCAATGCCTACTCATCACTCACATCTGTAACCTTATAAGCAATGCGTATGTAACTTGTCTCAGCGGTAAATGGCCACACCTGTCGCACTCTTGGTGTCAAGATACACAGCAGTGCAGGTCGCCTGAAGTGGCACCTCATGCATGCTCTATCCAAGCGTCCTAAAAATGCTGTACTGAACAAATCTTCAATGCGTGGTCATTGCAAGTGCCTGCTGCATGTGCTGCCAAGTAGTGTGCATTGATTGCTGTGATGTAGAGAGAACACAGTTGCTTGTGCATATGCATGCATTTTGATGAAACAGAGTCAAGGTGGTGTGACGGAACTTGTGTATTCCTGTCTTTGTAACAGTACATTGATTTTTGCATCAGTTAACACGTCAACCACTATTGTTTTAATGACACCTTACGTTGGTGCAATTTCATGAACAATGTGTGGTAGAACATAAAACAAAAAGAAGTACCCACATCTCTCTACAACATCATTAAAGACAGTTTGTATGCCGTACAAACTGCCCATCGGGGCAGTTTGTACGGCGTGCGCCCGCATCACAGTTGTTAATAGAGGTCTCACGTCGTGTGGATCCATTCTCGTTCTCAACGTGTTCACTCTTGTGTGCTCAGCATATGCAATTGATGCAGTTATTAATCATTTCCTGTACTCCATCCAATCCAGTGACTTTGCTTGGTCTAATGATTTCTTTTGTGTGCATGTTAGTGAATGTATTAGTAAGGTGTTCATAAATGTCCTGCATAGAGATGGCTCCAGCTGAAATGGCCTCTTTCACTGCATCTAGCAATGTTGGCGACTTCCTCGGGGAATAATCGCCTGCTGGAGTTGCTGCACTGTTGCTTGTGTTCTTTTGGATGGTCAGGAGAGGCAATGGACAGCTTCCTTCACTGGACTCTACCAATGTTGGTGACTTCCTTGAGGAACGACGGTCTGCTTGAGTGGATGTACCGTTGCTTGTGTTCTCCTGGACAGTCAGGAGGGGCACTTAACAGTGTCCTTCGCTGCACCTATTCTGCCTTTCGGATGTGTGGCATGTCATCATTGAAGCACCGCTGCTCTGTCTTTCTGTGAAAAATAAAATGTCACAAAAAGCAATGTAGAGCACAGTATCCATTAATTTCATCCTGTATAAACACATGACATGAAGCTGATCACACAATTAAGAAAAGTGTAATTCCTTGTGTTTCTTCATCATAATTATATATCATCGTGCTGAATAACATGAGAAGAGAACACAATGACGCTAACAGTGCAGCTTTGAAGTGTGGCATGACAGATAAAATGAATAAATCTAAAACGTGAAATAGGCACTGGTCGTTTTCAAGCTTGACTTACCGGCGCAAGCCTTTGAGTTTTTAATGTAAGACGCATTACAACAACTAACTGATTGTAGCGCACTCCATTCACTTTGGTACATGTACATACTGTTTTGGCTGTGGCAAAGTGAGGGTGACGTGTATGGCAGCTGGTACGATGCGATGTCGACTTCTCCGCCCTTGACCACAACCTCGACCTCATGGGGATAATGGCTTATTCCAGCTGTTTGCAGCACAAGGGCTTCGAGAGTGACTTTGTCTCGTTGTTGTTCTTTTACGCTGCATATTCGGACGTGGTCCGCCTCATAGACTGCCTCTCCTTTCGTTAGCAGCCGCCATGTGCTGAACTGCTAGTCAACGAACTCGTTGATGCCAGAGACCGGCAGAGTCACTGAAGACGAGACAAGGTAATTGTTTTCGTAGTCGAACAAGCGATTGGCGTGCTGGCACGATATCACATCAGTCAATGTACCACTCGCAGAGAAGCACACGAAGCCGAAGCGTGGATAAGGGAGACAAAAGTATATGCGGTCGAACTTCTATCTATTAAAATATATCTGTTATAAATCATCGTCCGGCAGCAGCTCAACGAGCGTTGTGGACATTACTGTAATTGCGGCAAAATAACTCATGGCTACCTTTACGAAAGATCTCGCGAACGTCATAACCAATGTCGAACCATCGCTTGCGCTCGGCCATTTGATTACGCGCTGAAAACTAGGGCGAGGCGTTGCCGTGAATTGTGCGCGGCAGTCCGCGCCGTTCGAAACGGTACCTCTCGGCCTCGCACCATCCGCGCAAAAGCAAGAGATAGGTGCGCGATGTCGCGCTTGCCTCAGTTAAGATAAATGTAGACGAGATGCAAGGATGCTTCGAGTTACATATTATTAGGTAAATTACATAACTCACCTTTTACGAGAGTGGCCTCTTTCGCGTGCGGTGTACATGGCTCCGCGCGCACTCGCTCCGTCGAAAGTGCACGACGCGACGATGACAGCGCGTTACCTCACGAAACACCTTTGCCGGCAAACACACTGATTGCCTCACAGCTAATACATGTGCAATAAACGCTTGCAAAACGAGAAAAACCGCGGCTGAAAACCGGCGACTTCGAACACTCCGCGCATTCAGTACCGCGTGATGCCGTTTTCTACGTGACAGAAAGATTCCGGCCGGTGGCGCCACGGTATGTTCTCGCCGCCAATACTGCATATAATCAACATCCTCATCTGCCGTGAAGGGCACTGAGTGTTCGCGAATTGTGTATCGTATAATCGGTCTGCGTCCTGTCTTTCATACAGCTTCGAACGGCCGATGCTTCTATTTTGTCTTCCAAGTCTAAACACGGTGACTAGTGTAGTAGTAATAACCGCAGCCTTATGCCAGTCAAATGAGTGCCACGTTTGAAGCTGTCCGAATGGTACTGATCAGTGAGAGCGTCGAGATATATTACGCACAGTCTGAAATATATTGCACAAGTGTATATGGAGAACGATCGGTTTGAGCATGTTATGCAGGTTGTTCCGAGGTGATAGAGCATCACAAGGAGAACTGGGCGGGTCCAGTTCTGACGTTGGCGACAGAGCGTGAACTGTCCTTGTTTCCTTACAGCGCCGCGTCACCTTCGGGCTAACGAGCATACGACGGATGTCTTGTTCAAATAGAGCTGCTTGCTTCCCGCAATTAATTCTCGTACTGGTTACACAGCAACTCTTTACAGTGGATAATTTCAGCTTGTTTTGTATGGGAAACGTTTCTCAGCAAATCAAAGGCACTTTGAACGTATCTATCTATTGCGATGACGAAGAGCGGCGTCGGTACTCTGGCGCGCGGGTAGCTAGAGCGAAGTAGAGGAAGAAGGAGTTCAGATAAGAATAGCTTACCCGAGAAACGGATGCTGTCTCTGTTTTGCTCATTACAATAGCGCAGTCTGTGAAAATCGAGCCTTAAGTCTGAAGCCACCTGTCATCACGGTTCGTCGGTAGCACGGGTCTTTCCATCCTAGGAACGTCGTTCACGCTTCCTGGCTGATGAACACCACTACCGTCTAGACGTACGGCGTCCATGCCTCTTCGGTGGGTCCAGGGTACGACCTGACAGGCGCCACGCTACTACCTCTCTATGTGAGGGAGCACACCACCTCCTGTTGCCCGGGAACACCGTTCGTGCTTCCCGATGCGATACCCTCGCGCCCAGACCTTTTCTAACATCGGAGCTCCCAAGGGACGCCGTCGACGCTTCCTTGTCCGTGGATGTCGCCGCCGTGAGTAGTGCTACCAATGCATGCTCCGCGGGCGTGAATCTAGGCTCTTTGGGCCCCTCACGCGACATTGTTGCGGAGCTCATTCGTGACATCACACAAATGATGCGACAGCTCTACCGCTTAGCGTCATTGAGCTCCTGCTTCCGACATGCTGCCCCACCACCCAGGACCTACCGGAAATTCTGGAATTCTGCGGTTTTCTGCAGGACGAAGCTATCCCATGGATTGAAGCTGTCAACAATCTGGGCACACGCTATTCCTGGCCGGACAGTCAAAAATGGCATGTGGCCATCAACCACCTTCGTAGTGGTGCCGAGGCATGGCACAACTACGATGGCATAAAGCAACGGTCCTGGTCGGAATGCAGCACCAGATTCATAGCTGCGTTTGGCCATCATCCGCAGGCCTGCAACATTCTGCCAACCGCAGAAAGGAATTGGGAGCGACACCACCTTGACAATAAAGCCGTGCCCTTGCGGCCCCATACCAGATACCTTCTCGAACAGTCCTACACCAGACGTCGGCCGCAGGCGCTGCACTTCGCCGCAGGGCGCAGATTCTGCGCCGGTAGCTGATGCCACAACATCGCTGAGAGAAGCTGTGACAACTCCGCATCCAGCGCAGTTCGAGCACGTGGCCCAAAGTTCGCCTTCGCTCAGTTTCTGCTGCTTTCTTTTGGTGCTGCTGGCATTTCCTTAAGAACAATGATGTACCAACTTACCCACCCTAATCGCTGGGACACTTGCAGATGCGAGCTGCTGTCCTGCCTGACGCACCTCCTGTGAAGAAGCCGCACGAGCCCATAGGACCCATCACCATCGTCGTCGACCCATCGAAGAAGCTTGTGCTGCTTCAAGAACAGTCGTTTACCGAATGCGCGGCGGATCACATTGCGCCAAGAGAGTTGCGTAAGATAGCAGGGGCCGCATTGACACCTGACAGCCATCGAGAAGATTGCAATACACACCTTTGTCTTCTCGCAAAAGATGGTAAAGCAGCCGGAGAAGGGGAACCTGAAAAGAACGAGAAGGAGCCTCAGATGGCCAGGCCGGACGTGAGGACCCGCATCACAACGTGGGAGACTTGCAAAGGATCGATGAAATGAACCTCAGATGTCCAACACGCTGAAGTTGGGCGAGAAGGTGCTCCGGAACAAGCGCAAGAGTGCTGCCCAGTCGCTAATCCCATCGCGTGTTTACGTACGATCATGTATCATCGAACGTCCAATGCTGTACCCCTCAAAAAAAGTACCCGCTGTGCCACCCAGACCGCCTCCAGAGCCATAGGACGTTGATGGAATAGACTGCACGCGCTCGATTACTAATGTACAGAATGTCGCGAACGGAAGGGACTTATCAGTTTCGCCAAAGCCATGAAGGATTTGTTTTGAGGAGAAATTTCCTGACCTTCCTTCCGGTGTTCGTAATGATGCGGACGTAAGCGAAAAGAAGCCCCGAGAAACCACGCCACCCACGGTGCCATATCGAGTGCTGTTCCGGCAATTTCCTGGTATGCCGAATTCACAGCGCCCTTCGCAACAGAGGCAGAGCCGGCCGCCAGACGCATGTTTTACAGCTCGCATGATGTCTCTGCGCGGCGCAGACCGACCAAAGCAGATCCCCCTACAACGTTGCAGTGTGGCCATCCGGGCCGACCACCACGATTCGGCCAGCCGTGCCCACCAGAAAGATTGTCGGCAGCGCCGCGCGCTCGCAGTCACAGCCCAATGTGATGACAAAGAGCGGCATCGGTGCTGGGGCGCGCGGGCAGCTAGAGCGAAGTGGAGGAATACGGAATTATGATTAAAACAGCTTGCCCAAGAAAGGGCTGTTGACTCTGTCTCGCTCATTACACCATCTATCTATCTATCTATCTATCTATCTATCTATCTATCTATCTATCTATCTATCTATCTATCTATCTATCTATCTATCTATCTATCTATCTATCTATCTATCTATCTATCTATCTATCTATCTACGTCTGGGCGCTCTTATCGTCGTCTCCTGAAAACGTTACGCGCGAAAATTGGTATACGAGGACATGACCATATGAGGAACACGATTCACAAGTCCTCACATGAATATTACTTGTCGCATACGTCGTGAAACCCTTTTCAATAGTCACGCGCGACATATATGCGCATAACACAGCTCGTGGCATACGTGTATGCGTCACAGATGATCCACGAGAAGACAAATTCTATCTCAGCGGCTTCAGCGGGGGACATCCTCCACTACACCAGAACGTCATGTCAGCATAGAAGCTGTCCTCTATATCGTGCGCCGAACATTTGACCGATGGTTGATTTTCACTGACTTTAAGGCAGCGCTACAAACATAGTTCAACCTCTTTAAGAAAACGAGTCCTCTGCCCGTTTCATTCGACATAGCGTATCCACACCACTTGGCTGCTACCATAGGTCACTACATCACGTTATAGTGGATACCGGCTCATTCCGGTATTCTGGCCAACGAAAAAGTATATGAAACGGAACGCAAACAATTTCAATACTGAAATTACAGGGGAATTTATTTTAAGAAATCTGATGCTTCTCAGCTGGCTAAAAGACTTAATTCTGAAGAAAACAAGAGGCTTGGAACCTTCCAACGCCTCATAATGCTTTTCTTTGCTCAATCAACCGACATATCAGATCAAGACACCTATTCGCAACAAATCCTCGACATCTGGAAGCTCTGTACTATTGGTTTCGTCTGAACACCGCCTATGGAAACAGCTTACGGTACCGTTTCGGTCAAGCGGCAAGTCGATCCTGTAATAATTGCGGTCAATCGAAGCTGTAGAACACATTTTATTTTAGTGCCGAGCGTATGACGATGAGCATCAGCTTTATGATCGTAATCATCATCATCATCAGTCCTGGCTACGCCCACTGCAGGGCAAAGGCCTCTCCCGTCTTCCGCCAATCAATCCTGTCCTGTGCTTGCTGCTGCCACGTTATGCCCGCCGACTTCTTAATCTCATCTGCCCACCCAACTTTCCATCTCCCGCTCGCGCGTTTGCCTTCTTTTGGAATCCAGTCAGTTGCTCTTAATCACTAGCGGTCATCTTGCCTATGCGCTAGATGCCCTGCCCAAGTACATTTCATCGTGATTTCGACTAACACGACTAACGATTAGCATCCGTTTGTTCCCCGATCCATTCCGTTCTCTTCTTGTCCCTTAAGGTTACACCTATCATTTTTCTTTCCATTGCTTGGCTCGTCCTCCTCCGTTTCAGTTGAACTCTCTTTGTAAGCCTCTATGTTTCTGCTCCATTTGGTAAGTACGGGTAAGATGCAGCTGTTACGTACCGTCCGCTTGAGTGATACTGGTAAACTACCATTCATGATTTGAGAATGCTTGCCCATTGTGCTCCAACCCATCGCTATTTTCTCTCATGGTCCGGCTCTACGGTTACTACGACTTCGGCGGTTGCTACTCGTTAGAAGTAGACGTATTCCTTTACAAATTTGAGTGCCTCGCTACCTATCGCAAAGCGCTGTTTTCTTCCGAGATTGTTGCGCATTACTTTAGTTATCTGGATATTATTTTCAGACCTACCGTTCTGCTTTCCTTGTCCAATTCAGTAATCAAGAGTTGCACTTCGTCCCCTGAGTTACTCATCTACGCAATGTCATCAGCGAATCGCAGGTTCCTAAGGTAATGTCCATTAACTCGTATCCCTAACTTTTCCCAATTTAGGGCCCTGAAAGCCTCCTGAAGGCATGCGGTGAGTAGCATTGGGGAGATTGTGTCTTCCTTCCTTACACCCTTCTTTATTGGGATTTTGTCATTTCATTAAGGAGGACTATGGTAGCTGTGTAGCCACTGTTGATTTCTTCCAGTGCGTTTGTATATGGTTTGTTGACGCCCTGATTCCGCAGTGCATGCAATACTGCTGATATCTCGACTGACCCAAATGCCTTCTTGTAATCTATGAAGGCTGTATATATGAAGGCCGGTTACACAACTCGTATTTTTCTAACGCCTGAGTGACAGTGTGAATGCGGTATATTGTCTAGTAGCCTGAGCGAAATCCTGCTTAGTCCTTTGGTTGATTGAACTATAATGTTGTGTTACTGATATTAGCTACTATCTTTGTAATTAGCTTGTAGACGAAGGACCGTAAGCTGATGGGCCTGTAATTTTTGAAGTCCTTGGTGTTCCCTTTCTTATGGATCAAGATGATATTAGCATTCTTCCAAAATTGTGGTACCCTCCCCGTTAAGAGACATTTCGTATACAGGGTCAGTTTTGGGTCAATCTGTCCACCGTCTTTCAACAGATCTGATGTTACCTTATGACACCTGATTTAGTTGAACCCTTCTATGGAGACGTGGAATCAGCAATGAACAAGGCAAAAACAGTACACTGTACTAACGGGCGACTTTAATGCCAAAATATGCAAGACGCAGGCTGGAGAGCAGGCAGTGGGGAAATATGGCATCGGTTCTAGAAAGGCGAGACGGGAGTTATTAGTGGAGTTCGTTGAACGCAATAATTTACGAAACTTGAATGCGTTCTACCGAAACCGAGCGAACCGTAATTGGACGTAGAGGCACCGTAATGGCAAAACTGACAATGAAATAGATTTTGCATACAACCTGGCCTCGTGCAGGATCTTAAAGTGGGTGGGAAGATACGATGCAGTGACTATGGAGTGGTAAGGTCTGAAATTCACCTAGACTTGAGGAAGGAATGGCAGAAACTGATACGCAAGAAGCCAGTTAAAGAGCTAGCGTTGAGAGATAAAGTACAGTAATTCGGGGTGTCGCTTCAGAACAGATACTCGATTCTAACCGAGGAAGCCGACCTTAGCGTTGTCGCAATGAATGATAATCTGGGGAGCATCATTAAAGACTGTGCAGTGGAAGTCGGAGGTAAAGTCATTAGAAAGAACGCTGCAAGCGCTCTCAGGACTGAGACAAAAACACGTCATTAAGAAACATCAAGGCATGAAAGGCTCAAGCAAAACACACAAAATAGAACTGGCAGAGCTTTTGAAGTTAATCAGTAGGAGTAAAGTAGCTGACATAAGAAGATATAACATGGAGAGAGAGAGAGATAACGTTTATTTACACCCGTCGAGAATCACGGGGGAGGAAGGAGGCTTTGGTATCTGCCCCCGTTCATCCCCCTAGCCGTCAGCCGGAATCCCTTGGGACTCGGCGGCGGTCAGGGCGAGACCGATGACTTTACGTTGTTCTTTGGCATCTTGGCTGCGTAATAAGGCATCCCAAGATTCTACGTTTCTGCTTGGATCGTTGTAGCAAGGGCTGGTCCAGACCATGCGCACTAGACACGCAGTACTATTACAGTGCGCACATCGGGAATCAAACACTTCTGGGTGCCATTTACTGTACAGGTGAGGGTTTGGAAACACCCTGGTTTGCAATTTTCGCCACATGATTTCCTCATTTTTGTTCAGCTGTTTAGCTGTCTCTGGATAGGTCTTACGGTGGGATTTATAATGTGAGGTGATTTCATGGAACGTTCTTAGTTCGTCTCCTGTGGAGACGGGTTGCTCGAGTGGAGGCGGCATGGAGAAAATTGAACATGCTCTAAAGAACGGGCGCAGCCTCAAAGCGGTGAAGAGAAAACTGGGCACGGGCGACAACAATATGTGTGCACTAAGGGAGAAGGTAGGCGAAGACACTAACCATGTGGAGAGGATAGTTGAAGTAGCTGAGGAGTTTTACAGAGATCTGTACAGTAACCGGGACAATCAGGACGATAATGTAAGTAGTAGTGGTAGCCCAGATTATGTGGACATCCTGCCAGTAACGACATAGGAATCAAAGACGGCCTTAGAGGGAATGTAAAATGGCAAAGCTCTATGAACATTGCATGCCTTCTATCACGCAGAGAACGTTACCATTTGACTGTGTCTTAAACCTCATACATTAGATGCCTGCGGTGAAATTCCTGTTTACATATTCAGCTAGCATCAGTCAGGTAGAGAAACTTTACTTGTACCTCGCATGCACACAATAAAATACTCAACCAGCGCACGCCCGCGCCCAAATACCAGAAAAAACAGCGTGATTTTTATTTAGTTTTTATCCGATTTTAACTTTACCTATTTTATTTTTTACTCTTTCTTCCTGTATGTCCATTCCCCATCCCCTTCCCCACGCTGAGTAGCAAGTCATTGAGTTGTATACGCCGGCTGCATTCTCTTTCTTTCAATAAACAGCCCCCTCCCCCCTCTCTCTCACAGAGAATATATCTCAACACAGGACAAGTGAGAATACTTTTTGTAAATCTCAATGCGAACGTGCTGCGGAGCTGGTGTCGCAGAAAATCTGATGCCGGCGTTGACGGCGTATTTGATGAGCGAAAAATGCCGATGGAAACAACGAATAAATGTCAGAGGTCGAGCCGGAGTCGAACTCAGGCATTCGTCATCGCACTCAGGTAGTCTACCACAGAGCTACACCAGTGCTTCAAACGTCTTCGGAAAACAACCCCACGCAAGCGTCATGTCGGGGCAACGCCAATTGTGGTTGCAGTGTTGGCTATCCGCTTTGTTAGCAGTATAAAAAAACATTGACTACGCCAAGCGTTGCTCGACTACGCTGACCAACGCTACTTATCATATGCACATCACCAGACCGTACTCAATTTACACAAAGACGTCGATCAGGGTTGCCGTTGGATGGATTTGAACAGGAGCCAGAATTGAAGTTAAAAGTAGCCAAAGTAGCCACGCCATTGTATTTTATAGCCAAATTTGTAGCCAAATAGAGTAGAAAGGATACTGCGAGAGCAGTTTTTATTATTGTGCCATAAACACTAAAATTTTGAATAAGCAAGTCCAAATAAATTAGAGCAAGCTCAGTGTTTTCCCTCTCGTTTCGTCTTCAAGCCACAGATAAATTGCTAATTAATAATTTCTAATAAATCCAGTGCCCTTGTATATAGGTTATTTAAAGTATACATAGTTCTTACCAAATACAGAGTGATACTGGAAAAATCAAGTCAACAAGAAGGTAAGAACATTCAACGCTGAATCAGTTTTTCTTTGAAGCCGCAGACAGAATTTGATCAGTAGAGTTTACATATTGCCATTGCAGCTTCATATACTAAAATCTGGCTGAATATGAACAGACCAGCTTCATTTTTTTGTGGAACTGAGAATATGCGATGCGCGTCCAATTGAACTTGCGCTTACCACCAGCATACAAGCGGGCACCCTGAACATGGTGCCGACCATGCGTTTGCAACATGCACGCAAAATGGCCACTCGGTATCTACAGGCAAGCTGCATGTTGCTTTGGGCTGCCTCCATGCGCACCAGCCTGCTAGTGTGGGGTAGGAAGCCGCGTGCATCGGATAACATGACAGAAATGCTTAGAAGCAGTGTATTTTATCTGCAAATAATAAGAAAAATGGCTACTTAATGCGCCAAAACTAATTTGAACTAGCCAAAAAGTAGCCATGACGCCAACCTGAAATGTTCGTCGCAAGACGGGGTCGTGAAGTAGCCAATTTGGCGCAAAGTAGCGACCAACGGCAACCCTGACGACGATACATCTCGTAACGCTTGCCTCAAAGCGGAAATGCGGCATGGGTTGACTGCTTCGCATGAAATCGGTTCCGAGAATGCCTGGGATCTGCCGGATTCTTAAAAAAATAAGCGTTGGCACGTTTCCTCTCAATGTGCGGCTGCCGTTGGATATTTTGCAATTTGTACACTGCCGACCTGTTGCTATCACACAAAATACGCATGACTCATGTAGAACGCTGCAAAAGTTTATTTGTAATCACGCTGATATTTCCATTTGGTAATCAGGAAGACTGCTGTTACTAAACACCGTTGTAGAGTATGCTCACGCGTACAATGTCGATGCCGCTGCTTATGGACTTTTCGTAGACTACCTCAAGCTTCTCGCCATTATTTCTCAGCATGGTTGGCGACTTCTTATCGATGGCGAAGGAAGTAGAACCGTAGAGCACGATAGAATTGTAGTCAATTTCCGTTATCATGTGACTCTGGGGGATGTTCAGCTTATTGAATTGGTTCTCGAATCCTGCAGAAAAGCAGAAATCACAGCGATACTGGTGAAAACACCGGTATCGACAATAGCGACAGTAGCGACAATAAGCGCTCAAGCGTTACTCAGAAAACACTACACGGCTAACATAAAGTGTAGCAGAACAGCGAGAGTTCTTCATGTGGTGTCATACAGCAAACGTGGTGAGGCCGAGCACCTCATCAAAATGGGGATGCCCGATGTAACGCCTAGTTCGATATAAATGTCCTTTAGGTGGACAGCCATTCGAACAAAGTGTGTGCTTGAAGAAGTGGTGGGTTCTGCGTTGCGATCTTGCATACGTGTCTTCCATAAGCTGTGCATACCCATGACGAAAAACATATCATAGCGCACTCCATCAAGCGATGTTGGCAAAAGCGCTGCAGAAAAGCTTTGTCATAAATTCTCACACCGCACTCGGAAGACGACAGTCAGCGTCGTTATCTTCATCCTAAACTTAATCTGGTAGCCAGTATCTTCATTTTCTCGTTTAGAAACGCCGATTTCACTCTCTTCGTGCTCGCGAGAACCTAACAGAAGATAGTTAATTTTGGTATGTGCAGCCTAGGATCAGAACGTCTATTTGAAACGTTTTGGCCACGGTGCACGAAATACTTGCATGCTATGAGCAACGCTATGGGCGACGCTATGAGCGACGAAACGGGCCGTTCGCGCGACGTGTCCGGGGGCCGATATGGCGCGATAACTCGATTTTTCAGATTTGCAAACCGTCGCCACGTGCCGGAGGTGCTTTGCAGAATTTGCCAGCAGCCCGCCACGATGGATGGATGGATGGATGGATGCTATGAGCGTCCCCTTTATAACGCGGCGGTGACAAGCGTGCCACCAGGCTCGACAAAAAAAAAAAACAACCTTTACTCTTCTTTTTCTTAGTGTTGACCTAGTGTCTTTACTTCAATTAAAACTTACTCCAGAAAAAGAAAACAAATTTTCAGCCCCGTTCTCTACCCTTTACCTCTAAATGTCATTATTTTTTCCAATATTTATTTTTGTCTTTTCTCTCTAATTTTCTGCCACCAATACTATAACCGCCTCTTACTTATTTCAATCGCGGGTGTGTTGATTCTTCCATTGTCTCTAAAACACAAGGCTTCATGTAGGCTCGTGTCCAAACGTACACCTGGGTGGATGTCTCCACATTCAATCAGAACATGCTCCGCCGTTTCCTTATCTTCCCCGCAGCACGTGCATTGTTCTTCTTCTTTACTGAATCTCGCTTTAAAACTACCCGTTCTAAGGCAACCCGATCTCGCTTGAAACAGTAAAGCGCATCCCCTTGAATTATCGTAAAATACCTCTCTCCTTATTTAATTTTGGCCGTTCGGTAGTTATCCAAAGTCGTTTTTTCTCCATAGCTGCCGTCCAGTAAATCCCCTCCGCCTCTTACTTTTCGCTTAACGATCTTTGTTGACATATTGCTTACACTACCAGCCGTATATTTACTAGTGAGCCTCCTGGTTCTTTTTCTCCACTGTGCGTCCACGTTCTTCCTATACAAATAACGGAGCATCTTCTCTGCCCATATACCCTCCTTCATATTCCTTAGCCTTTCTTTGAACCTGATTTTGCTCTGAGCCTCCCTCGCCTCAAAACCTGCCCATCCCATATCGCCGTTTACAGCCTCATTTGTCGTCTTCACGTGAGCACCCAACGCGAGGCGTCCCACAGTCCTTTGATTTATATCCATTCCCTCTTGCACCTCTGCCCCCATGACCACCACTGAGTTCCCAAAAGTAAGCCCCGGAATCATTACAAATTCCCACAGACCTCGAAGCGCCTCGTACGTATTGTATCCCTACAACGCTCTGTGCTTCATTATTGCAGCATTCCTCTTTCCTTTTGCTGCCGAGGCATTTTCCTGTATCTCCATGTACCTGTCACCCTCATTTATCCATACTCCGAGCTACTTGTACTCGCTCACCGTCGCTATTTCTTGGCCCTGTATTGACACCGCCTGATCAGAAGGATCATTAAATACCATCAACCCACATTTTGTTACACTAAATCCTAGTCCTAGGCTTTCCCCATCCCTTCCGCATATATCCGCCAGCTGCTGTTTGGCCTCTCGACTGTCAGCAAATAAGACAATATCGTCAGCACAAAATAATCCTGGAAGCTTCTGCTCAATTATCACGTCGCCCTGTTTGTGTGACAGATGAAAACCAAAGTTGCTACCTTCTAGCGCTTTTTCCATATTCACCATGTACAGCATGAATAACAGCGGGGACAAAGGACATCCCTGTCTCAGCCTCCTGCTAATCTCAACGTTCTGTTTGCTACGCATTCCATCCCATTCTATGCAAACTGTACTTTCTCGGCATATCTCCCTCAAAAGCTGTATACAGTCGTCGCCTATGCTTATTCCTTTCAATATATCCCACAAAATTTCTGACTAACGTTGTAGTACGCCCCAGTGATGTATAGAAAAGCCACGTACAAAGGCCTATTTTCTATTTTAGATATTTTTATACACTGGGTCAGAACAAACAGGTTATCGTCTAACCGCCTGTCGCCTCGAAATCCATTCTGGAATTCTTCCAAAATATCGTTGTGTTCTGCCCACTTTTCTATTTTCATTTTTACTGCTTGCATCGCCAACCTGTATAGTACCGATGTAATGGTTAGTGGTCTATACGAGCGAATGTTATCCTTTTCACCCTTGCCTTTATAGATTAGGTTCATTCTACTTTTTCACCAACTATCCGGTATTTGCCTGTCCTTTAAGCATTTTTCTACAGCTTCAGCAGTGCTTCTTTAGTGCTATTTCCTAGTTCGTCAATGAGGCTAAAGGGAATCCCATCTAAACCCGCGGCAGTGCGCTTTGGAATTTTTCCGTCAGCCTTTTTCCAGTTGAAATTCTCCAGTACTAGCTCTTCCTGGGTTGCTCTCTCCGCCACCCTTTTACTCACCGGGGAAATCCCCTGGACGCTCTTTTTAAACCAATCGGATGTTACCATTCGGATGTAACCTTGCGCTTCGTACCCTTCCAATTGATTTCCTCCTTCATCTACAATATGTTGTTTCGTTGTGACAGACTTCTTACCTAGCCCCTTTATGTGGCACCAAAATATCCAAGGTGCGGCCTCCTTTTACAGCGAAAGCTGTTATGAGATCATTTCACCGGCCGTTTTTGGTGCCGTAGTTGTCCGCCGCCGCCGCCGCCGCCGCCGGTGTCCGTAACCAGTATCGCTCGAAATAAAAAAAAAACTAAATAAGAAAAAAAATTCCAGGATGGAACGAGGTTCGAACCTGGGCCCTCTGCGTGGGAGCCCAGTATTCAACCTCTGAGCCATGCCGGTGCTTGAAACTGCTTCACAAAAAGGTCCTATACAGGCTTCATGTCGGGAAGGAATTACATTAGCATATGCAATATAGCGTGGTAGAAGAGTAAAATAAGCACCAAGCGTCGCACAACGCGAATTCTGTAACCAGGCGTCACACAATGCGAATTGCGCAACGAGTAGGTTGTTGAATGCTTCCAACCCATTACAAAGAGCTCTGCCATAATTCTTCATCGTCATCACGCACAGCATCAACAAAGTGCGCATAATGCCTTACATGCGTTTAGCAGGTACCACGGCTGTCTGTAGAATGACGAAAAATGGCACAGTGCCTACTGCCCTACTTCTCAAAAATTACAATGATTTATAGCGTAGTGGGTTCCTCGCAAGTGCACTTCTGTTGGTTGCCAAGGAAGCCCATAAGGCTCCCATGATCCATTTCCTCAGAGTCTCAATAAAGTCAATTCTCTTTCTCTCTCGCTCTACGTTTCTCCGGTTAAAGTGTGTTATAAAGCGTGGTGGGACAGTTAAATAACGACCGGGCGTCACACAATATGCATTATGTAATTAGTGGGTCGTTTAAAGCTTCCAACCCATTACAAATGGCGCAACCATAATTATTCATCGTCATCAACCGCCGCATCAACAAACTGCACATAATCGCTTACGTATGGTACCTCGCTTCTCCGCAGAACAACGAATAATGTCGTGCTGGGTGCTTCCCAACTTCCCAAAAATTACGCTTTGTGGCGTAGTGGGTACGTTGCTAATGTACCTGTATTAGTAGCCACAGGAGAGTTTATAACGGGCTCTAGAAAGCCGCTCTTCCAGCTTTCGCTGTGACTGTGCTGCGCTTTCCGCGCAGGCCTGGCGTTTTTTTTCGTGAATCTCTGTCACCCAGCGTTCACTTTCAACTTTAATTTTCGCCTCGACAAATTTTTCTACAATGGATTTTTCTCTAGATATATTTCCCATATTTTCATTAACTTCGCCTGCGGTAGCTTGTCCTTTTTTGCACTTCTATGATTCCGTGATGCTTCACGCCGCTTCTCGATCGCTTCCCGGATTTCCTTGTTCCATCAACACTTTGGTTTCCTCTTTCCTTTCCAGCAAATAGTTTTCTTCTCTCTCCCTTTCTCTTTCGTCATTACATCTAACAGCCCACTGTACTCCCAATCCTCGCCTGGTATTTTGCCTACTTCTTTCTCGACTCTTGTGGCTGTATTTATTATTTGTTTGTCATTTAAATACGAGGTGCCAGGCTTTGATTCTATGCTCCCATTTCCAGTTTCATATCCCATTTGTAATGTTATTCGTTTATGATCACTACCCATCCCTTCGTCGTCTATTCTCATTTCTCTCACGGTCCTCAGTCCGGCGCGCCATCTCTCGGCACGCGGAAAACGAGAACATTAACCGTCTCTCCCCAACAAGCGCTCCCTTCGCGTCGTTCGCTCACACAGGTATTTCCTGCACCGTGCTTTTGGCGCAAAACATATTAGCGTAGCCGCAGATGTGTTGCGGCAATCGCACGGACTCGCTAAGCGATTAGTCATACCTATTAAGAAAACAACGTGCATCTGAGCTACACACTGAACATTTTGTTTTCGTCACTCGCGTGGACATATTTTCTATCATTCTTGCTTTATGCTCCGCGTACTACACAGCCGCAGTAGTTCACTCTAGCCGAACAACCATTAGGCTGTACTGCGTGCTCTGTGATCGCTGAGAAGATCGTGGATGTTCAATTACGAAGATTCTAATGCCTGTTCAAATGCAGTTTCGATCATACTTGACTCAAGCGAGGTCATATCTGCACTTTCGACTACACAAACCAAAAGATAAAAACGCCGAGATTGAGCGTTACAACGGCAAACTGCTGCCGGTGACGTGCGGTTTTCAGTGGTACGAGCCCATATGAAAGGACTGACTGCTAGAGTAGGTTGGTGATGATTGTCTGGCTAATACTAATGCCAAATGTGTTGCGAATGATAAGTTTTTTCGATACAGTTATATGAACTACGTTCACGACACTCGATCACACACTTCAGAGTAAGCGCGCGCGCTCAACAGATGATTGCTTTAGCGTATACGTACGTCCGTCGCTTAAGTAAAACTGAAGCTAGATATGTGTAGGACACAGAGTATAATATTTTTGAAAATATTCGATACATTTTTCTTTCGATATCTCACTGATCCAATACCAAATCTTATACGAAATCCACCCAGCGCGCCTAGTTTTCTTTTTTTTTTTTTAATGGGCCGCCAGTGTTACCTGTGCGATGGCAGACGCTCTACAGCGTTGCCAGTGCCTCCCAGTGCGCTGTAAGGAACTGGACTACACTGTGCCATATTTCCAGTGTCTTCAGCACACTGGGCGGCACTGGCCACGCTGTACAGTCTGTCCCAGAGCCTCCCAGCGCGCCGTAGAACACTGGGACACATTGTACAGCGTTTCCAGTGCCACCCAGTGCGCTGAAAGGCATTGCACTCTGAACGCTGTTATTTTTTTCGATAGGGCTGTACAGAACATTTTTGCGAAAGAGTTTCAAGCACCACCTTGTCTCTGTGGTAGAATAATTGGCTGCCACGCAGAGGGCACTGGTTCAAATCCCATCCTATCCTAGAAAGTTGTTTCTCATTTCATTTTTGCTTATTTCACGCGACAGCGCTTACGGACTCCAGCGGCGGCGGCGGACAACTATGGTGCCAAAATCGGATGTTGTGATCTCATAACAGCTTTTGCTGTAACAATCTTCAGCGCCGAGAATACCCTGTCCTCTGTGGCCCGCGTGACAGGCACGCGAAAGTCCACTTGCGTTAATATAAACATCTGTGGTTACCACTGTTTTAACTTTTCGCACAATTTCAGCATATCCTTATGTTGGAACTCGTGCCTGGGGCACGCGCTAATACTGTACACTGAGATATGCATAATTGGTCACGTCGCATGACCTCAGTTGTTACGGATATGCAAGTTTTCTTGTCAGCCGACAAACGACTAAAAAATTCTGTTTCACTCCAGAACGAAACAAGAGATAAAGTTTCGGTTGCGTTTTCGTTCGGGTCAAAAATATCGCTTTTTTTTCGTTTTTCTTTTTTGGTTTTCGTTCCATTCCGACACACTGGTCGTGGCTATAGCGCCATACTAGAAAAAAAATACTAGAGCGCAGTCTGGTACTAGAGTCTATGCGGGCTCCTTGAGCTGCGTTGCCACCACCGAGGTATGGTGAAATATTTAACTGGTACGATGTGAACGATGGGAATTAAGCAATAGCAATGAAAACGGTGAGCGCAACGGCGCGAGCGCACTGTAAAAATATTTGTGATGCTAAAAGGCATTAAAAGACACAGACTTCGGCGTAGGTCAGGTATAGCTGAGGTCTCACGTCAGTGCGGCTAATTCCGGATATAGAAGCACGGCCCGCTATGGACCCCTTTCCTAATGCAAGCATAGAATGCCCATGTGGAGGCGGGGGCGGACTGTTTCAAAACACAGTCTGCTAATGTGAAAATAAGGAGTACTATGTTCATAGTATTTGCAACAAGCCTTACTTTCATGGATCACCTCTGCGATTTCTTCAGCGATTTCTTCTGTGTTTTCTTCAGGGATAGGAGCGCCCAGCACATTACAAGAGTGCGTAATCAAGCACAACGCAGTAGCGAAGTGCGTCACTTTGAAAAAACCCGCGATGCTTGTCATTGCGGAGTATTAAAATTGTGCAAGTGTTGTCTCCCTGCATCGGCGTAGCAGCTTTTAAGTGTAGCCTGAAGCAGTTCAAGGTTTAGCACAACATGTTGACACGTAGCCTTCTCAATAGCACTGACACCAATTAAAGGCAAAATCCTACTCTGTACGCTCACGCCAAGAGCCAATTAGGCTTGTGCCTTCTGCGACGGAAATGCGCTCAACGGATTTCCTGTATTGCTTGGCGTGCTTTAGTACAACACACTTAGCTGCACTTTTTTGTTTTTAACAATGCGTAGGGCTCTATTTTGTGCGTAACGTGCCGTGTTTCGCCGGCCTGTGTTAACCCTGAAACTTTCTTTTTAGCCGTACGTGTGCACATACGTATGTGCGGGCAATGATATTATGCAGCAAACAAAGCCAGCTGCCTCAAAATTTAAAAAAAAAAAGGAACGTTTCGGCAGGATCTCAGCGGTGGGCCAAAATTTATATGCTTATTGTTTGAGCTTCTTCGAAATCACCACAACACGCTGATGCTATACTGTACGCTAGAAATAGCCTATATGTACAGCCGATTCATATCTGCAGAATTGCGACTACACCGCCGGAAATGGTTGGGACAGGAGTAATCAAACAATTCGATGACGACGAAACGGCATTGCAATTAGACGTGCCACATAGGTCATTACGGCGTTTTTTCAAGCTAAACTCGTGTTTCCCCTAATTAGCTAGAAGTTAGTTTTCACAGTCAAGCTGTGTGTGGCTAGGTTATAGTGGATCGCGTGCGTGGACAAAACGGAGCTTTGAAAACAAAGAAACAATTTCGTGGTCATGATTTTCAAGTAATGAAGGGCAGGAGGTCAGTGAAATGGGCAGGTCGGTGCATAAGAAACGTCATATAATGTATTTTATAACGCCATAATCACTGCGTTTGCTACCACTCTATCAACTAAATCACTCTAAATAACTCCAAGACAGTGTATATGCGATAAAGTAGCTGATTAGGCTAGTAGGTTGCACATACTTCAGATAAACTGCGCAAAAAAGCAAGGCGACGAAAAAAAACACGGTTACGTGGACCAGACGGGCAGGTGCCTAAACGAGCGCTCACGTGAGCATGCCACTAACGTTCGTAATGGCAAAGATGGCTTCCTAGCACTACATGTGAGCACGTGTGGGTGCACTACGCAGTTTAGGGGACCACAGTTGTGGATAAGATGAAGGATGAGTGTGCGCGCATAATCAGTTATACTGCTGAGATGGTGCCAGAAAGGAGCGGATGCGTAAGCGAACAACCATCGGTTGCCCTATCTGACAGAGAGCTCTGTTTCTTAGAATGCGGGGGTTTACGCAGGGGGCAACTATGACTGTTAATGTTTTTGGTGGTTTTTATCACTGCATTTTTTCCTGCTGTTTTTCTCCTGTTCTTATTTTTTTCTATTGGTACCGCAAGTACTTATACTATGATGTGATGTCAATCAAAATTCAGTTGGAAGTCAGCACTTGTCCTGTACGTTTCTCTTCCGTCGCCGTGCTCTCTTGCGCTCATTATGTTAACCAATTGCGATGCTTTTACTGAATCTTCGCATCGGTTTTTACCTCCTCTGCTAAGCATTGCCCGCGATGTAGCCGCGATTCTACAAATATAAATCGGCTGGAAATAGGTTATTTACGGAGTATTTCCTATTTGAATTGGATGATTTCGAAAGGGCTCTGACATTGCACATATGAATTTTTACTCAGAAAGGAGACATTCGGACATGGCTTTTGATGGAGCTGATTTGCTTTGCGGCATAACGTCATTTCCTCCGCATGCACATGTGAAAACGCAATGTCTAAACCTAGCTTGCAGGTAAATATAGCCTCGTGATACCTGTCAAGTAATACAGGCAATATAGGCCTACGCGTTGTTTAAAACGAAAATTCCAGCTACATGAAAAGTCGTCTACTTACCGCATGACTTTTACAACCAGGTCTCCGATGCTCTGTTTCTTTTCTGTCCGCATAAGCTAAAATAGGCTTTATAGTTATTGCTTTTTAAGCGATAATAAGCATAAGCTTTTTGGTTAATAGCATAAGCGTTTTAGTTGTAAGAAGTTTTCACGTACAACGAAGACTAATTGATGTATTAAAAGTAATCAGGGAATGCGGTAGGGGCCTCAATATTACGTGTAAATCGCCACTCGAAGAGCAGTTTGAAATTCTAGATATAAGGTTATTCTTTTCTTCGGGTGATAACGTTTGTTGGGAGTATTCCTCTAGAGCAGATAGGCCTTTACTAACGTTTTCATCTGACCGCTCGAAAGTGGTAAAAAGTGGTATTAGTGTTGCATGCGTTCAGTTTTCTTTGTTTAAATCGTGTCACCACAAGATGCAGCATAGTTTTACAAGGCAGGTTTCAAGAATACAAGAAGCAGGATACACCAGTTGGGCTATCACGAGAGCCTGTCAAAAAGTGGCAGAAGCAGTAAAAGCTAGGTTGAAGGGAACAGCCGATGGTAATCACACTACCACAAGAATGAATGTAGGTGATTCCTTATGTGCATGCGCTATCACACGAAAAAAAAAGTGTGGCAAATAGGTACAATATTCATGTTGTTTCTAGTGTTGGCCACAAGTTGCGGCAGGTATGTCCAGCTGCGCGCAGGAAGTTAAATAGAGGTGAAAATGACAAACGGCTAAGGTGCGCGGTCAAGCACAAAAAGTTCGTGGATTGTCTAACTAATATTGTATATAAAATTCCATGTTCATGCGATAACATTTACATAGGCCAAACTCGTCGGTGCGTAAGCATTAGGATCCAAGAGCATTCGAAAAATGTTCAAAATGGCACTGGTTCTTATTTGGCTCTTCATTGTCGCAGAACTGCTTGTAATGCAAGTTTTGATAAAACGAATACTTTGCGTCGACACAAGGATCAGCGCACACGTGCAATCATGGAGGGATCTTACATATCACTGGAAGCTCACTGTCATGGCTTCGTAACTTTCTTTCAGCCAGCAATTTCCAACAGCTAACAATTTTAGCTCTTCCCCCCATGACGTGACAGCAGGTGCGCCTCAAGGCAGTGTCGTTCGTCTTTTACTGTTTCTATATATATATATATATATATATATATATATATTGTAGCGAAGCCTTTGAGATGAGTAATGGGTTGCGCTCTCTGTAGCCTTCTAGTGGGTCGTCCTCCTTGGCTCTTCCCGCTCGCCCTCTGAGCTCGTGTTCTTGCTTGACTGTCGCCATTGAGCATCGTCGCCGACTGCCGTCTAATAAACACCTCAACAAATTGGTGGAGAGTGCTGTGCTCCCATTCGATGCCCCTGGAGCTAAGATCCCGTACCCTACCAACTACCATGCCTCAAGACGCTGCTCAGCAAATGCCTCCTCCAACAACGACCTCCTGCCCCGGTGTCCCCCGCATCCGCGACCCCCCTATCTTCACCGGCGCGGATGGGACCGACGTTGAGGACTGGCTTGCGATGTACGAGCGTGTGAGCGTACCCAATAAATGGGACGAGGCAGGCAAACTCAGCAACTTGGTTTTCTACCTCGCGGGTGTGGCGGGCCTGTGGTACAACAACCACGCCACCGATTTCCCCACGTGGTCTGCTTTCAAGACCGCCATCATCGACGTGTTTGGTCGCCCTGCCCTTCATAAACTGCAAGCCGAACAACGTTTACGTGAACGAGCTCAGCGGACTGGTGAGTCCTTTACGAGCTACATAGAAGACGTCCTGGACTTGTGCAAGAAAGCCGACGCAGCTATGCCTGAGTCTGACAAGATCCGCAACGTTATGAAAGGCATCGACGACGATGCCTTCACTGTACTGCTCGCCAAGAACCCTCGTACTGTGGCCGAGGTGATCACGCTCTGCCAAAGCTACGAGGAGCTGCGCCGGCAGCGGTTGCTGACCCGTCGACCTGCATCACACGACGCCGATCTCGCTGGCTTGTCGGCCATTTCTGATCAGACCGCCTTGCTCGCCGAGATAAAGTCATTTGTGCGCGAGGAAATTGCCCGCCAGTTCTCCCTACTGGCCTTCCCTCACCCGCAGCACGTTGAACAGCCATAGACCACGCTGCTGCCTCCCTTACGCCGCGCTATTCAGCAGGAAATCGCGGAGGTCATGCCGGAATACCACCAGCCCCCCCCGGCGCCTGCGCCGCTCAGTTACGCGCAAGTTGTAGCCAGGTCACCCCAAGCGATCCCTGTGGCTGCCCCACTTACTTACGCCGAAGCCGTCACCAGACCTCAGGCCTTTGAAGCGAGTGTGCCGGCTTCGTTTGCCGACGTCATACCTAGGCCACCGATGCAGCCCATCATGCAGTCGTATCAGCAGACGCCTCGTCCACCGCGTCCTGCGTCATGGATGGGACCTACCCCGACGAATCGATGGCGCACTTCTGACAACCGCCTGATCTGCTTCGCGTGCGGTTGCGCCGGTCATGTTGCCCGCTATTGCAATCGCGTGCAGCCGCCTCGCGTCGGCTCAACCATCACCAGCCAGTCAAGCCGCCCGTATTATGATTCACCGCCGCCTATGTCACCGTCGTCTCGCCCACCTCCATCTACTCGTCGTTCGCCGTCCGACGTCGCTCGCTGTCGCCGATGCGGCCACGCCCGGTCTCACGTGACCACGAAAACTAGTCGTGGCAGTCCACGAGGCAAGGGCTGCGACGCTATCGAACTGCGAAAACCCCCAGAAAAGCCCATCGAACGTGTTAGACGTGTTTGTGGACGGTGTTCGCGCATCTGCCCTTATCAACACGGGAGCAGCCGTATCCGTTATTGACGCCAAACTTAGCCGATTACTACGAAAAGTGACGACGCCACTTCCCGGGCTCTCCCTCTGTACAGCTAGCGCCCAAAGTATTCACCCTACAGCGGTGTGCACAGCCCGCGTCATTAATAACGATGCTCTGTACGCCGTCGAATTGATCATAATTCCAGCATGCTCTCACGACGTCATCCTAGGATGGGATTTTCTCTCCCACCACGACGCCGTGATTCATTGCGCACCAGCCGAAATAGAGCTTTCACCATTCTGTGATCTGACGCCGGCTGACAGTCCATCGTCTGTGAGCAAGGTACTCGTCAAAGACGACACCACAGTGCCTGCAAACTCGTTAACGGCGGTGTCCGTCTACTGCGCCAGTCTCTCCGACACCGTTGCACTCCTCTCGCCATCTGACCGTGTTTGCACGAGTAAAGGCTTGCTGGTGCCTTTCGCGACCGTGCAAATCACTCAGGGCAGCGCGTCAATTTTCGTTATCAACTCATCTCCGTACAGTGTTACGTTGGTGCGAGGAGAATGTCTCGGCAGCGTGGAACCCCTCGAAGACGCACAAGTTATGGACTAACCAGATGACACGTACTGCCCCAACTCCAGTACGCTCAGTGCTGTTACCATGTCTGGTTCATCGCCCGATGACGTATTCGCTTCTTCCATTGCTGACAACCTTACACCGGTCCAGCGTTCCCAGCTTCTGGGTCTCTTGGAAGAATTTCGCGCTTCTTTCGATATCGCTCAAACTTCTCTCGGCGGCACGTCCACCGTTACGCATCGCATCGACACTGGCGCCCAACCGCCACTGCGGCAACGTCCATATCGCGTATCTCCCACAGAACGCCGCGTAATCAACGAGCAAGTCGACGACATGCTTCGACGCAATGTTATTCGACCATCTAACAGCCCCTCGGCGTCTCCTGTCGTCCTTGTTGCGAAGAAGGACGGTTCTGTGCGGTTCTGTGTGGACTAACGACGACTCAACAAGATCACTAGTAAGGACGTGTATCCACTACCGCGAATAGACGACGCGATTGACAGCCTACAAGGAGCAGAATTCTTTTCATCCATCGATTAGCGCTCAGGGTACTGGCAGGTACCTATGTCTGATGACGCTCGACCGAAGACCGCCTTTGTCACGCCCGACGGCTTGTACGAATTCAACGTCATGCCGTTTGGGCTGTGTAATGCACCCACCACCTTCGAGCGCATGATGGATACTATTCTGCGCAACCTGAAATGGCACGCGTGCTTGTGCTACCTCGACGACGTCGTCGTTTTCGCTCCAGACTTCTCCACGCATCTTCACGCCTCTGGCACGTGTCTTATGCGTGTGAGCAACGCTGGTCTGCAACTGCATCTAAAGAAGTGCCGATTTGCAGCACGGCAGCTGACAATACTCGGCTACGTCATGTCCAAGGACGGAATCCTCCCCGATCCAGCCAAGCTTCGGGCCGTGACCGAATTCCCGAAACCTACGTCCGTCAAAGAACTGCGCAGTTTCGTAGGACTGTGCTCCTACTTTCGGCGCTTCATTCGAAACTTCGCGACTATCATATCGCCGCTGACGAAGCTCCTCGGAAGTAACGGGCCCCTCCATTCGTGGTCATCAGAGTGTGACGACGCTTTCGCAACGCTCCGTCGTTTGTTGACGCCGCCTCCCATACTACGCCACTACGACCCTACGGCCCCTACAGAGGTACACACAGACGCCAGCGGTGTTGGCCTTGGCGCTGTCCTTGCGCAGCGCAAACCAGGGTTCCCTGAATATGTCGTGACATATGCAAGTCGTACGCTTACTAAAGCCGAGACCAATTACACCGTCACCGAAAAGGAATGCCTGGCGATCATCTGGGCCCTTACGAAATTTCGACCTTATTGTATGGTCGCCCATTAGATGTCATCACCGACCATCATGCACTATGCTGGCTGTCGTCATTGAAGGATCCCTCAGGCCGCCTCGCACGCTGGGAACTTCGTCTACAGGACTACGATATCCGCGTGCTGTACCGCAACGGACGCCAGCATGCTGACGCCGACGCCCTCTCGCGCTCTCCCTTGCCTGGCGACAATACCACCTGCGCGTCACGTAACTATGTTGTTTCTTCCATCGACGTTCACACCATCGCTACCGAACAGCGCAAAGATAAATGGATCGCCTCGATGATAGACTTGCTCACTGATCCGTCGGCAACACCAACCACTCGCGCATTGCGTCGTCAAGCCCACCATTTCGCCATTCGTGACGACCTACTGCACCGACGCAATTACAACGCCGATGGCCGCCAGTGGCTACTTGTGATACCCCGCAGTCTGCGTTCTCAAATATGCGAGTCCTTCCACTCTGATCCACAATGCGCGCACTCTGGGGTATCCAAAACTTACCACCGCATTCGACAACGATACCTCTGGCGAGGGATGTACCGCTATGTGCAGAAGTTCGTTCGCTCTTGCCTCGATTGCCAACGCCGAAAACCTTCAACGCACGTGTCACCCGCTGGTCTACAACCATTACCTTGCCGGAACCGTCCGTTCGGGCGCGTGGGCATCGACTTGTACGGACCACTTCCTCTGACATCGGCTGGTAACCGCTGGGCCATCGTCGCTGTTGACCATCTAACGCGATACGCCGAAACCGCCGCCCTCCCAGCGGCTACAGCACGCGACATTGCCTCCTTCCTGCTACACCGATTCATGCTGCGTCACGGTCCACCCCAGCAGCTTCTCAGCGATCGAGGCGTGTCTCTTGTCGGAAGTCGTCGAAGCCATTCTCAAAGAGTGCCATGCTGTTCACCGCAAAACTACTGCTTACCACCCGCAGACGAATGGCCTAACCGAACGCTTTAACCGTACGCTCGGCGACATGCTCTCAATGTACATCGCCGCCGATCACACAAATTGGGATGCCATACTGCCCTTCGTCACCTACGCCTATAATACCGCCCCTCAAAGCACCACTGGGTTTTCACCCTTCTCTTATTGTACGGAAGGCACCCGTCGCACACTATCGACACGATACTCCTATACAACCCTATTGAAAATCCTGGGTTGGTGGATGCTGAAATTCTTGGTGGACAAGGTGGAAACAATAGTGGATGTGGTGGAAACTGTGGTGGTCATAATAGCTGATGATGGCGAGAGTGGAAAAATGGTGGCAGATGGTGGTGGTGGTGGCGAGCTTCTTTTGGTGTAAGTTGGAAAATGCTGGCTGATGGTGCGAGAGTGGAAAAATGGTGGCAGATGGTGGTGGTGGTGGCGAGCTTTTTTGGTGTTAAGTGGAAAATGCTGGCTGATGGTGGCGAGAGTGGAAAAATGGTGGCAGATGGTGGTGGTGGTGGCGGGCTTTTTTTGGTGTTAAGTGGAAAATGCTGGCTGATGGTGGCGAGAGTGGAAAAATGGTGGCATATGGTGGTGGTGGTGGCGAGCTTTTTTTTGGTGATAAGTGGAAAATGCTGGCTGATGGTGGCGAGCAAAACGTGTTTCGGTGGATGGCTTGGTGAACAAGCTGGATGACGGTGGCATGATGGAAGTGCACGTGACATTATGTGAAATCACTGTCACTTCTAATGTTTTGCTGTTCAGTGTGTAGAAAAATATGTTTACAGTTCAAAGAAGCCAACGCCGATCATTAAGCTTTTGAGCACGCTTTTTTTTATTCATGCGGCGTAACCGCGTCAAGATTTGTGGAGCACAGCAGCCGTGAATGTTTACATTTTACGCACGTACTGATCAGGTTACATCCGCGATGTGCTGCTCCATTGTGGTGTTTACAAGTCTAGAAGTGTCGGTGTGAACAGCGACAGTATCTGTGTTACATTGGCGCGCAGTTGCCGAGAAGTAAATGAGCCCTTCCAGCGGGTAGACCAGAACACAGCCGCGGCTTGATACCGTCACGCTAGAAACGCAACTCTGGCAATTCTTGCACACTCACTTACCTCAGATGCACTTTAAGGTAACAGTGGAAATGCGTGCGAAGCTAAAATGCACAAACTTTTACCTTCGGCCTGCGTCGAGATAAGCCCGACCAAGTATCACTTCCTCCGTCATATTCTACCACCATGATTGCCACCAAAGGTTAGGCATAGCTTACCGACCGAGTCCGTCTACGTGTTATCGGCACTTCTGGGTTTCAGGATACACAATTCCGATGAGTACGAATGACTTTACAGCACAGCTGTGGCATCGGCTAACCTAAATGAAGCGTTTTTTCTTGTGTACGGTGTCCGCACAAGAAGCGATGAGCATAGATGCGACGCGCTTCCAGCAAACGCCTCCGCTCACCAACCGCCGCCGGTCGCACTCGCCGGCGCTTCTCTGACACGTATGCGAGAACATAGACTTGTCAATTCGAACGCCTTACTGAACCAATATGATGGCATATTTTTCCCGCGCACTGCACTAGCGTTTGGCCGAGCTGTTCTGCAGTTGTAGCTAATGATACAGCGTCAGATCAGTGCGCTGGCACGGCTGCGCTGTAGGTTGCGTGAAAACAGCATCACAATACTCAATCAACTGCACGCGCGTATATTTATCGAATATCGAATGAGATTTGAGTCGACATAAAGCCTCTGCACATGTCGCCCTTTGGAAAAAGCGAGAAACGGCAATTAAACTTAGCTGTAACATTCGGTTCACTATACCCGCTCCTCGGTCCACTTGACACTTTTTTTTCGAGTTACGTTGTGAATTCTACAAGAAAGTTAGCGCTGTATGTTACCGCCATTCGTGCCATTCGTTACCGGCAGCAGTTTGTTCGCTTTTAATAACTATGCAAGTTTTAGTACGATGTGATGATCGCGTCTGTGTCGAGTATGAGACATACAAAGCTGAAGCCAAACGGTGTATTCGTATGTTGACTAGTCATTTTGCAGAACTCAAAGCAACTGTTAGCGTGGCGTAGTGGTAAAGTACTCGGCTCGAGATCCCAAGGTCGCACGTTCGACTCCCGGTGGCGGCAGTTTTTTTTTCCATACGGCTTTTTTTTCTTTTTTTGTATTAATGCTTTCTACATCGCCTTCTATACAATTATTTATGTGTAACAGCTAATCACGATGGTCCCGACGCTGTAGAGCCGTTTTACGCTCCGCTATTCCCAGCATCCATCATACGCCAGCATCCAGCGTACACCATGTGCCACCATCTTCCAGCACCATAATCCACCATAATGGTGGATGGTGGAATCCACCATCCCACATGGAGGATAAATTTTCAATAGGGAAGCCCGATTCAACTGAGTGTGCGCCGATTTCTGACACAGCCAGGCTTGCGGAAGAGTGTCGAGAGCTTGCCAAGACTCTTACAATGCAGGAACAAGAGCGGCAGAAGAGCATTCGCGGTGTCACCACCACTTCTGAGTCCACGTTCCTCCCTGGAGCGCTCGTATGGCTCTCGGTTCCTACCACTGCAACTGGCCTCTCTTCAAAACTACTGCCGAAATACGAAGGCCCCTATCGGGTCGTCGAGCGCACATCCCCGGTCAACTACGTGATCGAACCCATCGAACCATCTTCGGACATGCGCCGTCGAGGGCGCGACATAGTCAACGTGGAGCGCCTCAAGGCCTACTATGACCCACTCATAGTGACGAGCTGTTAGGTAGCCGGACGGCTCCCTTTTCGTACCCGGGGTGATTGTAGCGAAGACTTTGAGATGAGTAATGGGTTGCGCTCTCTGTAGCCTTCTAGTGGGTCGTCATTCTTGGCTCTTCCTGGTCGCGCTCTGAGCTCGTGTTCTTGCTTGACTGTCGCCATTGAGCATCGTTGCCGACTGCCGTCTAATAAACACCTCAACAATATATATATATATATATATATATATATATATATATATATATATATATATATATATATATATATATATGGTATATGTTCTGACCTACGACTTTCCGTTGATTACTGCATCACTTACCACTTAGTTCCATTGGAGACCACTTCGCCCTCCGAAATGACCTCACAATATTTACAAAATGGTGTATCAAATGGCACATGACATTTACCTGAACTAATGCAAAGTTATCTCTTTCACCCGTAAGCGTATCAATTACCATTTCTCATACGTAATAGAGAGCTCAGTATTATCCCAAGAATCATCGTATAAATATTGAGGTGTTTGTCTCACACGTAATCTTTTATTGGAGACACATATCAGCACTAGAACTGCCAAGGCTTCCAGGTCCCATGTATAGCTGCGCGCCAATTTGCGGAACTCGCCAAGCAACACATAACTCGCTTATGAAACCATTCTACATGAGCAAGTAGAATCTGCATAATCATTGTGGCCCCCCTCATCAAGTCTACCTGACTAACAAGCTAGAATATGTGCAAAACAGCCGCTCGTTTCATTGGTCGTCACTGCAGCCACATTCCAGCATAATGCAGATGCTGCTCAAACATGACATATTACTTGTGGCAATAAATATATTCGTTTCATCGCTCTTTTAACCTTATTTCGTAAATATCGCTTGAGCATCGGGAAATCTTCCTTACCATTGGAAGCGCCTTCACGCATTTCACGTCGCTTAAATGAAGAATGCAGAAATAAACGCATGTATGGAGAAACTAATGCTTTCAATTCATGAGCACTTCCCCGAGCCACTGTACCATGATATCGTATTCCCCAAAATATTACATTCGGCAGCAACCATCAATCATTTCTTGATCTACTTCGGAAACGTTCTTTGAAATGGTATCATGTCGTCATCCTTCTTTGCGAAACCGTGAAGTCTTCGTGCATTCTTTCTTTTGTAAGTGAGTGATTAGCTTTGCCATTGAAGAAGAACTGCTGTTTCTCTGTTCGAAAACGTTTTGCACTGTATTTTTTTTTATCTTTCGCCCTGCATAATAACTTCTCATTAACTGTACTGGAAATGTTTTGTTTCATTTATTTATCTCAGTGTATTGATGCATTTTTTATTCATATTTCCTTTGTACATATTCCGGTTACTCAATGCCTTATTAGACTTTGTAAGGTGTCATGAATGCATGAATGAATGAATCAATGAATGAATGAAAGAATTAGTAAATGGTCTCTATGGATAGCTTTATTGGAGAAGACGAAAGGAGTGCTACTTTGAAGTTGAATGTCCGCTCTGTTATCTTACCAGCGCTATGAAATATTGCCGCTTTAGTTCCCCTTCTACTGGGCCCAAGTAGGGCTAGCGTAGATTTCTTAAGAAACAAAATCTCGACGGCTTTTGTTCAACTTCAGATAGGCAGCACCTATTGCCTAAGGGTCTGCTGGTGGCCATATATTGCCTCAAACGGCCGGCATCGTCGACGAAGTCTCAGTGCGAAGGCCATCAAGCAACGCTCCCGGGTGTCAACAACTGCGGGACACTTGGAAAGCCGGAGAGAAGGAGCAAGCCGCCGTCGACAGGCATGTTGATGCCCGTGACGAAGGAGGCATCGTCGGATGCCAGAAAGGCAATGCAGCGTGCCACCTCTTCTGGCTTACCGACACGTCCGAGGGCGTGTGCCGCGCCGGTAATTTTCTGCATCATCTGCATGGATCAGAAAGTACAGTAACGATGTAACTCGACTGCGAGAAAAAGCCAGTTTCTCGACAGGGTAAATAATCCGGAACATTATTTCTGCTTCGTAAAGAGGTGTAGCTGCGCTTCCCACCGAAGTACAGCAGCAAGGTGGGCGACTAGATAGTAATATCTGGGCTTTGACGTCCCCAAACCACGATATGATTATGAGCGACGCCGTAATGGAGGGCTCCAGAAATTTAGACCACCTGGGGTTCTCTAACATGCACCTAAATCTAAGTACACGGGCCTCAAAACGTTTTCGCCTCCACCGAAAACGCAGCCGCCGCGGCCGGGATTCGATCCCGCAATCTTCGGGTCAGCAGTCGAGCGCAATAACCACTAGACCAGCGTGGCGGCGCGTTGGGCGACTCGGTACATCTGCATGTTTACGTACTGCAGTATATACAACTCACAACTGGACTCATGCATGCCTAATACCAAACCTTGAGTTTGTTAACCAAGGGACCTACCTCAGGCCTGTCCCTAGCGGGATCAGCTGTTCAGTGAAGGCTGTTTATTGGTATAATTTTGTCTCTGGCATATAGAAATTGCAATAACTGTCATTTTGTGCACATTTGTCCGTTCGCGGATGGCAGCGATGTTTGTTGCAAAATAAATACCACTTCTCATGCCATTGTATCGGACAGCCATATCTATTATTTGGCGAAAGGCTATCTTCATAGTAGCGATAGCCATTCCTTTTTATTTATTGCAGCCTGGTGTCCAAAGGCCACTTGTTAATTTTCTAGTTTCTTGAGAAAAAAAAAACTAAGGCACCTTCGCACTAGCGAAGCCAGTCCTTAAGGAAATACGGCACTGGGCGGCCGTTCTTTGCTTCTCTTCATTTTGCTGTTTCTTTCCTCCTGCCTTTTCTTTGTTGTGATCTCTCTGCAAGTATTTTTTGTCTCCGTTCATTTGAAGTTCTTTCTTTCTCTGTCAATGTAATTCTCCCTCGATCTTCCTTACTCGTTGTTCCATTTTTCCTCTCTCTATTTATCGCTTCCTCTTTCTCTTTGTACCTCTTTCGGTCTCTTTATTTTTTTCTCTATCTGTAATGTTCTGAACCTTGTTCAAGGCCCTCAACAGCTTGATCTTCGATACTGCCACGCCCACTTGTTTTATTTTGATGTATTCGGGTTTGACCAGCGAGGACGGTTATCAACGCTCGGCGCTGTCCGCGAAGCACTGTTCGAGAAGCTTGGCGATTGTAGTAGATCGTTTTGTTAAGATTGGGCGCCACACGCGAATGTTCAAGCTTTGTCGAGAGATAACGCCGCCACCAGCGATATCGCTGGAAAGTTCGACAGCGCCTGTATAAAAGCCGACGCGCTTGACCGTTTGTCAGTTGATCGACGGTTGACGCTCTGTTTGCCGCTATCAGTGCATGCCGTGTGTATTCCTGTAAATTAACTTTACGTTTCCCGGCCACAAGTTCGGCCAAATAAACAGTTTCATCTTGCAAACGCCGACTGCTGTCTTCGTCGACGTCACGACAACATGACAATATATTGAACAAAGTTGGGGAGGTCACCAGGTCACCAGCCCTGAGGTGTCCCTTTTGGCCAAAGGATAATTACCATTATTCACACGATCTACGCGGACGACATCACCATGTGGTGCTCCAGCGGATGTGAGATCATCATTGCGCCGGAGTGATATCTCATGCTCACTGCGCTAAGGTGGTGTTCCGCTATGTACGAGCTCTTACTCAAGAATAAGTGGTCCAGAGGCACTTCTCACCGGTTCTGGAAGCCAGCAACGGAGAGCCACATTAGGTTATTCACGGGAACCGGTGGCCCGTTCCGCGGCTGGACACAATAAGAGTCCGCGAAATGTTATCAAGTCTAACAGGGCCAATGGACCGAAAGCGCGCTCGGATTGATTCGAAGAATCGCAAACAGGCACCGCGGAATCAGGGAGGGCAGTCTGATCCTGATTATCCACGCATTCGCGCTATGCCACCTCGCTTAATGGGCGGCTATGCCCAACTGGCTGGTCTCGGAGCGCAACAAGATCAATTCCCTCATCAGAAGTCTTCAAGCTGGTCATTGGCCTTCCCGTCCAAACGCACACGAATGACCTCCTCAGGTTGGGAATCCACGACACGTTCGAGGAAATTGACGAAGCCCAAGAGCTTTCACAATTGTTTAGCCTCTCCGGCATCCCAGCGGGCGGACTCATACATGGCGTGCTAGGATGTAACCCAACGCTCGTTGGTCCCGATACTGTGAATCTGCCCAACGACGTAAGGTCCAAGATTTCCATACACCGGATGCCGCGTAATATGCATCCAACCTACAACGAAGAACGAATACAAGGCAGGGGTAAAGCTGTACTGGCCAGTTCCCGCAGAGACAAGGATCGAGCATGGTTCGTTGACGCTGTTTCGTTCGCTCAAGAAGCCTTCTCCTCAGTGGTCGTCGACGGTGATGCCAAAGTCATTAGCTGTGCTACCACCGGCAATTCTACTTCGAGCGTTGCAGACCAGCTTCTCATTGGTCTTCCGATGACAGTCGGTGTGCATGAAACCATTTATTCAGGCTCCAAGGCCGCTATCAGGGCCTTTAAGATGGGCATGGTGGCTCCCCAGGCTTTACAGATCATCCAAAAAGCGAGTACTCGGCTGCACGAGGTTTGACTAACCGTGCGCCGGGTAACGCGTCCTCTCCTGGGGAACCGTGCCTCTCAGCTCGTACAACGAGATATGCAAGCATCATTATCTCTCAAGAAGACCCCTGCCTCTGCCGCACTCCCTGCTGCTGTGCAGGGTCCAGATTATCACTCTCATACTTCTGCAAACAAGCACTTATCCGAGCTCTGCGGCACTGCAGCCCAAATGGTTACCAATCTCGGACTGCTGCCTATGTGGCGCTGATGCGGACTTTGAGCATGTCGTTGAAGCTGCGCATCTGCATATCCCCCGTTCAAATAACAAGAAATCAAGAAGCTTAGTAAGGTCCCGGACCAGACCTCTCAAATCCTGGCCGTTCAGAGGGCCCGCGCGAGGGCCGTCATGTTTAACCTGATGGTCCCCGAGTGGGCCTAGCCCGGTGACGTCGAGTTTACTCGCCTCTATTGTGGACTGAATGAAGTTGTTTCACTCACTCACACTGTTTCTTTGATTCTCTGTATTTATGTTTTCGTTTCACTTTCTCTCTTCCTTCCTTTTCTTTCTCTCTCTTTTTCTTTTTCTTATGCTCCGTTCTTTCTTCGATTCTCTTCCTTTCTCTTCATTTCTGTCTCTTTCTTTCTATGCTGTGCTTTACTCTCTCCCCTCTTCATTTTCCTCCCCTTCACCCTCACTTCCCTTTCCCGCCCGCTTGCTACACTATACTATGGAAGTCTATGCTATGCTCTGATAGCGTGCCTGCATAGCCGAGCTCTTACGACAATCGCCTTGGGATCGTGGGTATGCGGGTTCGAATCCCGCCTCGCCATATTTTTTTCGACAAGAATTTGTCTCTTTGTCTTTCTTTGTATCTATTTCATTCTCTCTCTCTCTTTCTTTCACTCTGTCTGTAGGCGTGCTCTCGCCCATCGGAGTTATTGCATCATACGCCGGAGAAATCGGCGCGAAGCAGAAGATACTTCGCAAAGATAGGAGCGAAACAGAGAAATAAGATAGCGCCTGCCGGTTGCTGATGATGATAGTTTCGTGTTCGCTCCGCACATAATAACGGCCCGCTCAAACAGCTCCGCTCTTTAAAAACGTGGGAGCGGTCTGATGTAATAAAAAATTTGCAGTGACTAAGCTAGGCTATGCCAGGATATACGTAGCGTTAGCAAAGGTTCAGCTGATTATTCTTAGCTTTCCAGATTGTCTAGGATTACTAGCCTTCTTCTGTTCATGCTTCGTACGCTGAACCGCTAATTGCCAGGCAACTACTTCGAGATCTGATGAGACAAGCTTCTCGGCTCTTCTGCGTCGTTGGTCAGCATTTCCGCTCTCCTTCTTCATGGCCTTACCCACCTGCGAACGCCAGTCAGAGGCGCTATCAAGCGGCTCCAGCACAGTGTCAGACGGCGGCTGCACAGCGAAGGCGAATAGCTGTCAGGGCCACGACGTCACTCTGGGCCACGTCTGTCAGGGCCACGACGTCACTCTGGAAAGCGCAGACCGGCGGCGGCGAGTCGCGCGTGGTGGTGGCGGGAGTCTGCGCGCGCGCCGACGCCAGTTTGTCTGCCGCGGCTATGACGCCACTCCTCCCGAACGCGCACACAAGCAGCGGCGAGCCGCGCGCGGCGGTGTCGGAGAGGCGCGTGAGATTACAGCTCCGGTGACCCAGCTGTGTGACATCACTCGCGCATGCGCAGCACGGCTTATGACGCTCCACGCCAAATCGGCTCCGGCTATTCATGTATAGCCAACGCTACAAAAAAAATTGGCGCAGCTACGTACTAGTGCCGCGAAGAGTGAGGAAAGAGAGGATGTGGTGGTGATCCCCTGCTCCTCATCCTGACTTCCTTTTCCCGCCCCGTGTTATACTCTGCTATATATGGCTATGATATCTTTCACGCTTACCCCTCCCATTCAGCCTCCTCCTCACCCCCCATGTCTCTTTCCCAATCCTTGATATGCTATACCCTACGTGGCTATGCTATGCTTCCTTTCTCTCTCTCCCACTGTCTTTCGATCTCTTTCTCTCTTTATTTCTTTCTGTTTCTGTCATGGCGTCCGTTTTTTAAATCTCTTTCTTGTGTTTTCCCTTTCTTTCCATATTTTATTTCTTTCCCTCTCTTTCTTCCCCTCTCTCTCTCTGTACTCGTTCTCTAGCCCATCCGAGTTATTGCATCCCACGCCAGACGAATCGGCGCCTCCTTGCCCTCATTTCCCATTTCACAAGGCTATGCTATGCCCTGGTAGCGTGCTTGCGTAGCCAGTGGTTAAGACGCTTGCCTTGAGACCGTGATTTTTGCCAAGAATTTTTCTCCTTGTCTCTCTCTCTCTTTCTTTCCTCTGTCTCTCTGTACCCGTTCTCTCGCCCATAACAGTTATTGCATCCCGCGCTGAAGAAATCGGCCCAACAGAAGAGGACGAAGAAAGCGCGTGACGACTCATGATTTCTATTCGCGACTGCTACAAAAGCGGAGAAGTATTCCTACACATTACACGACTAACACCATGCTGTCGACGAACATTCAGAAAAAATCTGCTTCGTAGGGTACGTACCTGTGCGTGCTTCTCCATGCTCACTGCTGGGTCTTTTATTATAGGCGTCAGAATGACAGCAGGGCTGCATTTAAAAGAAACAACACGTGTAAGTTCATTACAACAAGAGGCATGTGACTTCGATCATCCGCGATCACGCACATACATCGAAGTCGCATGTAATGCCACAAATAAAGGAAACAAAAACCGCCACATCCCATGCACTGCGGGAATCGATTTCATGCGAAACACCCAGCGCCACCTACACCACTTTTTCTTGGTGGGTGCCAAGCGTTACGACATGCATCGACGTATCTGTATAAACTTAGTACTCGGGGGTTTACCAGGCGCATCAACTACACTGCCGTTTAAAGGGCAGCGTATGGTTCGACGTAACATCAGCACTCGCTTTACAGCACAGTCGTCAGTCACCGAAACGAAGGGCACGCTACGGTGCGATGATGAGAATATCACAAGTAGCGGTCGTTGGCCTACTCCCAAGTAATGGAGCTACGCTTTACTGTAGCTTTCTGAGTCATATTAGTGCAAATGTAATATTTATTACATATGACTAAAAAAAGAAAACCTTCAGCAAAAACTACACTAATGCGAATATAACTTATGAATAAAATGGGGAAATTAGAAAAACAAGACACAAATGTATGATGAATATTGGTACAACAAACAATCGCATCTAGTTTGTGAAGTATTGAATAATCTTTGTTCAATAAAGGGGAAAAACATCTGATGTCTGAGTGTCGCAGCTCGTGTGTTTAGGTTGCGATTTCATTTTGCCTAGCACTAGAAGTACTCTCTTTCGGGTAGTGTTACCTAAGTGTTAGCGCTTTCATTAGTTTTCGTCGAAAGCTACCAGTATTTTCGAAAATGCAACAAATTTTGAATGATATATTTGTTCAATGTCGTCATACATCTCTATTTCTACAGAATGTGGTAAGATATATCACGGTAAGAGCACGCTTCGAATTTTGCATTTTCGTCCAGCTCTTCATCTACATCTAGGTTCTTTCGCGCCAACAAAGTGAGGGATCTGACCAGCTGTACCCTCACTCACGCTTCTCGGGAATGACTGAACGAACTGTTCGGACGTACAAACATCTTATACAACTTTTGCAGTTCCTTATAGCATGCCGACGTCTCACAGGTGAGACGAATCGAGGAGGTAAACGAATTCACAAGTTGCAGAGCGCTCTTACTTGACAGCGTTCACACGTACTCCATAAGGCGCATTCTCTGAAAAGGAAAGGAAAAAGCAGTCAGTAGTGATCAACCTTGCGCAACTTCAACGAGTGTTTAGTTGTACAGTGTGGTTCATTCATTGCTGGGTCTTCGCTTCGGCTGACTCTTTTATGTGCCTGTAAAGTATGCGTCATTTCAAGTCAGTTGACCCTCTGCCACTTCACAAGTAATTTGATTTCGTTTTGCAGCCGGTCTCTTTTACTACATAGGCGGTCGTTTATGTGATGTATACTACTCTCGGATTCCAACGTGAAAATTCCGGGCTAAGTAATGCACGTACTTTCGCTTCCAGCGTCTGTATTACGTGTCAAAACGGCGTAGTTTCGACTCGAACACGTGCATAAGGGTCAACATAACCTTTAGCGCCCAGGTTTGCAGCGACATGACGTGGTTATCACGAGTAATGCGTCTCACAGCAGTCGTTATGCTAAAAGAACGATGTCGCCAACAGGGCTTGTTGCTGGGCTAGTTGGTTCATTACTTGAGGAAAAACTGCAATGACGCAAAGAAGACAGGGACGAAGCGAAGCGTGTCTGTCGGGTCGTGCTTTCGCTTCGTCGCCTTCATATTTGCGTCATTGCAGTTTTTCCTCAAACGATGTCGCGTTTTGAATCCGTGAGTACTGTACGCAATTCCTGACCAGCCAAGAACAACTTCCCAGGAAGCTTCGCTAAAATATCAGCTAACCTTGCTGACCTCCCGAAGTGATATATTTGTGTTGTATTACTGTGACGTTAGGATTGCGTGGGCAGTAAATAAGCTGAACGACTGTTATACGTTTTAATGAATACTTGCACTCTTAAGGCCTACAGCTTGCACAAGCGGAGTGTCTACTGTTATTCACGTTGAGTTTGGCTTGCGTTGCGACAGTGCGAACAATGTGGCCTGCACTCAGGTGCCTGTACGGCACGCAGTAAGCTATGTTTAATGGCATCCTGGAGCGAGCACTCGGAATACGCCGTGCCGGATCTGCCAGTGCATTACGGGAATACTCAGCGTGAGGCCACGCCGGAAGCTCTTCACGTACACCTCACGTATGCCGGTTCCGGAAACTATTCTTGCTTGCTCTTCCATGGCAAACCTGACCGCCACTGCAAAGCGTGAGCTAGGTTGCTCGCACCATGACGGAAGTTAAGTATGGTTACCGTTCCATTTTCACCCTTGCTTGGCTTGGCGGCGGAGCAAGTGAGAACAATGTGGCCCGGAGCAAGTGGCCCTGAAACGACCTGTGGCAAGTGTGAATGCAGAGAATCCCAGTCGGCTCAGCTGCTCTGCACACAGGCCCACTGCAGATGCACCAGCTACGCGCTTTATCTAACCGAAATATTTAAGAACAATTACAGTTTTCTATCAGAGAATAACCGTTAATCTGAGGATAGATTTGTCATCTATTACTCCTTTTTTTGACAGGTTGCACTGCCACAAAAGGTCATGGCCAAACTTTGACACTTTATGATATTTAATAATGGCTTGCAACGTACTGTATCTTACAACGACGCTTAGGCATTATTAATGAGCATAAAAATACCTGTCGCAACATTTATCACCACTGATGTCAAGGGTTCTCCTAGAACTTTGACATGCGTTCGTTTTGTCATCAATTTTATATGATTTATTTATTTATTGAAACGATTCTTATGCCACGGCATTCAACATTCCTTTGGCCATATTGCGGTTGGAAGATTTGAAAAGAAAAAACAAGTATTTCATTGTACGTATTCTATGCGTCAATTCATGTATTTGCGAGTGATCACCCACACTGCCAAAATTTCAGATAGGGGTTGTGATATTCGTAAACTTATAAATACCCAGTGCAGCACAACGTGTCAGGTGGTCCAGGGCTGCCTTGGTGACAGCGTACGGCGTTGTGTTGGGCATCTGTCGGAGGAGTTCATACAGACAGTGTCAGCTAATGTTACGTTAACTTACAATGTCAAGTCATAAGGTCATGAAGCTTTGAACGAAATTATTACCCGAATAAAAAGAAAGGAACTCTGAGTGAGATCCGTAAGAGATGTCACGGGAGCTGTGATTTTCCTGTGACGAAAAAGTTTCTTTTCAAATAAAGAACATGACAAGCTTTCAATTTTGAAATGACCGAGGTATTCCCAGTAAGTTTTATACAATTTTCAATTTAGTTTACAAACTTAAATCACTAGGATTTATTTTCAAAGTCGTCTCATGGATTGAAACCTACCTCTGTTACCGTTCCCAGTTCGTTTATGTAAATGGAAAATGAAAGCATCTTGCCGTTTTTTCATGGGTTCCTCAAGGATCAGTTTTGGGAGCGAATCTACTTTTAGTGTATATAAATTACATCAAGTCATGTATGTAACCCGGGGTAAAAATAAGGCTCTTCGCAGATGACTGCATCATTTACACACCTGCTAAAACAGTCGATGATCAGATAAAACTTAATAAGTGTTTAGAAAATATCAGCACTTGGTGCGAAAATGGGGCATGCAAATTAACACAAAGAAAACCATGTGCATGGCCGTCACTCGTAATAAAGGATCTTTAAACTTCACATACACAATAATGCATGATTGCGTAGAACGAGTCGACTCGGTTAAGTACGTTGGTATTACGATAACAAAATCACTCAAGTGGGACCTACATATAAGTAATATTTGCACTAAAGCGTTTAAACAACTTGCATTTTTAAGAAAAAAACTACCTACGGCTTCCCACTCGGCGCTTATAAAACCCTTGTCAGGCCTATATTTATGCCTCGCGTTAGAAAAATATCAGAACCGGGCCCCATCAGGTTTACATACACGAAATATTCCAGATAAGACAGCCTAACCGCGCTTCGCGTTGAATCGGGTATACCTACGCTCGCTTGTCGGAGGCAGATAGCTTGTTTCAATTTCCTTTATCTAATTTGTCACGACTTGACAAAGTTAACCAAGTCCGACTACTTGGGACCGCCCGGACGTTGTTCTAGTAGAACCAACCGTGGTAAATGTACTAGGCCAATTATTTTCCGTTGTAACACACTAAAATGATTTTTTTCAACGACAGTAGAACTATAAAATTCGCTTCCAACTGATAGTGTTTGTTCGCAATCTCTGGCTGCATTTATAGCGGCACTCGAGTTTCACCTTGAGTCATTATCGCAACCATGAATATTGTCACGTGGTCGTGATGATGACGAAGGCAGCAGTCAGCACGTCAGAGATGAAACTCTTTATTTGGCCGAACTTGTGGCCGCGAAACTGAAAAGCAATACACTGATAGCGGCGAACAGAGCGTCGAACGTCGATCCACTGACAAGCGGTGAAGCGCGTCCGCTTTTATACAGGCGCTATCGAGCTTTCCAGCGATGTCGCTGGTTGTTGCGCAATCTCTAGAATAAGATCGAGTGTTCGCGTCTCGCGCGAAATCTTAACAAAATGATCCACAATCCGCGCGACGCTTCTCATACGATGAGGCGCGGTTTGCGCTGAGCGTTGCTGACAGTCTTTGTGGGCAAAAACTGGATAGAGCAAAATGATAATAAGAAACGCCCGTGGGAATGCACCCCTCTGAAAAAGCATCGTCCCGATGTTTAAAACAGAAGAGGTCAATGCATGCAACAATAAATAACAATAACAAAGCAACAAAGTACAAAAAACAATAAGCAGAAGCAAGAAAGTACAAGAATAAAGCAAAATGACAGTCCTCAGATTCGCTAACGGGCGTAATATGGTTTGAGGCGCACGACATGGACGACTTCAGGTCGTGCACGGCGCCTTTGACAGTTCGTAATGCCGTCAGGGACAACCTAGTAGTCGAGTGCGCCGAGGCGTCGAAGTACTCTGTACGGTCCGAAGTATCGTCGAAGAAGCTTCTCACTAAGTCCCCGTCGGCGTATTAGCGTCCATACCCAACACGGTCACCGGGTGGGTATTCCATGTGGCGTCGTGGAAGGTTGTAGCGGCGGCTGTCAGTCGTCTGCTGGTTCTTGATCCGTAGACGGGCTAGCTGTCGTGCTTCTTCGGCGCGCTGTAGGTAGGTGGTCACGTCGACGTTTTCCTGGTCGGTAACGTTTGGCAACATGGCGTCGAGGTCACATACGGAAGGATAGCGTTCCACGTCTTGTGTTCGACGTCGACGTACATGGCCAGCATATCGGCGATGGTCTTATTGAGACGCTCGGTCAGGCCGTTGGTCTGTGGGTGGTACGCGGTGGTGCGGCGGTGGCTTGTGTGGCGGTATTCCAAGATCGCCTGAGTTAGGTCAGCCGTAAACGCCGTAACTCTGTGCACCTCTAGGGCGCCGTGTCGAAGGACGATGCTCTCAACGAAGAACTTGGCTACCTCAGCGGCACTGCCTTTGGGCAAGGCCTTTGTCTCGGCGTAGCGGGTGAGGTAGTCAATTGCTACGACGATCCACTTGTTGCCGGAAGTCGACCTCGGGAACGGCCCCAGTAGGTCCTTCCCGATTTGCTGGAACGGCCGGTGAGGTGGTTCGATTGGCTGCAGAGGTCCCGCTGGTCTAGTCGGCGGTGTCTTCCGTCGCTGACAGTCTCGGCACGTCTCGGCAGCGCTCGCTGACAGTCTCGCTGACAGTCTCGGCAGCGAGTGACGTCGGCAGCAAGGCGCGACCAGTAGTACTTTTCCTGTACTCGTGCGAGCGTGCGGGAAAGTCCGAGGTGTCCAGCCGTCGGGTCGTCGTGCAGGGCATGCAGAATTTCTGGTCGCAGTCCTGAAGGTACAACGATAGGGTAGCTGGCTCGGGCCGGAGAGAAGTTCTTCTTTACGAGGACGTTGTTTTTCAAGGAAAATGATTCACAAGTATTCAATCCTCGCCTGAATACTTCTGGGACAACGATGGTCCTGCCCTCAAGGTATTCCACTAGACTCTTCTGTTCCGGGTCGGCTCGCTGTCGTTCGGCGAAGTCGTCGGTACTTATGGCACCCAAGAAGCTGTCATCATCCTGGTCGTCGGGCGGTGGTGGGTCGACGGGGCCACGAGACAAGCAGCCGGCGTCGGAGTGCTTCTTTCCGTACTTATACACGACGGTAATTTCAAATTTTTGAAGTCTTAGGCTCCACCGTGCAAGGCGACCTGAAGGGTCCTTGACGTTAGCTAGCCAACACAAGGCGTGATGGTCGCTCACAACTTTGAAAGGCCTGCAGTAGAGGTAGGGGCGAAACTTTGACGTAGCCTAGATGATGGCGAGGCACTCCTTTTCTGTTGTGGAACAGTTGACCTCTGCCTTAGAGAGCGACCGGCTAGCATAACTGATAACTCTTTCCAGTCGTTCCGTCCGCTGCACAAGGTCGCCGCCGAGTCCTACGCTGCTTGCATCGGTGTGAACCTCCGCATCGGCGTATTAGTCGAAATGTGCAAGTATCGGAGGCGTCTGCAGGCGTCGTTTCAGTTCATGAAATGCTTCGACTTGCGCTGTTTGCCGCCTGAATTCGACGTCGGTCTTCGTGAGTTGAGTTAGTCTTTGACAAAGCGTCTGTAATAGGCGCACAAGCCGAGAAATCGGCGCACGGCCTTCTTGTCGGTGGGTGGCGGGAAAGAGGCGAGGGCAGCTGTTTTCTGCGGGTCTGGGACCACTCCAGTCTTGCTGATCACGTGACCCAAAAACAAGAGCTCCTCGTACGCGAAGCGGCACTTTTCTGGCTTCAGGGTTTGCCCGGAGTTCTTGATTGCTTGAAAGTACGGATGGAAGTCGCTGGAGGTGTTCGTCGAAGTTCGAGGAATACTCAACGACGTCGTCCAAGTAAACAAGGCAAGTCTGCCACTTCACAAGCCAGCTAATACAGTATCCATGACTCGTTGGAAAGTCGCAGGTGCCGAGCAAAGACCGCAAGGCATGACCTTGAACTCGAACAGGCCGTCCGGTGTTATGAAGGCAGTCTTTTCTTGGTCTCTCTCGTCGACTTCGATTTGCCAGTAGCCGGTCTTGAGGTCCATCGAAGAAAAGTACTTCGCGTTGTGAAGTCGCTCTAGGGCGTCGTCTATACGTGGGAGAGGGTACACATCCTTTTTCGTGATTTTGTTCAGGCGATGATAATCGATGCAGAAACGTAGGGTCCCATCCTTCTTCCTCACTAACACCACGGGTGACGCCCACGGACTCATTGAAGGCTGGATGATGTCGTCGCGTAGAATTTCGTCGACTCGTTTTTTTATGGCCTCACGTTCTCGCGACGAAAACTCTGTGCGGGCTCTGACGAAGTGGCCTGGTACTTTCTTCTGTTATGATGCGATGTCTTGCGACCGGTGTCTGCCGAAGTCTGGACGACGATGAAAAGCAGTCCTTGTAATGCAGGAGCAGGGCTTTGAGCTGGTCTTGCTTGACCTTCGGAATGATCGGGTTGACGTCGAAATCTGGTTCGGGAGTTCGATTCGTCGAAGCAGGTTCGGCAGCATCGAAGAGAGCGAAAACATTGCTGGCGGCCACACATTCGTCGATGTAGGCAACCGTCGTACCAATGTTGAGGTGCCTATATTCGTGGCTGAAATTTGTCAGCAATACCTTTGGTTTGCCGTCACGCAGATGGGCTATACATCTTGCGACGCAAATTTGACGGTTCAGGAGTAGGTACTGATCGCCCTCAATGACGCGTTCAAGGTTCGCAGCTTTTTCGGTGCCGACGGAAAGAATGACACTGGAGCGCGGCGGAACGGTCACCTGCTATTCTATCACATTCAGTACATGGTTCCCTGGCGTCGCCTGGGGCGGGAGCGCTTTGTCTGAGGTTAGTGTTATCGACTCAGAGCTCAGGTCGATGACGGCGCCATGGTCACTTAGGAAGTACATTCCAAGTATCACATCCCTGGATCAGTTTTGTAGGATTACAAAGCTCGCAGGATAAGTCCGGTTATTGATGGTGACTCTCGCCGTGCAGACTCCAATCGGCGTTATCAGGTGGCCTCCAGCTGTCCGGATTTCGGGTCCACTCCGAGCGGTCTTTACTTTCTTCAGCTTGGTGGCGAATGGCCCACTGACGACGGAATAGTCGGCCCCAGTGTCGACGAGAGCGGTGATATTGAGGCCGTCGATGAGAACGTCGAGGTCGTTAGATCGTCGTCTTGCGTTGCGGTTGGGTCGCGTCGGGTCTTCTTTGGTCCGCGTGGTTTCGCCGGGACGTCTTCGTCTGCTTCGCGTCGTGTTCTGCAGGTCTCGTCGCATTGTCGTCGGCGGTGGCCGCGGAGGATCTTCGGATTTTGTCGTACAGCAACCGCAGCTCCATCGGTTGCTGCCCTTACTTTCCCGGATATGGCCTAGGCGATCGGTATCGGTTTGGGCCAGTGTACTACCGGCGGTGCGGTGACATGTAGCGGCCGGGCGACGGCGAGCGGGAAGGTCGTCGTTCTTTCCACTGTGCTCTGGTAGCCGCATCTCTCGGTATTGGCAGCGGCGGTACGTGTGGCCGGCCTCCCCGCAGTGGTAGCAGAGCGGGCGGTTGTCATGGGCGCGCCAAACGTTTGGCCGAACTTGTGGCCGGGAAACTGAAAAGGAATACACTGACAGCGGCGAACAGAGCGTCGACCGTCGATCCACTGACAAGCGGTGAAGCGCGTCGGCTTTTATACAGGCGCTATCGAGCTTTCCAACGATATCGCTAGTTGTTGCGCAATCTCTAGAATAAGCTCGACTGTTCTCGTCTCGCGCGCAATCTTAACAAAATGATCTACAATACTCGCGAAGCTTTTCGAACAATGAGGCGCTGTTTGCGCTGAGCGTTGCTGACAGTCTTTGTGGGCAAAAACTGAATAGAGCAAAATGATAATAAGAAACGCCCGTGGCAATATGATGTGTAGTATGCTATCAAACCATCCGCACACTCAGTATCTACGCGTTTTCTGTCCTTTTAATGTAGCTGCTGCTTTTTCTTTTTTTATTGTATGCTCGTTTCCACGCACATGCTGTTGAGCATTTACAATGGCATGTTATTGAGTGTATACGCGTGCGCGAGTGTCGCTCACTGCGTCGCTCATTTGTCATTTCTGTATTAAGTGGCTTGTCATTAGGTGCCCATTGTGGATGCTGACATTGTTTCTATCTTTCTTTTTTTTTCTGACAGAGCGTGTCTACTGTATTTAGTTGTTTCATGTGTGGTTCTTGATCTCGTGCGTCTTCTTTGAAATGTATGTTTTGGCAGTACTATTTTTATGCCCACTCCCGTATGAGCATATGGCTTACAGTATAAATAAATAAATAAATAAATAAATAAATAAATAAATAAATAAATAAATAAATAAATAAATAAATAAAAGGTGCGCGCAAAGAACTGATGGCTGCCTTTCATTCTATAATTAATAAAATGGGCATATTTACCAGTGCCCCCTGCAGAAAATCCTCGACCACATGATCCCAACAAAATTGCAATTGGAGCATGGACTCCACAAAAACACCACAACTCCTCGCGCCTCCCGCCTGGCCGAGTACCTCCAACGCCAAAAAATTCTGATTAAGTGCTCGCGTAACGCGCTCTTTTGGCAAATCTTTGCAGAGGCTCTTCTTTTTGTCTATCTTGTTTTGTCGCCAAAGCTAATATGCATCATGTATTCTCTCTACCTCATACTGTAAGCCCTTTGAACTCTTAAAGCGATTCCAAACAAAAAAAGACCTTGTATAACGAGAAATAACAAAAATGGGAGTGCACGGTTGCTTTTTTTCCCCAGATAGCCTTTTGGTTCGCGGAAGGGTTGATGTCTTACTTTAAATACCCTATCGGAGCTAAGGATGTTATGAGTTATCGAAACACCGGTGCCCATATGACAGGAATTCCAGCTCCTAAGTCGAACTCGCTAATTAAAAAAAAGACGTTGAATATCAGCAGATATATTAACAGATACGGTAATGGCTGCCTACAAGCAGACTACAGTAAAAGCTCGTTAATTCGGACCTCGTTAATTCGAACACATTTTATGCAAATGCATTGTTTATTGGTATACGCATACGCATTGTTTAATGGTATCAAACACTGGTTCATTTGGTCATATTTGGGCAAAAACAAGTTCATTCAGATGATCCTTGCAGCTTTCAGTCTTTTGGGTCGCATATGTTCCGTTTTTACTCACACGTGAGCTGCGTAGGCGTTATCTATGATTTCATAAGGGAAATATATTACACAAGGCAAGGACGACCACAGTGACTGTATGCTCATAAAATGTTCTTACCGTAGTCAGCGATGAAACGCTGGAAACGTTGACTATGCTGCCTGAAAAAAGAAAAAAAAAACGCTGGGGATAACTAATGAGTGGTTCAACTTCAGAAGCACTGTAAAGAGCACGTGATCGCAGGGTGTGTTTTTTTATCGATTCACGCAGTGCTCCAAAACGAATTCTGCTCAGAAAGAAATGACAGCAACAATCGCAAGCTTGTAGGTCCCCTTGAAAGCCTTTCATTTGCTATTATTGGAAAACGCAGGCCTTTTCTCGATATGTTGAAGGAAGTAATTACGTCTGCCTTAGCGAGCATAATTTCAATCACAGAAATATTGGACCACCAGAAGTTACAAAAGCTTCCTAAATTAAACAGAAAACGCTTCTTGCGAACACTTTTGCGCCAATAATGGATGTGAAGTGTCTCCCGCATTTGAACCTGTTATAAAGGGTGCAATCTACGCTTTACCATAGAGAATGAGTAAAATAACTCGCAGAGGGCATTCTAAGCCAAAAGAAGAACGATATAAAAAATTGGCCGCGTATCTGCGTGCTTCACTGCAAATGTCGTCTAAAGACGATAGAAGAGGTGCTGCGTGAGATATGGACGCCATCTTGCAATACGTCGGGAAACATGAGTGCTGTGTTGCGGGCTGGTAGTCCCGGCGCAGCGGCAGGCGAAGACCGGCGGTGACCGACGCGACCTGTGGGGACGCCGGCCAGCCCGAACATGCTGTTAGGCGCGATGCGCCGAAGGAGAAGAAACGTCCGCACTCAACGAGTACTCTCCACAAACTCTCTTATTTACACGTCGCCTGGGTAAAGCAGGAATGCCACAGCGGCACCCCCTGTCATTCGTACAATGCAATACTGACCCGAAACCGAAACACAACATGAGCTTGTGCAGAGGGCACGGAGGAAGACAAGTTTCAGCGCAGTCGCATTTTCAGCGCAGCTTAAGAAACTAGGGTCTTTAAAATTGCGTATCTATGCATTTTCTATTAAAGGAACACACCACCTAATACCTACCTAATGATGTTGCGCCTCAAATATGCGTAATATTTACTTTTTGATCGACAACATTCACAAGTATGAACAGCCGTACCAGTTCAAGATGGGTGGGCGGTAAGCAAGTGGTTCAACTTTGGCCGAGTGGCTGAATCGTGTGACGTGCCGACAAACAGAAAGAGAGACCAAAATTTCTGCGTTTAAGTTCCCCAAGAAAGACTATCCTTTTTAAAAGGATCGGTAACCTGCACTAATTAACACAGAGAGAATGTCCTTTTCGTGCGCATGTCTCTGTTACTGCAGCATTAAAAATAATTGTTGTGGTTTAACGTCCCAAAACCATGATATGATTATGAGGACGTCGCAGTGGAGGGCTCCGGAAGTTTCGACCATCTGGAGTTCTTCAACGTGCATCTAAACGTAAGTACACGGGCCTCTATTTTTAGCTTCCATCGAAAATGCGTCCGCCGCGGCCTGGATTCGATCCCGCGACCTTCGGGTGAGCAGTCAAGCACCATCACCACTATACCACCGTGGCGGGCATTACTGCAGCATTGCAAATGTACATACTCTAGAGGTTCACTGAACCCCTTGATGGAGACGCCAGCGTTAGGGAGTGAATACCAGCCTTTAAGACACCTGAGACCGAGGCGTTTTTTACCACTTCTATTCTCGTTGGTGTTTGTTGTTGCTCATTTCTGACATATATACGTATATCACAAGCACGCAAAGTGCACTGCGTTTGCACGACACGCACTGCGCTCTGTCTGCACATTGCCTCTAATGAATATTTAAATAATAACTAATGAACAGCTGCATATCAGTGATGATTACGCGCCGAATGCGTTTCTGGTTGACTCGCGTAATTTCTGATACACACACGTAATAAAATGAGCAACATAGACACGTTCTCGGGGTAATACACCATGCGGTAGCTAGATATAACAAAGTTTGGTGAGTATTTTACTCACGTGCTCAGGTCTATTGTGAACACGGAATTCGTTCTTATTTTACTTCTTCACACTGATAATATGAGCAGTCACGAGCATTCGAAGCCACGGACTCGCCGTAATGCCAAAACAAGGGACCTGCACGTTCTACCGGTGCTATACGGTGCGTTTTGTTTTAATGCACCACTTTCCGAAATCTAGAAAGCCCGGCGGACGCTATATGCCAGAGGGTTCCTGAAATAAGGGGACCTCCCACCTTCAATAATTAGCCATTTTTTTATTAAACTTGCTCTCTCTGTGTGTGTGTATATATATATATATATATATATATATATATATATATATATACACACACACACATAATAGCCAGCCAGTGAAGTTCTGTAGTTTCAATTGTATATGAGAAAACAAAAGGATATTCAAACAACAAGTTGGGCAGTGCAAAAAAGATGCCTTTTGCTTGTGTAGATCCGCAACTTTTCATGCGATAGACTATCGAGAAGTATTTTTCGAGAGGTTACCTAATATATTCCGAGAAAGTACACGTAAGCAAACTCCTGCAGCCCGTACAAAATGTTTGCGCACGAACGCGTGCAATGTCATATAGCACCTCCGGAATGAAAAATCACAGCGACAACAATGTTGCTATGAGATGAGTGAAGCCTATTTTTTTAGCTATCCGGTTTTCTTCGATTCTGTTTCAGTACTTCCAGTATACACTAGCTCATATTTCTGCTTTTTCACGTACCAATATGGCCTAATAGAAGTGTAGTAGAACACAGTCATTAAGATATGTTTACACAGAACCGCAACTCGTTGATCCAGCATGCTGAAAACCCATGCTTACGTGACTGGGCTACATTGCGGTGAACATGCGAAAGTTAGGCACAACGCGGTAAGCCGAAAAAAGAGCAGAAAACGAAACGAAAGCGATGTGCTTACTTCTGTAAAAATATTGAGCTCCGAGTTTTGTCGAATGGTACCTTCTACTGCGATAGCAATTACATGGACAGTCTCGACGGGTTTTTGCCGTCGCCGTTGCCGTCGTCATGTCACGTATAAAGTCGTAATTGATAAGGTCCCCCTTTGCATCGTATGTTCTACTGCGGGTAAATGCGCGCGAGCGGGGGCGACGAACGCGGCCGAAGCAGAGATCAAACGAGCCGGCCCATTTCCGTCGCTCGAAGGGCCCATGCGATAACATTACCCCACTCAGGAGGCCTCCTGTGGAAGAAGACAGCAGACGCCCCGCGATTTTTGAACGAGTATGAAAAGACGCGAGAGGGGGGGGGGTCACTCGAGCAGGAACATTGAACTTTGATTCGAAGGACGCGATCGCTGGCGCGCGCGCTATCTCAGGGGCCATCAGGTGGAGGCTCGTGTACCCATCCTACGCGCCGCGCTCTCCACGCGAAGCGACTATGCGGAAAGAGCATCTCTCCCTGGAGCGGCCGTATTCTCCTACACCAGCGTTTTGTAGTTACGCGAGATTGGATACAAAAGAGTTAGCTGCCAGCCTCACTTCGTATAACACTACAATTTGTTGCTATGGCATTCATTCCTTCGCCCTTGCGGTGAAACTGTTACATTTTTTCTCTACAGCAACAATGGCGCCCGCTAAAAACACTCATGACCGCACCTTTGCTTTGACGCAGGTGTGGCAAGGCCTTCTGCGTCATCATTAGTTGTCCGCGAAAGTTGGTGTCCCAAACTCGGTTAAAATCTTCCATCGGCGTATTTTGAATTCTTCCTTGCATGGCAATCCCTGCATTGTTCACCTGCCATAAAGAAACGAAATTATATTGAACCACAACTTTACGAAAATTGTTCACTTTCTGCAAGGGAGAGTGCAGTGCAAAGTAAAAGCAATCATACTAACACTGACTATTATAAAGGACTCAACACTTTGAAGCACTGGCGTAACAAAAGGGAGGGGGGAGGGGTTCAATGCAGGTGTAACCATACATAATGTATTGTTACACCTGCAACATTTCAGGCTTCAAACTCGCTATAAACGTTGTTCTCTTTAATTTGTGGCATTTCACACATAGTAGACCTTACATGCGAAATTCTAACACAGCCATGTTCCTTTCACAAAACAGGCCTACGTTCACGTTTATTTCAATTTGGATGCGATCTTCGTCTGATGGCCTTTCGCAGCACTCCACTGAAAAATGTGGTTACGAATTGTCTTTCAATGTTTATTTTGTTTTTTGACGTTAACTATCTCGTTCCAACCTCGCACGAACCAAACATTTCTTCGTGACAGCCCACATCGCAGCGGCCCTGGTGTTTCGCTTTCGTTGTAAAACGATAATAATAATAATAATATCTGGGGTTTAACGTCCCAAAACCACGATATGAACGATTACGTGTTTGTGTTTAACTAACTATAACCGAGAAATCGCTGTGTCAGTGTTCGTCATGACGGTGTTGAACTGTATTTGAATAGTGAGGCTCAGTAGGCCCACGCCACTAAGAATTTACCTACGCCGCTGAGAAGCAACCACGAGGAGATGCAAGCCGCGTGCAAACCATGAAGACTAACTGTTTGCACTCCATTTCTACAGTGTTGCTTGCCAATGGTACGAACTCTGCCGCTGTTGATACAATGGAATGGCATAAGCGCTTGACGATTAATTCAAAGACGCAATAAATGTACTACAGCACCTTGGACATAAGCTCATACATGGCTGAGGGTGTGATGCTGCTAATTAAGTTTAATCTTGCATTGTCGACGGGCCGTTCTGCGATTCTTTGTTACTGATGTTGCCGATAGCAAATGGTGGACGAGGAGACGGTGGCCCTATTGGGACTACGTGTTCCCCCTGGCAGTGCGATGAAATGAGCCCCAAATAATTTCCCAGGTGATGTCTTTTCTCAGCTGCTTGGGCATGTAGTGCACGCGTAGTGTATCGCGTTGGCCGGCGGTGGGCTCTGTGTTCTTTGCCTAGCGAACGCCATGCTCCGCGATGGACGGCGGAGACCTCCCTGGAGCTGCATCCTGTGTAGCTCTCCAGAAACGTGCCGCCAATATCGGTGGGTTCCCTTATTTGAGGTGCGCCAGTTCGCTGGGTCTCAATACGTCTTCGATGATGTTGCGCACAAAATTGGATTTTAACACGAAAGTGTTTTATGCCGGGGTCCACCAAGACTTCAGTGACGTATTTCCGTCACGGAAATGACGTCGAAAAAGTTTACACGATCAGATGGCGAAGAAAGAAAGAAAGTTCCGTTATCGGGCATCAAACCCACGACCGTGCGCTCCCCAAAAACAGATGTCGGGCACACTATCCACTGCGCCACGGTCACAGACTCTAGAAGCTTTACAAACGCGCCTTTTATATCTACCACTCTCCCGGTCGGCGGGGTGGTGTTGCACTCTAGGCGCGGTAAAGTACAGTAATTCGTCATTACTCTGGCCTCCGCGATTAGCACCTGCAACGCATTACATGTCCGTCCCATTGGGCGCATTTTCAATAGAAGTTCAATTTTTTTCAATGCCTTAACACACCGCGAGGTGGCGACCCTAGCCCAAGCGTCGTAAAAGCGTCGGCCTCGCTCATAGCATCACGCTAATACAAACCAAAAATAGCTCTGCGACGCGCGCCTGCCTCACCTGGATGTAACACCGCGTTCCCCGCTCACGCGCTCGCCCCGAGGAAAATCGCCGCCGGGTTACCGGAGCGGCACGACGCGCTTTGCGTTTCCCTCTTGTCCGGCCATGGTGTTCAATCACATTTTAAGACATGCCGCGGGATGGCGATCAAGTTCTGCGTCCAATATGCGACGCTCTTCTGGCTATCACACCTCGTTCTCTGATTACGCTTTCACCGTTAACTACTACAGCTACCACAACGGTTTGTTTAATCATTTAACATGGACGTTAGTCGTCGGGATGGAGATGTGCCACCAATCATAAAAGTGGGTGCATACACGCTAAACGGTGCCATAGCTGCCAGACACCAATATACATTGTGCAAACTCTCTTATATCAATGTACAGTAAACATTCAGTTACTTCTGTAATTGCACGCTTTACTTTCGTATTATTCCGATTCCTATGACGAAGGGATCATCCATGTTTTTTTTTCATGCAATAAACTTAAACGTACGTTTTTATTTCCTTTTGCAGCCATTTCCCGTGCTGGCACATCTTCACAGACTCTAAGAAGTATGACTGATTTACAATATTTTTTTTCTGCTTGGCAGAAAATAGCTATGGGTTCATTGGGGCGACTGTAGTGCTTGCTGTTGTGTGCAACGCCTGTCATCCTCCGTTCCTCTGGAGCATCTAAAAAACCAGAAGACGATTCCAGAAAATGTGACTAGAACGCACGTTGCCCTGCACTGTACATTTCATAGTGTCTTTAAATATATGTAGACAAGGAAACAATTTCTTTGCGTAATTTTCGTGTTTCTTTTGCACTTGTCGTAGTGCCTGTGGACTAACAGGTCACATGAACTTGGTATAAACAGATGGGACTTGACGGGGTTAACTGCGTCGACAACCCATTCGTTTGGTGAGGTACGCGGTGGGAAGTAACAGTTACCTCGGTAAGGCGGGAGAGTGAAGACTTCATTTTATTATTTTGTACTAGCACTGTGGAAACTAACTATTGGGTTGTTAAAGTGCACATGTGAACACGGGGTCTACCTGGTAAACCAAGAGTTCTTAGTCCTCAAAGAGAATAATGGTTCTGGCATCCTTTGGGTTTGCTAACCTTAAGAGGGGGTAACTACACACCATTTTTATTTTGATTCATGCCTTAAAGTGTGGCAAATATCTCGCGACGCAGGCAGTAGGATACTTGCGCTGCCATCCGATTGGCACCAGAGGGACTTAACTCATGTGGCCAGAAAGAAGCATCCAGTAGCACTTAGATCTCGCGAAGTGTGGGGATGATATATGCGTGATAACCGCAAAAGCTGATATATTTAAAGAATCAAAATTAGTTTCACTCATTGACGTCAAACACGATCGCTGCTTTCAGAGAATGTCGGGGTGGAACCGCACTACATTTCTTTCCATTCTACGATGATTCCGGGTGGGTCGTGCTGCGGAATCGACTTTCTGGTCTTTACTACCAATCCTGGCAATGAAGGAACATCATTTATATCGCATTTTCAATGTCACGATTGACTGCTTTTGTTCAAAATTGTACTACGCAGTAAAGTTTTCAGCGCATTCAATGAATACAGTTTGCAGTGAAACGCAAATTATAACAAGAACTTCCCAAAATTCCTATTTTCTCGACAACTCCTATTATATGCTGATTCGAATTATATCAGATAAGACTTAATATCAGATATGACACTGGATAAGGCTTAGTGCACTGCGCAGCAGTTCGTACGTTTTAGCCCTCTTTGCTCTGCGTGAAGTGCCCCGTGCCTCGTTGCGTATATCCACGATATTGGTAGCCACTGAACTCACCAGAATATCTAACTTTCCGAAGTGCTTCACGGTTTTCTCGACCACGTCGGCGACGTCCTTCTCCACCACTATGTCGCCAGGAACGACTAGCACCTGAAAATTAGTTCGCAAGACCAAATAAAAAATCCTTTGTGTCGATATGCATTATCAAAGAAACAACTACGATGAAATAAATTTATCGGTCCATACATCAATGAGGAAGTGTATAATTATTGGTGTTTATCACTGGCGTAGGCACAGGGGGGGGGGGTTAAACGTCCCCCTTCCCTCCAAATCAGTCTAAATTTTTAGTTTTGAATCTGTAGATATACACGCACAAATACCAACACACGCACGAGAGCATACATGAAGGTTGGTGGTGGCCCCAACCTCCACCCCGCCAACCCCCGCCCCGAAAATAATTTCTGGCTACGTCCCTGGTGTTCGTAAGTGATTGTTACTGTGATGCGTTACGCACCTGTGAATGCGCCACACTTCCTCTAGCGCTCACGTGACGATCCAACCATATAAGCTTTCACACAGGCACCTGAGCCACCTTGAACTTGTATAAAGTAATAGGAGCCTGATATGCACGTATAGCTGAAGGATTTATTACTTCATAATATAGTTGTTCGTGATTAACGTCTCAAAACCATAACATGATAGAGATGCCGCAGTGGAGGGCTCCGTGAATTTCGACCACCTGGGGTTCTTTGACGCGCACCTAAAGCTCAGCAGACTGGCCTAAAGCATTTACGCCTCCATCGAAAATAGGCAACGGCAAGTGTTTCTTCTTCACTCCAAGAACTGCAGTCCTTCGGCAAACGCCGTTTCTTTTCTGGACGGGATGTGGCGGGAGTCTTGACTGTGTTGCATCCTTTTTTAACATTCTGTCGTGCTAAGCTATGCGAATTCTTGTTCACTCGTATGCTTCCCCTACGTACATGTAAGGATTTTTGTCCCATCTAGTAGGGTAGGATACTAAGGTCACTCGAAACAATTATGCCTGACGCCGAAGCTGTTTTATCGACAGCGGACGTTAGGACATCCGTAGAGATGTTTCAAGCTCCGTTGGGGTTTGTCTTGCAGCTCAGAACTTCCTGTGATCGAAGTGATTGCTCAGGATGGCGGTCTATAAAGCCGATAAACTAGCCTTTTCCTGCTAACTTGCTGACTTCCCATGACGCGGGGTACTTCCAATGTAAGGCTGTTGCAACCTGGTCCGCCTTTGAAACCACATGAATTCTTGTAAGACGGTAATGCATCTTTCTTGCCATCCGCAAACACTTTGAAGAGTGCTTCACCATCTGCTGTGACGACCGTTCCGTGGACCCAATTACACTTGGATAAGATGCTGTCTCTGTAACCTCAATCCTTCCACTTCGTCACTGCTCGGAATATTTCATTGCAGGCGGGGGGGGGGGAGGGGAGGATTAAACCCCACTTCACCCCTACCCTTGCGCCCTACCCACATAATGCGCTTGAGCTTTTTTTCTTCTCCTCATTTATTACACTCCTTTAACCTCATTTCAGAAATCAACAGCACTCCTGCTGTAGCCTACAATTAACGCCCTTATCCCGGAGCGCCCGCAAATGTGTGCTAAAAGAGTTCTAAATAGAGACATTTTGCATTTTAATACTCCATTAGCTTATCTATCATAACTTGAATTGTAGTCTAACCAGCCTGCCTGGTATTTATTCTAATTTTCACGGCACCGGACATTTGTATGCCTTAAACGAGAAATAAACAAAAGTAACTGCTTTCTGGATCAATGTGACTTACCCATGAAGCTGATTTGCAAGTCACTGCACGAGCCTTATTGCGAGGAGGAATGGGACAGTGTCCCATTCCTCCAAAACTATGTTCCCCAAAGTAAAAAAACGTTCAGCTGCTAATGTTCAGTCGTAATGCTAGCACTTTCTCTTTGAAAAAGTACAGCGCTGATGCCTGTTTGATATTAGCGTCCACCAAGCGGTTTAAATCAGAGAGCGTTACAATTGCGATAGCAGAAAGTTACTCTGGCGCGTGAATAGTCCATTTGCAGTTACAGAAAGCTCTGTCCGCCGAACACACCCGCCATTACAGCCAGGCATTCGCTATGTCAGCACCATCTCATGAGTAATTGGCTAACGTCTTTGAGGTAACTCCAGCAGTGATAGACGAGCTGTCCCAGCCCTCCCGACTATCCCCTAAATTACGTTGCTCTCTTTTTATTAAATATACAGGATCCAGAAGACAACAGAAATTCCTCGATAAGCGAACCTCGGCAATCACTTCTGGGTGATTCCATGAGAGATGGAACATGCATGTCCAGTCGATATTCTTGTTTTGTCTGGGTTTTTTATATGTTATGTGTGCACATTCAAAGTGCACGGTACCGAAAATGTTATTTCCAGAAAACGCTCCCAGCGTGCGAAAAAAAAAATATCTGAAGGTGGTGGCGCGGGCGTCCTGTTTTGCTCACTGCAATATTTTCAGATTTCGCAGCCGAATTTAACGCGAACGATAAAAGTTGTCTGGAGAACTATTTTCTGCTGGTTTTAATACGCATTCCCGTCCTCAAAAGCAAAAAACTGTGAAAAAATGACAAACACGGGCCAAATAAAAAGTTTGGTAAGTTTGATGCGCCTTGGCGCCTTTCGTATTTCACACAGGAACTTCAAAGCAGTGTCAAATATAGAAAATCGCCTTTTGCAATATTTCTGCGGAAGGTCGTTTTCCTAGGGGCAGCGCAAAATAAGAAAAAAAATAGTTAAAGTATCGCGTTTTTTCACAAAAGCTTATTTTCAAAAACATAAGGTAAAAACTCCGGTCTCAATTTTGACAATTTTTTTAACGAAGAGCACTTATTTCAGTTAAAACACGGTTTTATTATCATATGTCCTCATTTGCTTTGTTGACGAGCTATAACGGGCCTAGATAACCCTTGCTGTGTGTGCTCACTTCAGAGCGATTGATGTTTATTATCAGCTTGTATTTTGCGTAAATCTCCAGTCTTAATTCTTTTGCCGCAGCAGAACTTTGCTCTGGTGGCTTGTCGTCAAGAAAATTTGTTCTCAGATTTTATTTATGTCTAACGTGTGCGTAGGTGGGCTGCGGCCCTCTGTCAAGGGCTAACAGATACGCAGTCGGCAGCCTACAACCCGATCTTACTCCGCCATTATTCGCTAATCAAGAGCATGCGAGACACTGCGAATAGATAGTTTAGGTGACTTTGCCAAACCTCGCCTTGCATACCAAACAGAGCATCCATACGCAGTGACAGGCCAGCTTAATCTGTAGCTAAATGCAGGCACGGTAGTATGGAGGTGCATTTTCTGGGCCTGCTTGCTTTCCATCCATTTCGTGCATTGCACACTCTAACCGTCGTCCCTATTTGACGCACACTGCGCCTGAGTAACATTTGTAAAAAATTATCTCACTCATTTCCCAGTCGTTTATTTCGCTTCCCGCTATCATGTTGTTGGCGTCGCAGATAACGTCTTCCTCATAGGCGTGCGCGGGGTTCCCCTTTAGGGGGGCGAAGGTTCTTCGCGCCCCCGTTCCTATTAAGTGAATGTATGGGGCAGATTTTGTGCACCCCCTCTTCTTAGGTGACTAGGAAGAGCGGTCGCACCCCTTCCCCCCTCCCCTTCCATGCGCGCGGCTATGGTCTTCCTGTCTCATCTTGACCTTTACCTCAGCGTTTCAGTAGCGAGAAAACGTGCGGTGCGTCATAAGTGACCGAAGCTGCCCAATTTATGTTGTTTTGGGGGCACTTTACTAAAGTGCTTTTTTACGTCGAGAACAGCAGAAGTCACTGGTGGCGCCAGACGGACATTAGCCTTAATTATGACAAGGAGTGTGGCCCACAAAGTAATTATCATAGCACAAAGCGTTTAGACACCCTTGGTCATAAAAATGTGAAACCGTGAGCATTTCTGGAAACTCATTCATGACAGCAGCGCAGAAGTGAGAGACTGTGTGCGTCGCTGTTCAATGTAGCTAAACGCTTCGACTTGGTCTAGCTGCTCACTACACGCGATGCGCGCGGCCCATGGCTACGTCCGAGTATTCTGTGCTGATTATTTACGCATTCACAACAAGATTGCCGACAAAAACATTTTCGTTGCTGTTTTTGCTGTTGCTTACCTCCAGAAGCTACTGCCATAGGCTGAGGATCTAGGCGACATCTGCGAGGTCTCCCTGCATTGATTTACGCGCCTCAAGGAAAACCTGTCTACATCTGAGAACTGCGATGAGGTAGACGAGGCATTTCTTCAGGAAGAAGAAGCGATTGATATCTTGAACAGGTGCGCCCGTCTTTCCTTAAAGCTTGTAGGCGAGGTTGTAAGCTGCAAACTGTGTACACGTTAGCCCTTTAGAGAGCGGCAGCAGCCCACCCCCGCGTACGCTAGATACAAATAAACTCTGAGAATACATTTTTCTTGGCGACAAGCCACCAGAGCAAAACACTGCTGCAGCAAAATAATTGAAGCAAGATTTACGCTCAACAACCATCAATCGTACTGAAGTCAGCGCACACAGCAAGGGTCATTCTGGCCCCTTGTATCTCGTGACCAAAGCAAATGAGGACATCTGATATTAAAGCCGTGTTTTCATTGACATGAGCGCTCTTCGTTAAAAATTGGTAAAAATTGAGACTGGGTCCTTTTTATTTTATTTTTTGAAAATGATCTTTTTTGAATGAAACTCGCTTCTTTTACTATTTTTTTATTCTTTTGCGCTGCCTGTAGGAAAATGACCTTCCGCAGTAATGTTGCAAAGGCTCGTTTCTATATTTGACACTGTTTTGAAGCTCCTTCGTGAAATAGGAAAGGCGCCACAGCGTATCAAACTTAGCACTCTTTTTTTTTATTTGGGCTGTGGTTGCTATTTTTCCACATTTTGTTCCTTTTGAGGACGGCATAAAGAAAAGCATGTATATAATTAACAGTAATACGTATTAAAACCAGCATGAAAAATTTCCGACACAACGTTTATAGTTCGCGTTACGTTCTCCCGTGCAATCGAAAATATTGCAGTGTGCAAAAACAGGACGCCAGCGCGGCCAGCTTCGTATGATTTTTTTTTCGCGCGCTGGGAGCTTTTCTTGAAAATAAAATTTTGGTTTCCATGCGCTTTGATGTGGCCACATAACATATAAAAAAAACCCAGGCAAAACAAAAATATCGACCGACAGGCGTGTTCGATCTCTCGTGGAATCACTTCTTATACATCCCCTTAAGGGTGGGTGCGCATTAAATATCCAACCAACAGGAATGAATGTGGAAGCTGGTCAATGAGTTTTTGAAATTCCTCAAGAGAGGTGGTGGTCCGGAGGAATATAGAGTGAACACGCGGTTATTATTTTCCAAAATTAGGGTTCGTATTGCCGTGCCTCTAAATGGTAACGAGAGTGAGGGCTTAGGTATGGACTCTTTTCTGCTCCACGATAGCGACACCGCCAGATGATGGGGAGTGCCTTGCTTGTCCTTTCGGTGCACAAAAGTACTTTGTCAAAAAGTTAGTGTGTGTTGGTTTTAAGTGTATTTCCATGCAAGCAAAGTTTGTTGGTTTGGTGTTGTGCAAGCATTTAGTAAATGTCATCCAGGTTCTTATGTAGTCCTCGGCATTTCCAGTGAATGATACTCTCGGCAGCAACTTTTGTGAATAAAGAAAAGAGGGTGACTATTCAGACTTCACGGCCTTTATCAGGTGGCTTTACTGGAGGATGTTTCTTGCTTTTGGGCCGGAGTGGAGAGCTCCGTCTCACTTTGGGCATTTCTGTCAGCGTCAGAGACGCTGTGGATCCTGCTGTCACCTCCATTGCTTCGGGTTTACACACAGAGGCTGATGGGGATTTGTCAACAGGAGCGGACTTCCTCTCTGTTGTGTGTGTCGTCCCCGAGATCTGTGAGAAGTTGACTTCCGGGGCTTGGAATGTTGGTGCAGCCGGCGGCTGCTTTGTGGGTTGGCCAGATGGGCACGCATCAGCAAAGCTGTATCACGCGGACACGGTGACTAGAAACCGCGAGGCCCCCGGCGCTCTGCGCGCGCGTAGGGTCTTCCAGACAGAAGCGAGAGTTTCTTCCGGCTTGCAGACAATGTGATCTTTTCTGTCACTTTGAGCTAGATTACTTGTTTCTCCTGCTTGAACATTTCGCATGTCAACAAGTACGCAGCGATGAGTTTACGTTTTCACGAGCGAAGACTATTGCGAACGCATCCTTAAGAAGTTGAGCTAATTGTGATTCGGGGTTGGGGTCAGCATTACGATCTGTCAGACCAATCAGAAGACGAGTTACCGGGTTCCGTGCTCGCCATAATCGAGGAGGATTATTTTAACAAGGATGATAAGGCAGGAGAAAAAAATTTGTTATTATAAGTGGATTTTATCAGTGATTGATATTCTTTTTCGCGCGTCATGTATTTCGCATATGTACTCAGCAGACCATTCCGTTTCGCCTGTCTGTATAGTTTATTTTTCATTTTGTATTAAGTCGCCGAATTTGGTTGGTAAACCAAGGAGAGCTATTTTTGCAGGAAATGTATAAAATTGAAATAACATGTCGATGAGATGAGTGAGGGTAGATTTAAAGAAGTTTCACTTCTGTTCAATGGAAAATTTGAGAAAATGATGCATGAACTAATCTAAAAACCTTGTTATTTGAGTGTTCGTTTCATCAAGGTTGGCTTTGTCGTAACACTTTATCGGGTTTTTCGTGTTTGTTTTTTTTTTGCTCGCGGCAAAGTTCAAACAATCTGTAATGACGTCATGGTCAGGGATGCGTAGTTGATGAGTTATGTCGGAAAAAACATCGGGATTGGTGGTTATACTTACGTCTAGAATATTGGCACAAGTTTCCGTGGATCGTGTTGGCTCATCGATTAGTTGAGCCAATGGAAAGTCAAGATAAGTGCTGAGAAACGAATATGCGGCTGCATCCGCGGCTGACGCGAAGAGCGTTAACCAATCAATATTAGGAAAAGGGAAGTCCCCAAATATGATAATAGCCGAATTTGGAAAAAGCGCCCACACTTCACTCAGCACTCTATGGTGTTCATCAGTAAATACACCAGACATGCCAGGTGGACGGTAAAAAACGCCAATAATCGCACCAAAAACAGAACTCACCAAAGAAATCCAAACACATTCCAGAAAAGAATTTATAAGAATTGGTGCAGCAATGAATTCTTCCATTATCGCGATGAGTACGCCGCCCCTTCTTCGCTGTTGTCTATAAAAGCGAAAAAAATTTTAACGAGGATGCGCTCGAGAAGATATCGCCAGCGCGAATAGTGTCGTTGAGCCACGTCTCGGGTAATTAGCACTAATGACGCCTGACGTGAATCGATGAACGATGAGAGCGCAGTACGATTAGCGGCAGCACTTCTGGCATTGGTGTACATAAAAGGGCATTCATTATCGACGTTACAATCAGTTTGTACTGGCAAGCTGGCAGATGAGCCGAAGTTTAATAATACGGAAGAAGGTCATTAATTCGTGGACAGAGAAACAAGGACTGCCCGGCTTTTATGTGCACTCCACGCGTAAACACCATTGTTTAAAAAGAGTTTGTAAAAAAAATTACACCATCTCCCGATAAAGGGAGCCATGTGTGGATGCGAAGCAGCGGGGAGATGGTTCGCTTGAGCGGGAGATGATGTAATTTTTTTTATGAGCAGCCTCGCCAGGTTCTTAAGCTGGGGTGAAGTCCCGCGCCGTAAGCTGCATCCATTCGTTCAGTGTCGTGGAACGCGAAGAGGAACGCAAAGCGCGTCGTGTCTTCCCTCTAGCCCGGCTCACAGGGCGAGCGGGGAACGCGGTCAACAGGCGCGCGAGAGGGGGGAGGTGTAGGAGAGGAGAGAATAGCAAAACCACGAATAGCATAGCCATCTGTAGCATAGTGAGTGCGCGCTCGCGCCAAGTACGAGACTTCTTCCTCTTGTTCTTTGAGCACCTTGTTGCTGATAATTGCGGAGCACTTTAGGGGCCCGGGCTGTCGTATCCTGTCGTCGCTTGACGTAACGCATAACGTAACACGCATAACAATAGCAATAAAGAGGAAGCAAGCGATAAACAGAAAGCGAGAGAAAGAAAGGGGAAAAATAGGAATAAATATGGAACGAGCAAGAAAGAGAAAGAAATAGAGAAAGAGAGATGAAGAAATCAATAGAAATCAAGAGAGAAAAAAGACAGAAACAAATGTAAAAAGAAATGGAAGAGAGAAGGAAAGGAAGAGAAAACCGGAGAGAAACAGAGAGAGCTGCCCAGCTCCGCACTTCCTTCAGGCTTGGCACCCGTAGTGCGAAGCTGCCTACATTTTTTCTTGAAATCCTACAAGGCTTTTTTTGCTGTTCGGGATGGCCTGAGTGGATTGGCCGGCTGCTGTTTTCTGCTCTAAATCAAGGACACGCCCTCCCAGTTTTTCTAAATCGGTTTTTAAGTCTGCGTGCAATGTAAGGTCCCGGCACATGTTACCCATCGACTTTCAATATTGCCACGTGCGTTTCTTATTATCACTTTTCCTGCACTCGGTTTTGCCCACAAAGACTGTCAGCAACGCTCGGCGCAAACTGCGCCTCATTGTTCGAGAAGCTTCGCGATTATTGTACATCCTTTTGTTAAGATTACGCGCAAGACGCGAACACTCAAGCTTATTTAAGAACTTGCGCGACAGCCAGAGATAACGCTGGAATATTCGACGGCACATGTATAAATGCCGACACGCTTCACCGCTTGTCAGTTTTTCGACGGTCGACGCCCTGTTCGCCGCTATCATCGTACGCTGTGTATCAGTGCATTGCTGTAGTTTGACTTTCAGTTTCCCGGCCACAAGTTCGGCCAAACACAAAGTTTCATCTCGGATACGCTGTCTGCTGCCTTCGTCCACGTCACAACCACGTGACAATATTTGGGAGAGCTGAAGCTTGCAATACTTTTCTAGCAAACAGGCTTTGCTAGGTATTGGAAATTATTTAATCGAGCAAGATTTTATGCCCAACGCTTTCATCGGTTTTTGCAACTTCCATATGGTGTTGAACTTTCGAGCCCTTGTGTCGTTACAACATATTAAGGCCGGTTAGTAGGGTGGGTTAGAATTAGTACGTCTTTATCAATGGCAGACCGTTTCACGGGTATTTTGTTCTGTAATACGTCTTTATATCTGCCTTAAGTAGGCTTAAACCTTGCTGCAGAAATTTAGGGAATAGGGATTAAGGTGGTTGGGGGGGGTACAGTCTTCATTGATGCCTGTTGGCCCCTCTGGTTCCCAGATAAATCCATGAAATACTGCCAGTATCTCTAAGCATCGGTTGGTCCAAGGTCTAGAAAAGGATCGATCTAGTCACGTAGTGTCTGAGGCCTTTGTGCACCGAGGGAACGAAGCGCCCTCTTCCGGGCGACCTCAAACGCCCGGCATGACCATAGATGTTTGGCTGTACTTTTAGACGGACAAGCTGGACGTTTGGGACTCAAATAGGTCCCTCTTCACGGTTCTTCTTTTTCGTGACCATTCCCATATCGTAATCCGTTAATTTTTGGAGATTGTATTTGTTGATGGTTTACCTGACATAGTTGTTTCTTTAAACTTCTCCGAACGCCCATGTTTGTGGGGATTCATACAAGAAGTTTGTTTCGCAGTTCAGTTCCTTAAAGCTCGTTTTTCCATAGAATCCTCTACACAGTAACGCGGAAGGCCCTCCAGAAGGATTTACTACCTATGCTCTTCTCGACTCCGTCGTACCATTCATTTTACTCCGATCTTCCAGGCCAAGTTGTGTTAAAAACGACTGGCGAAAAATGTATACCTCCCCTCCCCTAATTAAAAAAGAAACATTCTTCTACAAACTCCATTCTGAAACACTGCCGGTAAGAACATGGTTAAGAACAAAATGTATTGTTGTTTCTTCTGTTAACTGCCGTCAGTGTGACGTGCCGCAGGCAATAGAACAATGCTGTGTTAGCTGCAAAGACGCTATTCTGTTCTGGCATGTCCTTCAGCGAGCTCCGAAAAAAGTTTTGTCATTAATTCTCGCACCATATGTTATCGATTGCCAACATCACTTCATGAAGCGCCGTATCAAATGTTATTCCTCATGGGTATGCACAGCTTATGGAAGACACGTACGCGAGACCCTAACGCAGAAAGCACAATTTCTTCAAGCGCACGCTTTGTTCGAATATTGTCCACTAAAGGACATTATGACGAACTAGACATTACACCAGACTGGTACCACAGTTTGGTGAGGTGCTCAGCCTCACCACGTTTGCTGTATGACACGATATGAAGAACTCTGGCTGCTCTACTGCACTTTCTCAGCCGTCGAGTGGTCCGTTAGTAACGCTTGAGCGCTTATTGTCGCTATGTGATTGTACTTTTGTTTCATTCTGTTTGGGTCATTTCAATGCGCATTCTAATACTCATTTCAGTAATTACCGCGAAAGTAATAAAAATGTCGGGGCTCCATGGTAGAACAGCTGCTTGTCACGTAGAAGTCCCTGGGTTCATCCTTACTCGAACCTGATTTTTTATTATTTATTATTTATTATTTATTTATTTATTTATTTATTATTTATTTATCTATTTGTATCTATATCAAATTTCGCTCACGGACAACTTTGATTTTCGCTCACTACCAACGACACCGAATTACTGCGAAACGAGCTCTTGAACGCTATCGTGTTAATATCCCGAAGATAGCAGTCTATGCTGTGTACGAGCAGTATAGGACCTTGTGGTATATTGTGTCGGTTCAACGTATTCGTAATGTTCTTTTGTCAAAGCCTGTGAACGCGTGTTTAGAATATTATGCAATGGATTTTTAGGGCCGTTTTGAAAATGTTTGCCTCACTACTCGAAAGCTTTTCGAATAGTATTTTATTCGCATCCGTATTCCACTCAGTGACATCACTACTCGAATAAATTGTATTGATTTGTTCCTCAATTCAATATTGGCACAACCGCAATGCGCGCCAACAATCGTCCTCTTTTACATCTTATGCTAGTGTTTATATTCTCATCGCGAAAGTTCACTTATTCGTCAACGGTAACCTTCCAAAACGTCTTCATAAAAATATCTTTTTTTTTTTCAGCGCTGATGAGGTGTGGCGTAGGCGAGCTCGCCAAAGCACGTTGCTGGTGCATAGAATTGTCAGGCGTACGGTCTTCCGTTTTCATTATGTCTTCGAGAAATGCTATTTGTTAGCAGATAATAAATACTCAGAATATTTTATTTGGTCCTACATCTAAGGCCCGCATTCACAAACCAATCTTATCTTAACGCTATAAGGCGGCCTTTCGTAAGGAAGGGAAAAATGTAAGGATAAGAAAAGGTCGCAGTGCTTTTCATAAACTCGCCTTATTCGGTTTTAAAGGAGTACTGACACGATTTTGAAGTGCAACAAAACGGACGTTTTTGGTTTCCTTGGCATGTAGTGTTAACGCTCTCCCCACACCGCATCCGGGAAACACGTATAAATATTTAAGTTTGATATTTAAAGTTTTCATCTCCCAGCATCTGCAAGGCAGCTTCACCGCATGGAGAGCCCTATGACGTTTCAAGTCGGCTCACTTGGTTTGCGAAATCTGGGTCCTGCATGCAGCCTAAATCCCAGAAATCGCTGTCGGAGGCACTGGACGACAGTTCACTCATCATGAACCACGTTCGACTGACAGCAAAGGACAGCAGGTGCATATTTCGTGGGTGCTGTCTGCCCGTGACGTAACGGGCCGACTTGACACGTCACTATGAAGCCGCCCTCTCGAAACTGAAACCGAAACTGCTGGTTGAAAGAAGCGGTATTAAAAATACACGCAATGCATCCCCAGGCATCAAGACACTCTTTTTAGGGTTATCGACACCCGTGCTTTCATTTAGAGCAACAATCCGAAAATTTTTAAAATTCATGTCAGTACTCCTTTAAGGCAGCCTTACGGAAGACCGTTTTGTCGTCATAAGGAACGAGCATGGGAGCGAGGCTATGAACATTTACGGGCTCATGGTTTATTAGCAAGAAAAAAAAGCTGTATTCTCCTCAAAACAATAAGAAAAATGCAGGAACGCATACCCGTGCAGGTTTCGGTACGAACGCGCCTCGTCTGGCCGCACTGTTTGCTCATTTTCTTTGTTGACGTTTTTTTCCGTTGTCATAGCAACCGGCGGCTCGCGTAGACGCGCCGGCAAACGCGGAGTCAGACGCGCCGGTCCACGAAGCACTGGTTTCTACGAGAGCACCGACAGGCGCGTGGAGTTGCGAGCGGTTTTTGTCCGTCTGCTTGCGTGTGCACGTGTGTGGCTGTTTGCGTGGATCATACAAACGCTTGTTATTGAGTGCGACAGAAAGGCGAAAATTGAATTTCACTGAAGATCCGGCGCTACTCGTCGACTTGAAAGCGTCGCGTTGTGATAGCGAAAACTTGTGATAGCACGCGGTGTTAGTGAAAGACAACAGGAGAAAATGGTATCAACTAAAGCAGAAAGAGCGACGTGCGGCTGCGCACCAAGCAGCGGCTACGTGAGTGCAAAAATAGGTAAAAAATATCCGATCCTGCGGAGAAACACGTCGGCTACCGCGCCGTACCCTGACTGATTTTTTTCACACGTTTAATAATGCGGGGGAGTGTGGAAGTCACCATCCACGATTTGAAAATCACCTGCGCTGCAGAAACACAGCGCCACGAGCAGCTGAAGGAGCGCTGGCACGGGAAAACCGAGGTAGTGAGGGCCGTTTCCAGCGGCAAGCTCGGGGACATGAAGTGCTCGCTTCGATAAGTGGAATCTGCTCAGCAACTCATCGTCGCTGAACTCTTCCTTGGAATTTTGACGGTTCCCAAGCACTCGCAGCGTAAATTGCTCATATGGATGCCGGCAGCGTGCGTCATATTTTCTTTAATGACATTGTAAAGCTTCTTGCGTAGTCAGGCATAGCGCGCCGCATAAGTGGCCCCTTAAGGTACCTGCCGAGCTACCTTATCGAACGCCACCTTTTCACGGCGATAAGGTTAAGGAAAGGCTGGATAGCGGCATAAGGTTTGTTTATGAAACGCGTTAAGGAGCCGAAAATGTATTGAGGGCAAAACATAAGGACAAGGTCGGTTTGTGAATACGGGCCTAAGGTTCTCTCTTTGCCGCTTAAATGGTTCTACCCCATGCAACTCTCTGTCACGCGCAAATGTCAATCCTTCAGACTTTTGCGCTTCCTCGCCGCAAAACATATTCAGCACTCTCGTGTCGAGTGTGTTCTCATCTTTATGAGTGGACTTCGAGCTTGACAGCACGACCACTTGCCTTATCTCGAGGAATCCCCTTGTCACGGCAGGCTTGGGCCACCCTTTCTAGATTCGCTTCGTTCCGCGCAGTCAGCGACAGCCAGCAGCCGAGGGAGGCGAAATGTATAGCGGTGCTTTCGCCAATGCCCGATGAAGCGCCTGCCTCATTAAAAAAAAAAAGAAAGAAAACGTAATGGTTCGCATATCATCAGACAGTGATTCTGCGACACCCGTGAAACCTTCGGCACAATCGAACACCATGCCCTGACTCGCTGGTAATCATGGCTGCAGGGCAAGTCCTTGAGTGATGACGGCGAAGAACAACTGGCACAATACTGATCAAAAGACCGATAACTCTTCCTAACTTACACGAGCTGGGACACACACAATGAGAGTAGCGTCGTGAATATGCCAAACACGGAGTTCTTTTCTGCACGAAACATAGACATTTGCTCTTTCTTTTCTGTTTTCCTTCCTGTTATATAGCGAACTAGTTAGTACGACTGTAAGCGCTCGTAACCGTTAGATATATCATCACATTAGTTAAGGCGGGCAAACGCGGACACTGGAGCAGAGAACAAGTCAACATGAATGGCGTTTTTGTGGGGCGCATGTAGGCGCCGAAGACCTACCGGTTATCAGGGCAACTTTTCCTCTTAGCTCCGGCATTGTGCGCTGAAGTGCACGGTAGATATCGGCGTCTTGGGATGCCTCGACAAACCGATGCGAACGTGAGGGACTTGTAGCGAGGAATGAGCCAGACCAACCGGCTCCTCTTTCGCGTGTTCTGAATTGTCCCTGTGCATGTGCTTGTACTATCAAGGCAAGCGATAGAGAATGCAGTCGGCATGCAGGAAAGAAGGTCACGCCTATCAACGAATGTCGAGCATTCACGTTGCAGGTGTGTTTACCCGACCCGACCTAGATCTTTGTGGAGGAAGAAATCATTTGAAATGAAGGAGTGTCACGCCACTTCTGAGGGCCAGTCTTTGTATGCCAGCTCTCTATTACTGAGCTGGCCAACGAAGCGTAGACACAGACGAACTCCGAACTACCTAAGCCTTTTCTTTCTCGTTTTTTCTGAATATCAAAATGGAACACCACCTTACACTGTAAAAAAACAAAAGAAAACCCTCCCAGGTAGGAGTAAAGCGCTTGTCCTCTATCCAGCTCCCCCAATGGGAGTTTTTATATTCCGGACTGCCGGAGTATTTCCGTGGTGATTCCGGAGTGTTCTTTTTTTGCTGTTCTTTCACTCCGGCTGGCCGGAGTGTTTTCGCGGCACCTCCATAGTATCTTTTGCTGTTCTTTCAATCCGGCTGGCCGGACTGGAAAAAAACTTCGCAGCATCTTCTCAGTATTTTTCGCTCTTCTTTCACACCGGTTATTCGGAGTTTTTTCGTGGCACCTCCGGAGTATTTACGAATTTCCTTACTCCGTCGGGACAGAATATCAGTGAGATGCATCAGGAGATATTCTTTCTTTGCTCCGCTGGTAAAGTTTCTATATTCTATGCCATTCGTGTCACGCGTTGGTTACATGAAGGAATTCCCATGCAAACACTGCAGAGTATTGTGTATTTCTTTTTGCACAGATCTCTAGCAGATAAATTCAAGAGAACTCTTGAGTTCTTATTATTTAATTTACTCACAATAAGTTGCAGTTTTCGGTTCATGATCCAGCATTTGGGAAAGCAATACAAGAAGAAACAAAGATGCAAAAACCACCAAAAACAAAGCAGAAGGCGGATCACGTGAAATCAACGGCATTCAAGGTTTAAGCGCAGCGTGTCGAAATGAAGGCCAGAATGGTGCAGCAGAATGCACAACAAACGAAGGAAACGTAGTCGCCGGGAACCATCCACGAAGCACCACCCATCAGATCAATTGATGACGCAAGGGTTCAGCTGATTGCTTCCTGCATAATTTGCGCAAAAAAAGTAGTACACCAGAACTGCAAATCATGCCACTGACACGAAACTTGAGGACGCTGAAGCCACGGATACTCATTAAATCCCAAACAGGGTGCCAGTCCATGAGAACGCCCAGGTTCTTACAGCATAGTCAACACTAAAATTAACGACAATGTTTGACAGAACAGGGCTAATTAACGGACCACATAAAGAACACAATATCACAAAGAAGTCAACATCAAGAAGCAGATCCCATGTACTCTGGTGTCAGCCAGCCGCTCTCTCATAAAAATACACCTCCGCGCGCGAACAAAGTTCAAAACGCGCGCAACTTTTTCATATACATCTAAATCTATACCTCTGTTTCTGCTCAATCTTTAAAACCCATTTTTTTCACTAAAATTAGCAAATTTTGGTACTCTCTAAGAAAGTATTAAGAATATCACTGCCGCTTAAGTTGGTAATTTTATAAATATTATGACTGATTATTGCGATTACATCTTAATAGGTGCTTATCGTCCTACTTCCCGCACATTAGGCGCTTACAGTTTGTATGCTTACCACGGGTCCATAAGAAAAGCGTACCTCTATTCTGCTTTGCAACAGAGGCTTCGGGGCAAATTGGCGTTGCACCTTTCTTTCTTAGTCTGCTGCGCCCACTCTGTCATGAAATATTTGGTAATGGACATTTTTAAGAATAGTTACTGCGTGATCATGCATAGTTTCGAAACGTACAGCCCGAGCACAAATTGTAGGGAGAGAGAGGAGACGAGAAAGACGTCGTGACGTCGGCCGGCGTGGCCATGCGGAGATGTCGCCATTTTATTTGTGGAGGCGAACGGCCCTAGCAGAATGGCGGCGGCTGCAGTCTTCCAGACCACCAGCAGCGACAGCTCTTTCTCAACTGCTCGGCCTCGAGAGGCCAGCATGAGCTGCTTGAGGTGTGGCGCGTAAGTGGTAAAAACGATGATGATGATTGTGGGGGATGAATCCTCTACACAGATGAAAAAAAATGCTCCCACTTAACAAAACAAATTAACAATAAAAGGTACAGACATGACGCCACCTATGCCAATTGCGTCTTTAGTACATACTGAGAGAAATGAGTGAATGTAGGCCAGTCTACTCAACACAAAGGTCCGGCAGGAGGCCACGGATGTTGTGCGCTGAGGCGTCACGACGTGTGCACCAGTATTCGAGGAATTTTTTCTTATTGCGATAGCAATTATATGTACAGCCTGGGCTGATTTTTGCCGTCGCCGTCCTTCACCGTATATGTATATGTATATCTATATATATATATAAAAGCCACAAAGAAAAGTAATTCGGAAAAATTTTTCGACGCGCGGACTCGAACGTGCGACCTCTCGCTTGCCAGCGCGCGGCGTTAGACGTTAGACCACGAACAGCAACGTCTTTCAGGCTGCTAAAGGCGAGCTATTTATATACACCATTTACTTCAGCATGCTTTCTTAGTGAACACATAGATTGTGTGACGTGCGCGCATGGCGCGCTTTAAGGGACACTAAATAGCAACACGAAGTTGATACAGGACGAAAGATGGGCATTCGAGAATGCGTGCAGGTTTTTATTCGATGCAAAAAGATGACTTATTTGTGGAGAAATTCGTAATCAAAGACCAAATATCTCTTCCTCAATTTCACTTGCCTGAAATTTGGCGCTGGAGCTGTGTCATCATTGCGTTCATTGCTCTCAGCGAATCAGAGGGCGCCATGTTACGTCACCGCATGCGTAAGCGGCCGCCGCCGATGGTTCATGGCTGCTTCCGTGTTTTCCGCGATCATGGCTGCGATTACAGCTGCGATGAATAGCGGTGCAGGTTGAACCCACTGAACCTTGCAACGAAGACCTCGCAAGGAAAATGGGTTTATAGTTCAGCGATTCAGCGAAGTGGAGCGCCATATACTTCTTCGAGCTTGCGCGGCTAGTGTTTCAGAAATCCTGTGCACACCCAGCTCTAGCCAGTTTCAGCAGCCAGCTTGAGTGCCTGCTGTCCACCGGTTAGCCAGATCACCTTATCTGCAGCACTTGTCAAAGCCTACTTCAGAAATAAAATCTCCAGGAAGGAAACAGCAACCCTTGATTCAACAACCACCTTAAGTTGTGCCATGTTTGCATTGCCTACACACACACATCAAAAAGGTAGCAGACAGGTGCGAAATTCGCGTCGTGTTTTTAGTGTCATGCAAACTTAAAAAAAGTGTGCCCTCTGCTGACTAAAGGAAAAAAAACGAGCAAGGCTCGTGCACAAGGACTACAAGAATGAGTACACAAAATGCATATCAATATTATTTATTAAATTGTTGTGGTCGGTCGTGTATTGGTCAAACCGGCCGCTACTTCAATGAATGCGCGCATGAACACAAGCAATTCATGCGCACTGGCTCGGACAGTAATCTTGCCTTACAATGCAAGAACTGCGACAGCATGAGCTGTTTTCCTCAGCTGGAAAAAACTAAATTCTTCCTAAGGCAAAAAAAGAGAACAGAAAGAGAGGACATTGAGGCTTTCTTCATTGCAATAAAAAACAAAAGGCAAATAAAGGTTTTAGATGGTCACATCTAAGGTGGACCCTTCTGGAATTGTAACGCGCCCGTGGTCTTGCCACATTTTCGCAGCCTCTTAGATTATCGGTGCAATTGTCTGTCAACTGTCAACTCTTATAAATGTTCTACCTTCAAGAAATAAACTCACTTGAATGTCTGCACTTCATGTGTGTGTGTCTTATATGTTTCTAACATGTCTTCTTCGTGCAGTTTAAACGTTCTTATAAATTTATGAACTAACTATACGAACAACATGCCTTACTTCAGAAGAAGGATTGCTCAATGACTGCTCGGAGACCCATGAAACGCATCATTCATAGGCTGGAGGCAGCACTCATCCAGAAAACAGCAATGCTGTGGCCAAGTCAATGTTCCCCTTTGGTTTGTCGCCAGCAAGAGGTTGACATCACCATGTGTACGTGTATGTGTTAGGGCACTGACTCTTGCTGTGATCCAGTCTCAGAGTTCCGAAGCTTCACGGTGCAGGCAGTGGAGAGGCATGTGTGAAAGAGGTTCAAGAGCACCTCAAACATGTATGAAAGACGATGTAATAAATAGAAGGCCGAGCGTCTTCCGTATCCACACCGTCTGAAAAAAAATGTGCAAAATGTGAATTCTCATAATGAATAAATTTGCATAATAAGGCTATGCAGTCATTTATTTCTTTAAACGTGATTGCCATGCTCCTGTAGAAAATATTGCTTACCATCCAAGCATGCACTAGTGCCATACAACCAGCGGCTTCTGTTTACTTTTTTTAGTGCCACCTGAGTCTTGAATATGAATGCAAGAGCTGTGTTCAAACTTATCTATGTATGATGTCAATAGACTGTAAGCCAACTTATGTTGGGAAATTCTTAGGGTGTGCAAATATTCGAGCTTTGAATTCGAATCGAATAACTTGATTCGACTTTCGAATAGCTAGTATTCGAAGTTTAATAATTAGACAGGACAAATATCTAAAACGCAACAAAGGCCAATGGTGCCAAGTGGTTAGGGCAGGGTGGATAAACTAACAATAACGCCATTCAGCAGGCCTTTCGTTGATTCTTTCACCAATATCCTGGTTCAAAAGCGAGTGCACGTTTAGTTTAAGAAGATTGTGTTATTTCCGTATTGTCAAGCTCTTCACAACTTCGCTGCCAAGTGATGACACGGATTCTTGCGTAGTTTTGGTTGCGCATGCCTCAGGCGCAGTAAAACATCCTGACTTTGGCTCGTGAAACCCTCAGCGATTGGCTTCATGTGAAAATTTGTTCACGCTGTGCATTCGTCACTGCCGCAGCGCACCACTTGTTCAGAAACTCCCATCGTTCCATCACGCAGTTAAAAATTGCTGTGAATGGGAGCCCGGAAATTTTTTGAGCTCCGAACACTAATGAATGAATGAATGTGACCTTTTGAAATAAAAGGACGACTCTTGGTCGCTGTTGGGATAAGGGGGGAAAGGGGTAAGGGGATTAAAGGGTGATGAACATCTCACGTCACGTCCTCGCACGAATCAGTCGACCTCTCCTACACCACTCGAAACAGCCACTTTGACTACCGTATCTTGCGAGAGCTTTTTGGGCTTCATGGTCTGACTGTATTAAGTTACGTAGAGCTGTCATGTCGGCGTGCAGCAGGTGTTCAATGTGCGTCTGCCTTTTGAGAAAGCTGCGCATGTCCAAATGAGATGTTCTAATCTGCTCGGCACAGCCTCTGACAGTGTGTGCATCGCTGAGAATATTTCACTCGAAGGTCGGTAGCTTGCTGCCATTTGTCTAGTATGGTGTGGTGTGGTATGCAGAGTAGCCATAACTTTGTTTAAAAAGATTTCTTGTTGACGAGTAAGCCCACCCTTGTCATTTAGTATGCGCGTCGGTGTAGCTTCTAATAGTCGCTTTTTGCTGTCAGATGAGCCATGTTACGTGACACAGGGAAAAAAAGATAGCTACTGCACCCCTCTCTATAGCCGTTGGGAGGTTAGGAGTGCCGCTGATGACTGGAATGGAGGCTCTTCTATCAACATGCCTGCGTGCCCATAATTTAAAAAAAAAAGAACTCTCGAACAGGCGCGTAATAAAGCTGTCACCACACCGTAGAATCTAATATTTCCTTTGTCTTGCCGTAACTGGCGGTGCGCGTTTTGTGCAAATAAGGTAATAAAATAAGGGCAGCTCAGTGAGCGCATGTTTCAACTGCAGGAAACACTGTAACGTCAAGGCGAGAGAATATGAAGCCAGGTCATGAGGAACAGGTTGGGTTTATGCATGACAATTTGTAGGCATTCGACCGCGTTATATGTTCGACGGCATAAGCAGATTCATTTCTTTGTTCGTTCTTTCAATTTCGGCACTATTCGATTCTAGACAAAATTTCACTATACGCACACCCCTAGAAATTCAATTTCCTCCATCCGTCTATGCAACACTATGGCTAAAGTACATTAATCAAAGCCTGCTTAGTCGTCATCCTCCTCCAGTACAGGGTCCAAGCGGACTCGTATGGTTGGTGTGTGGAGCCAGTGGTGTCCATATTGGTCCGGACAGTGATAAATTAGGTAAGGATATAGTGGTCTCAGGAGGGGTTTGCTGTTCGTCGCTTTATGGGAGGATGTCAGCGACACATCGTCGATGTTAATCTCGAGGCCCTCATCTTTTTTCCTTTATAA